>NW_012117389.1:845826-918595 GCF_000951035.1 Colobus angolensis palliatus | reverse complement strand
ACCGGTTGTTCCTTTCCATGTTTAGTGCTTCCTTCAGGAGCTCTTGTGAGGCAGGCCTGGTGGTGACAAAATCTCTCAGCATTTGCTAGTCTGTAAAGAATTTTATTTCTCCTTCACTTATGAAACTTAGTTTGGCTGGATATGAAATTCTGGGTTGAAACTTCTTTTCTTTAAGAATGTTGAATATTGGCCCCTACTCTCTTCTGGCTTGTAGAGTTTCTGCCGAGAGATCTGCTGTTAGCCTGATGGGCTTCCCTTTGTGGGTAACCCGACCTTTCTCTCTGGCTGCCCTTAATATTTTTTCTTTCATTTCAACTTTAGTGAATCTGACCATTTTGTGTCTTGGAGTTGCTCTTCTTGAGGAATATCTTTGTGGCATTCTCTGTTTTTCCTGAATTTCAACGTTGGCCTGCATTGCTAGGTTGGGGAAGTACTCCTGGATAATATCCTAAAGAGTGTTTTCCAACTTGGTTCCATTTTCTCCATCACTTTCAGGAACACCAATCAGATGTAGATTTGGTGCTTTCACATAGTCCCATATTTCTTGGAGGCTTTGTTTCTACTCATTTTCTCTAAACTTCTCTTCTGGCTTCATTTCATTCACTTGATCTTCAGTCACTGATACCCTTTCTTCCCCTTGATTGAATCAGCTACTGAAGCTTGTGCATGCATCACATAGTACTCATGGCATGGTTTTCAGCTCCATCACGTCATGTAAGGACTTCTCTACAGTGTTTATTCTAGTTAGCCATTCATCTAATCTTTTTTCAAGGTTTTTAGCTTCTTCACAGTGGGTTCAAACATCCTCCTTTAGCTTGGAGAAGTTTGTTATTACCAATCATCTAAAGCCTTTTTCTCTCAACTTGTCAAAGTCATTCTCCATCCAGCTTTCTTCCATTGTTGGTGAGGAGCTGCATTCCTTTGGAGGAGACAAGGCCCTCTGGTTTTTAGAATTTTCAGCTTTTCTGCTCTGGTTTCTCCCCATTTTTGTGGTTTTATCTACCTTTGGTCTTTGATGATTGTGACATACAGATGGAGTTTTGGTGTGGATGTCTTTTCTGTTTGTTAATTTTCCTTCTAACAGTCAGGACCCTCAGCTGCAGGTCTGTTGGAGTTTGCTCAAAGTCCACTCCAGACCCTGTTTGCCTGGGTGTCACCAGCAGATGCTGCAGAACAACAAATATTGCAGAAGGGAAAATGTTGCTTCGTTATCCTTCCTCCAGAAGCTTCCTCTCAGAGGGGCACCCAGCCATATGAGGTGTCAGTCGGTCCCTACTGCGAGGTACCTCCCAGTTAGGCTACTCGGGGGTCAGGGACCCACTTGAGGAGGCAGTCTGTCCGTTCTCAGATCTCAAACTCCGTGCTGGGAGAAGCACTACTCTTCAAAGCTGTCAGACAGGGAAGTTTAAGTCTGCAGAAATTTCTGCTGCCTTTTGTTCAGCTATGCCCTGCCCCCAGAGGTGGAGTCTACAGAGGCAGACAGTCCTCCTTGAGCTGTGGTGTGCTCCACCCAGTTCGAACTTCCTGGCCACTTTGTTTACCTCCTCAAGCCTCAGTGATGGCAGATGCCCCTCCCCCAGCCTCGCTGCCACCCTGCAATTTGATCTCAGACTGCTGTGGTAGCAGTGAGCAAGGCTCTGTGGGCATGGGTCCCTCCCAGTCCGGCGCAGGATATAATCTCCTGGTGTGCCGTTCACTAAGACCATTGGTAAAGCACAGTATTAGGGTGAGAGTGTCCCGATTTTCCAGGTACCACCTGTCATGGCTTCCCTTGGCTAGGAAAGGGAATTCTGTGATCTCTTGCACTTCCTGAATGAGGTGATACCCTGCCCTGCTTCAGCTCATGCTCCATGGGCTGCACCCACTGTCTGACAAGCCCCAGTGAGATGAATCCATTACCTCAGTTGTAAATGCAGAAATCACCCATCTTCTGCATCGCTCATGCTGAGAGCTGTAGACTGGAGGTCTTCCTTTTTGGCCATCTTGGAACCTCCAGTTGGAAAGACATCTTATGTTCATGAATTGGAAAACTTAATATTGTTAAAATGTCCATACTACCCAAAGTAATCTACAGATTCAATATAATCCCTAATAAATCCCAAATGAATTTTTTCACAGAAATTGAAACAATTTGACAATTCATATTTAATCATCTGCCAACATGGCAAAACATAGTTTCTACAAAAATACAAAAATTAGCTGGGCATGATAATACTATTTGGGAGGCTGATGTGGGAGGATCACTTAAACCCAGGGATTCAGGCTTCAGTGAGCTGTGATCATGCCACTGCACTCCAGTCTGGATGACAGAGTGAAACCCTGTCTAAAAAAAAAGAAGAAGAAAGAGAGAAAGAAAGAAAAAGAAAGATGAAAGAAAGAAAGAAAGAAAAGAGAAAAAGAAAAACAGATGACAGATGTATAGACCAATAGAACACAATAGAGAGGCCAGAAATAAATCCATGTGTATATGATCAACTGATCTTTGACAAGGGTGTCAAGAATACACAACGGGGAAATGATAGTCTCTTCAACAAATGTTGTTGGAAAAATGGGATATCCACATGCAAAAAAAAACAAAAAACAAAAAACAAAATAAGAATGAACCCTTATTTCATACCATACACAAAAATCAATTCAAAATGGATTAACTACTTAAATATTAAGACTTGAAACTATAAAACTAGAAGAAAACTCAAGGAAAAGCTTCATGACATTAGTCTTGACAATAATTTCATGGATGTGACAGCAAAAACAACTGGCAACAAAATAAACAAATGGGACTACATCAAACTAAAAAGCTTCTGCACAGCAAAGAAAACAATCAACATGGTGACAAGGCACCCTACGGAATGGAATAAAATATTTGTATGTCATATATCTAATAAGGTGTCAATCTTCAAAATATATAAAGAACTCATACAACTCAATAGTAAAAAAGTCTAATAACCTGATTTAAAAATAGGCTAAGGAATACAAGATGTACCAGTGACTTCTTGTCCTAGTATGTTCTGGTTTTATTAAAGCCTTAAACTCTAGATGTTCAAAAACAGTTATTTACCTTCATTTTTCCAAAATGTTTCATAGCCCATACAAATAGGCAACAGGTGTATAAGAAAATTCTCAACATCAATAATCATAAGGGAAATGCAAATCAAAACCACAATGAGCTATCACTTTACACCTGTCAGAATGGCTATTATCCAAGAAATATAGACAACAGTTGATTAGGAGATGAAGAAATTGAAACCCTTGCACACTGTTGGTGGGAATGCAAAATGCACTAACTGATTCTAAAATTCCTGGGGAAATTCAAGGGAGACACTGAATAAGCAAAACAATTTTGAACAAGAAGAATAAAGTCAGAAGATTCACATTTCCTGATGTCAAAACTTACTACAAAGCTAGAGCTACAGCTCATTGTAATGATCAAAATACTGTGGCACTGGCATAAGTATAGATATATAGATCAATGGAGTAGAATTGAAAGTCCAGAAATAAACCCATTCATCTATAATCAATTGATTATGACCAGGGTCTGGAGACCACTTAATGAGGGAAATAATACTCTTTTCAACAACTGGCTCTGAGACAACTGAGTACCCACATGCAAAAGGATGAATTTGGACACCTACCTTATACCATATGTAAAATTAACTCGAAATATATCAAAGACTCAAATGTAAGAGCTGAAACTATAAATCTTTTAGAAGAAGATATACTAGTAAATCTTTTGACCTAAAATTTGGCAACAGTTTCTTAGATATGACAACAAAAGGGCAAGTAACAAAAGAAAAAACAGGTAAAATGGACTTTCTCAAATTTTTCAAAAATTGCACTTCAAAAGGACACTATTAAGAAAGTAAAAATGCAGCCTACAAAATGGGAGAAAACAGTTCAGATGCGGTGGCTCACGCCTGTAATCCTAGCACTTTGGGAGGCTGAGGCAGGCAGATCACCTGAGGTCGGGAGCTCGAAACCAGCCTGACCAACATGGAGAAACCCGGTCTCTACTAAAAATACAAAATTAGCTGGGCATGGTGGTGTATGCTTGTAATCCTAGCTACTCGGGAGGCTGAGGCAGGAGAATTGCTTGAACCCGGGAGGCGGAGCTTGTGGTGAGCCAAGATTGCACCATTGCACTCCAGCCTAGGCAACAAGAGCAAAACTCCATCTCAAAAAAAATTTAAAAAGGGAGAAAATATTTGCAAAATATATACCTAACAAGGGTCTAGTATTCAGAATACATAAAGAACTCTTACAACTCAACAAGAAAAATATAAACAACCCTATTAAAATGTACCAAAAAATTTGAATAGAGATTTTTAAGAAGATATACAAATAGTCAATAAGCACATGAATAGATGCTCAACATCAGTAGTCATCAGGAAATATAAATGAAAACCATAAAATCAAAAGGTTCTCTGGACTGTCACTAGGGCAGATGCTCCTCTGACCATTTCACACTCATTTGGATGGGATTCATCATCATCATTACAATAAATGGAAAAATAAGAAGTGTTGATTAGAACGTGGAGAAATTGGGATCCCCATACATTGATGACAGGAATGTCCATTGCTACATCCCCTCTGGAAAACAGTTTGGCAGTTCCTCAAGCAGTTAAACATAAGGTTACCATATTACTCAGCAATTCCACTCTTACTATTATATCCCACAGAACCACAAGCATGTGTTCACAGAAAAACTGATACATGAACATTCAAAGCAATCTTGTGTGAATAGAAAAGTCCAAAATACTTAAATCATTATTAGATTTTTTCCCTTCATAAACATAACTTTTGCAAACAACTGTCTATTTCTCTGTTTCATCTAGTTTATTATTTCTTTTGAGCACTAGACAGCTTTCTTTTCCCAGACACAGTGATTCCATTTAATATGGAGGCAAAGGCAAATGTCAATTGGCAGAACCTCACAGCAACAGTAAAGACACTGAGACTGGAATTCTCAGAGACAACCATGGCTCTTCATTGCCAAGAGCATCTTTCCTGATGCCAGGAAAATAACAGGTCTGTCTTACTTTTTGTGTCTCTTCATACATCCAGAATAGTGTTCCTTTCTTGCCAAGGATCTCTCTGATGCCTGCTGTGGATCTACAATTCCCTTTTTTCATTTCTTCAAGAAACTGAAGCATCAAACAGTCCAGCACTTTGGACTCACCATTTTGGAAATCACTGTTTGTGTTATTTCATTTTACGTTAGAATTGGTACTGGAAAACTGAGAAGCAAACTGGATAAGATGGGGCCAGAACAGAAGTAAACAGCACTGGGAATACTCTAACTAAAGAACTGCTGCTTGTCGTTGTGGTAAAAATGTGAGAACAATTAGGATATTTAGACCATCATAGGTTGAGTATACAACACAGCCTCCAAAGTGTTCAAACTAATACATTTTTTTAAAGTAGAGTGATCATTTGGTGCTTAGATACACTATACATTTTTCCCGCTTAAGAGGAACACCAACAGGTTTTGTCTGGTTTCAGCTTCCCTGCTTGCTACCTTCTTGGCTGGTCGCTGAAACTGACTGACCACTATTGATTATTGGCTACTCTCTCATCTTGGGACATTTCTCCATTTAATTCCAGTAAGGGTACACTCTCCTACTCTTCCTCATGGCCAATGAGGAAAGCAGTTTCCTTTGATGCTTCTTCTCTGTTCAAACTCTAAATATTGAGGACCTCAAGACTTGGTACCAATCTTCATTTATCTCCTCTGTCCAATACACTGTCCCTAGGTGAGCACATTTAACTAAATGGTTTTGATATTATCTGTTAACTAATGACTTGAAAAGTTATATGTTTAGACTTGATATTTTTTATTAATAAATGGCCCCTAAAGTTATATTGCTAGAATTGCTGTATGCTCCATGCTCCAGTCTCATATCTCCAGTTACCTCTTTGAATATCTAATAGGCAACTGTAACTTTCTTATGTCCAAAAGAGTACTTATGGTTTCTGTCTTGCCCCCAAATACTGCTTCTCTTTTAATCTCTCCCAACTCAGTAAATGGTATCACCATTTACCTAGAGGCTCAAGTTAAAAACTCTGGATTTCCCTCTTTATCTTTCTTGTCCATCAGTGATTCCTATTGATTATACCTCCAACACACACACTGAGTCCATCCACTGCTATCTCTACTCCTATCTCTACTTTGATTATGATCCTAATCAAATCTGCCATCACCTCTCATTAGAACCAACTAGTAACTACTCTTTGACTTCTACTCTTCCTCCCTAAAATCTACTTTCCACACAACAGTCAGAGTTCAACTTTTAAAATGCACATCAGATTATGTTAATAATTATGTTAATAATAACCTGCTTAATGTTCTCCAAAAGTATCCTTTTATACTCAGAATAAAGTTCAAACAACTTACCACAAACTACAAGCTGGCCTGCCCAGTATTTATCTCTCTGACATATGCTAGTCTCATTCTTTCCTTGCTTAATATTCTCCAGTCATACCAGATTTTTGTTCCTATAAAATGCCAAGCTTATTCCTGATTTTGGACTTTTAAATTTCTATTCCCTTTGCCTGAAAGATGTTTCCCCTTTCATGGATCTATTTTTGTGAATAAAGTTTTATTGTTGGCATAGCTATGCTCATTCATTTACTACTGACTGCGGCTGCTTTTGTGGCAGAGTTGAGAAGTTGAGACAAATATCATATGACTCACAAGCCCTTTGAGAAAAAGTTTGCCAAACACAGCTAGATCCTTGTATGGCCTTCTCCTTATTTAGATCTCTGGTTTAATATTATCATCTCTGAGAGATATGCCACCTCTCCCATCCAGTCACTCTTTCATATTATCCTCATAATTTCTTCATGGCATTTCTCTGAAATTATATTATTTGTTGGATCGGTTATTGCCTGTTAACCCAGTAGACTGTAAGTTTCTTTGTCATATTCCCTAGTGGGTCCATTGATCTTATCATTGCAACTAGTATATCATAGGCATTCAATAAATATATGTTGGATAAATTGATACATGAATGTAGGTGGGACACTGTCTTAGTCCTTTGGGGCTGCGATAATAAAATGCTTGGACTGGGTCATTTATAAACAAAAATATATTGTTCACAGTCCTGGAGGCTGGAAAGTCCAACATCAAGGCTTCAGGAGATTTGATATCTGGTGAGGACTCATTCCTTATAGATGGTACCTTCCACGCGTCCTCACATGGCAGTAAAGCAAACAGCCTCCTTCTGGCCTCTTTTATAAAGGCACTAATCCAATTCAGGAGGGCTCTGCCTTGATGACCTAATTACCTTCCAAAGGTTAGATATCTTAATACTACTGCCTTGGGAATTAAGTATCACCATATGAATTTTGGAAGGCACAAACATTCAGATTATAGTAGACACCAAACTGTTCACAAAACAATGGCTCAAATTAGATCTCTGTGTACATATTGTCACACAGTTTGTTTGAATTAAGCTCGAGCAAATGTATATGCAGGGAAAAAAGCCTCTTAACATAAAGAGGATTATTAAACATGACCATTAAAAGATGGATGGCAAATCACTGTGTGATAAAATCAACTTTAACCTAATTTTAAAATATTTAATTGGATTCTCTAAGTGCAGATATTTTAAGATTGTTTTGAGCAATGGTTAGAAGAATAAACTAGAAAGTTTCCAAAACTGCTTAGGTACTCCTTCCATTTGTTAAGAAAAGGATGTAATGATTAACTTGTTAAATTCATTTTTAATCAGTAGATGAAGTAGGAGGGGTAAATTTGGGTGTTGAAAAATGACCCTTTTAATAGTTTCCCAAACTTGACTTCATTTATGTCATCTATGCACTTTTTGGCAATTATTTTTGTGGCTTTTTTTCGAGTGATGTACATTCTTGAACAATCTCATACCTCTAGCCCCTACCCCACACCCCTCAAAAGGCCGCCATTCTCCTGCATGTTACTGCAGCTTGGCAACTTGTCTTTGAGCTCCCTCTGCTGGTAGCAAGTAGGCTTCAGGGTTGGTTAATAATATAAACCAGAATAGACAAAATGAAAATAATCATATTAAACAGCCAGCCTTTTCTTCCATTCAGTTAAAAAAAAAGTGAAATGTTCTCTTGATTTATATAGTTTAGTGAAATCATCTATTGTGGCACTTAGCAAGCACAGCCTTAATGAATGGTTGTACTAAAATTTATCTTCACAAACCTCCTTTCTATACACCTAGAGCAATGTGGTTACCTTTACTCTTTCTTCCTAAATATTGGATCTGTACAAAAGTCCATGTAGCCTGTGCAGATGATCTTTATTTATTGTTTGCACATAATTAGATGTATGCACATGTGTTTCCAATGCAACAAGAAGATATATAATGCATATGTTAGCCCATCTTCCCCTTTCACCTGCTTTCTTTAAGATTTCTTCAAAAGTAAGATTAAATGTGTTAAGAATTGCCACATCTCACTATTCACAATAGCAAAGACTTGGAATCAACCCAAATGTCCATCTGTGACAGACTGGATTAAGAAAATGTGGCACATATACACCATGGAATACTATGCAGCCATAAAAAAGGATGAGTTTGCGTCCTTTGTAGGGACATGGATGCAGCTGGAAACCATCATTCTTAGCAAACTATCACAAGAAGAGAAAACCAAACACCGCATGTTCTCACTCATAGGTGGGAACTGAACAATGAGATCACTTGGACTCGGGAAGGGGAACATCACACACTGGGCTTATCATGGGGAGGGGGGAGGGGGGAGGGATTGCATTGGGGAGTTATACCTGATATAAACGATGAATTGATGGGTGCTGACGAGTTGATGGGTGCAGCACACCAACATTGCACAAGTATACATATGTAACAAACCTGCACGTTATGCACATGTACCCTAGAACTTAAAGTATAATAAAAAAAATAAATAAATTAAAAAAAATTAAAAAAAAAAAAAGAATTGCCACATTAGACGTAACTGATAGTATGATTCTTTTTCTAATAACAATATGTTCACTAGCAAACATTGATCAAGCATTAAATTTCCAGATAAATTTAGATAGCCCTGATTTGAGGAGATGTGGAAGTTACAAGTGCCCCCACATATCTTAACTGTCCTAGATGCTCTCTTGTTTACCCTGAATCACAACTGACCTCACTGGAAAATCCTGGAAAAGAAGCATAACATTTATTGATTTGTTCTATACAGCACAGAATGAAGGAATTTTATGAGGCCATCTCTAATGATATGATGATTTGGTGTTAATTGCTATACAATCCACAAAATATTGTCTCCATGAAAGTTGTCTAGTAAAGATTCACTGGAACATTTCAACTTGTATATTTTACATGTTATAACTTGTATATTTTATGTTTTTGCATATGAAAGAAAAGTGTAAACAATGACCTTTATGGAAAATTGCATATCATAAGCAGTAGACATCCTGGTTGCATATATTTGGTTTATGAATAATCTCCAGAAGGATGAAAGTAGCTAAGATGATGTGGAACCAAGGTGGACATGAAAGAATAAAAAGGATGAAAAAGAAAAGCATTCGAAATGGGATCTTTTCAGATTAAAACTTGCCTGTGAATGAAAGCAGCTGGCTACTGGAAGACTTCCCTGAAGTTACCCATCCAGCAGGGTGACGTATTACTAACAAGAGTAAAGCGTCTTCCTAGGAAGCCACCAACCTTCAATGCAATCAGCATAAAATAAATTGTCAACTTGGAAGTTATAAAAGGTTCTGCAAATCTATTAAAGTAGGAAGGATAATGTAATGACAAGATAAATTGAAGGGCAGTCATGTCAGAGTCCAGAAAAAGGAGAACTGGAATTGGCCCTTGCCAACTTCTTCAGATATGTCCAGAGAGATAGTGACTCGACCACTTAATACTTGATTTGGTGCACGTAGAGTGGATGGGACATTCCTTTGTTAACAGAGTTTATGACCTTTCCATGCCCTCCCTCAACCAGGCCACCATTCTCATCAAGCCACATTTAGATCTTGTGATCTCCCTTCTGGGAGGAGATGGAGTTTATTGGACAGGAGGGACATTTCAGATTTCCTTGTAACTTTTACTTATCATTTTTTAAATTAATAGATTCAATGTCCGATTCATCAACAAGTCTAGTGAGAATTTAGGTAACACTGGAACATTCCTTCCTTAGATGATTATTCATCACTCCAGAAAAATAGAACTCAAAGTGATAGAACAAACTCTGGTGACCTTCCACAAAAGGGGCAATATCCCCTAAAGTTCAGTTTAATCTACCTATCAAATTATAACTTCAGGACCAAATAAGGAGGGTGTACACCTTGGTTCCAGGGGACTGAAGTTGGACTGAGATAGTAGCCCCAACCTCAGCCTCTCTTTTCTTGCTCCCTTTACTCCCTAGTTGATCTACCCCCTACCCTTGACCATAGCATTCTCACAGGCCACATTTGTTCATCCCTTCATTATTTAGCTGATAAATAACAAAATAATGTGAAAATATTTTAAGTACTCTTAGACAAGATAGCTGGATCCATTGAACCCAGTAATCAATTAGAATTGCCACAGATATATGTAATAGGTTTTTTATTGATGACCTCCCATGAATACGCAGTTTAATATTACCACTATTCTTAAGTATATTGTCTCCAGTAATGAAAGCTAGAAAGTATTTGCAAAAGTAAAAAGTTCTTGCATCATCAAAACAGAGATTAACGTTATGTTTGAACTCTACTAACTGTAACATGTGTCCATAGGATCTGAGAGATGAAATGTAGTTAGACATTTAGCCATCAGTGTTTTAACTGTCAAATCACTGCCTGTTGTGGGTTGAATGTTGGCCCCCAAAAATATATGTCCATGTCTCAACCCCTGAAACCTCTGAATGTGACTTTATTTGGGAAAAGAGTCTGTGCAGATGTAATTAAGAATCTCTGTATGAGACCATCCTTGATTATCCACATGGACTCTAAATCCAATGACAATGCCTTTATATGAGACACACAAAGGAGACACAGAAGGAAAAGAAGAAAAAGGCCAAGTGAAAATAGAGGCAGAGATTAGAGTTAAGCAGTCACAAGAAAAAGAATACCTGGAGCCACCAGAAGCTTAAAGAGGCAAGAAAGTGTTTTCTTCTAGAGTCTTCATTGGAAGTGCAACCCTGGAGAAACCTTGATTACAGACTTCTGAACTCTGAACCAAGATAGATAAAATTTCTTTTATTTTAAGCTACCAATTTGTGAGAATTTGTTACACCGGTCACTGGAAATTAATACACAGTCTGTAGCCATTGAAGGCTTTGGCATCTCTCCACCTTTATTCTCCCATCAGTTTTGGGCAATTTCAACACCCAACCTCAAACTTTTGCATCCTAGCCAGGTGTGATAGCTTATGACTGTATTCCCAGCACTTTGGGAAGCCAAGGCAGGCAGATCGCTTGAGCTCAGGAATTCGAGATCAGCCTGGGCAAACATGGTGAAACCTCCTCTCTACAAAAAATACAAAAATTAGCCGGCCGTGGTGGCATGCACTTGTAGTCCCAGCTACTTGGGAAGTTGAGATGGGAGGATCACCTGAGCCCAGGAGGTTGAGACTGCAGTGAGCCGTGATCTTGCCACTGCACTCCAGCCTGGGCAGCAAAGTGAGATCCTGTCTCAAAAAAGGAAAACAAACAAACATAAAACAACTTTTGCATCTTCTTACGTTAGTGCCTTTCAACTTCTTTTTACTTCGGGCAATCCCCTGTAGGACCTTACCCTAGACTTTGTAACTACTAATAAATGTTTAATTTTTTAAAATTGGAAATGTCAATACTAGTCTCAAAGAGTTATCTACTGTACAGTTCTCTCACTCCCTTTACAACTGTTCTTCAGCCTCAATAACATACTCCATATCCATGACTCCTTCATTTGCCTCTAATTTACAACCCCCACACACACACCCCAGAGTCTCATTTTGTTCCCAATGCTGCCTGGAGCCCATGGTCAAGAACGTGGATTTCTGTCTCACCAGCTCTTTCAACTTCCTCCTATCCTTTTCTTTTCTTCTGTGTTTAGATAACATTTATTGAAGGTTTACTAAGTATCAGGCAATTTGCATTGATTCTTTCATCTAATTTTTCTAACCCCATGAAATAGCTACTATTATCACTTCTATTTTAAGGTTGAGGAACTTAAGTGTTTAGGAGGATATGTAAGTTATACACTTAGCAGGGCCAGAACTCAAAGCCCTGTCTGTGACTAAAACCTTTACAATTAACCACAAGGCAATACTGCCCCTGCTGCTGCACCTGCCTCACAAATTCTCAGCACACAGTCTGCCTTCCTCAATTTTATAACCAGAAAGCTGAGCACTGCTAAAGAAAACCTTGTACAAATGATTTTACAAATCTATGATTTCTTACTTCAGTTGGATCCTTCATAGCACTTATCAATACCTTTACTTATTTTTAGTTCATCCCTATTTCTCAAAATAACTATTCCAAATCTTGGCTTCTCTACTCAAGTTATCTACCTAATTCCAAATTCCCTCACTTTCAAAAACTCCTATAACATTAATATTGAATCAATTAGGATGAACTCCTTTATCTTGCCAATATTCTACCTACAGATTTCTCTCTGTACCCATCCATTCTTCTTTCCCATTGTATAGACATTATTGTCTTTCTTCCTCTTGAGCCCGTCACTTGGGCCATCTCTGTTGTTTCTTCCTAAAGCTTGTTTCTTCATATATTTTCTCTTAGTATTTGATTTTCAATTTATTTCTCTCTATTGTGTTATCACCCTCAGCATTAAAATATGTTCAAATGTCTTCTAATTGTAAATAAAAGTCACTCCTTTAGCATTGTATCCAGCCCCTCTGCCCAAGTTACTTTTTTCTTTCCTTCTCAGCAAAACTTATTTTAAAAAGTATCCTAAATTGAATATTTATTTCTGTATCTCTTATTCTTTCCTGAAACCAAGGATCCAACACCCCAATTCACCTTTCTCCCATTTGCCTTCATATGACAACAAATGTCTTCATATGTCTTTATTTTACATGGCCAATACTAGGGCATTTGGTATCTGATACCCTTTTAAAAATTATTATATTTCTTAGTTTGCATAATACCTAGATTATCCTGGCTGTCTTCCTTTTTTCTAATCACATTTTCTTGCTTTATAAATGTCCTCCTCTTGGTCTTTTTGCCCCTTAAATATTCCTTTTCTCAGGGGACTTTCTGTCTTTTTCACTTTTCTTCACTTCAGGAAGTACATAGAATGAGAAGACATGAACTTCCATGATTTTAATTTTAATCTTTGCTCCATTTTTGGTTGATGACATTACTCCCTTCTTCAGTGAACATAAATAGATACTACTGAGGCAAAATTATTTATCTTCTTATCACAAAATCTAAAACCACAACTTCTCCAAGTTAAATAGAGAACAAGACATTTCCACTAAAGGAAAGAAAGGACATACAGATTTAAAGGAAGAAATAAAACTATAAGTTCTCAAACTGAGCATGCCCTAAACTCAACTTAGCCTTTCCACCAAAACACCTTTACTTACTAACTTCATTCAAAAAAGATTTATTTCATCACTACCCATGCCATAGCAGAAAGCAATTAAACAAACAAACAACAACAAAAAAAAAACAAGTAAGCTTTTGCTAATATTTAACTTGCATTCATGTGTCTGCTGGCATGGGGAGGGGAGAGGCAAACAATGAAAATACAAATATTATATGTCAGGTAGTGATAAATGTTAAGAAGAAAAATAAAACAAGGTAAAGGCACAGAAATAGTGGATGGAAGGGGTGATATTTTGCAAAGAGTGATCCAGAAAGGCTTCACTAATGAGGGAAATTGAAGTCTGAATAACATGAAACTATGAGTTATGAGAATATCCGAGACAAAAATAATCCAGGCAGCTAGAAAAACAGGTGCAAAGGCCCAGAGGAAGGGAAGTACTTGGCAAGGATATCTGTCTTCCTGAAACAGTGAATAAGGGAGACAGTGGTAGAAGATGAAATCAGAGAGATAGAGAGGTTCAGATCATTGTAAAAGGATTGAATTGTATTCTTAGTGGTATGGGAAGCCATTGGAGGAATTTTGAGAAGAGGAGTATCCAGATATGGTCTACTTTTATTGACATAAAAAAATTTAAAATATAAAGAAAAGTTTAAATAACAGCATAATAAACATCCTTTATGCTAGAAGTAACATGTTAACGTTATGCCAGAGTGTATTCCTTCACGTATATTTTGTTGAAGTATTTTAAAGTGTAGATATCGTGACAATTAATCCCAAAATACTTCCGTATATATCTCTTATAAGTAAAATATTTTTCTGCATAATTATCATAATTACCAAAGCTAACAACTCTAATTCCTATTTGATATTTATATTTCCCTAATCATCCCCATAATTTCTTTTATAGTGGCTTTGTTTAAACCAGAATCATATCAAGGACCATGTATCGATTTGATTGCTTTGCTTCTCACATACCTTTTAATGTAGAACAGTACTCCAACTCACATTTCCTCTCCCTATGGCATTAACTTATTGAAGAGCCTGAACCAGTTATCCTGGAAAACTTCGTCTGATTGTTTCCTTGTGTCATTTGTTGTGTCTCTTCATGTATTTTTGTAACCTGGTAATTAGAAATAGTGGTCCGATTAGATTGACTTATATTTAAATGAATCAGTCTGGATAATTTATCTGAGAATATGCTCTGAGGTGGGAGTGAGTACAAGGAAACTAGACAGAAGGCTGTTGTAATAGTCCAGATGAGAGATGATGATGGATTGAAACAGGGTAGTGGCAGTGCAGTTGGTGAGAAGTGGTCATATTCTGTATGTGTTTTAAAGGTGGAACCAAATTTATTGTCAGATGGGCTGTGGAACATGAGAGAATGAGAAAAGTCAAGGATGAGTTCATGTTTTGGGGCTGACTAACTGAAAAGATAGAATTGTCATTTACTGAGGCAGGGTAGACTGAAGTAGGAACAAGTTTAGGGGTAAGATGAAGAGCTGATAGTTGGATATTTAGATCACCTTGATACTCTGACATCTCCTTTTCCCTCAGCCCTCACATTCAATCATCAATGTTTTCTGATTTTACCTGTCAAGGTCATCAAATCTATCCTTTCCTTTTCATCTTCATTTCTATTGTCAAAGCCTAAGTCTTCATCTCTTGAGTGGATTATTACCATAACCTCCAATCTTGGGTTCACTCTAATCCATCAACCATAAGTCACTTGAGTGATTTTTCTGCAAAAGAAATCAATTCATGTCACCCTCTATATTAACTATTAACATCCCTTAGTGATGCTCATTCTTCTTTAGGCTTCAGGTCTGTGTGCCTTAGCATAGCCCATAAGCCTCTCTATCGTGTGGTCCTATCTTCATCTTCTGTTACTTCCTCACTCCCTTCACCCCCCTTTTACTCAATGATCTGCCCATAACAAACTCTTGTATTTCCCCAGACAAACCATGATTGTTTGTATCTCTGGGCCTCTACATCTGCTATTCCTTCTACCAGAAATCTCCTTCCTTTCTCAAAGGCATGGCCAATGTCTTACTCGATTTTGAATCTTCAGAGTTTAGCATATGTGACAATCAACCAGAAGGTAATCAGTTACTGCTTGCTGTTGAACTGATACGTCACTGACAAGCACACAAGTTACTTTTAACCTGCTATAACATAATTCACAGAATGAAAGCATCACCTTTTTTGAGCCAGCACTATATCAAACAACCCATAAAAAATTCCGGATTCTGATAAATGTTATCCACACTGGTTCCTAACATAATCACCCTATGCTAGGCACTATGTAATTGGAGCTTTAGTATCCCTTTGAATTTCCTTTGAATTGTCATTTTGCATCAGTTATAAAAAGTCATATTTTTCCCCTCTGAATTTAGAGAAATTAGAATTATGAGCAGTAGACAGAAAAGCACTTTGCAAAGTAAAATTATAAGGTGCCATTATTACTATTATTATAGCAGTTACCTTCAAATGAAAAAGTCTATCAAAAGCAGAGTGTGAAAATTAATGATTGATTTTTTATTTGTCTTCAGGGCCAATTTGCCATAAACAGAACAGGCTTTGTGATTCATATCTCTGATTCATGTGAGTTCTCAGCTTGTGGATCCTGTCTTTAATTTAACACTAAATGTGATACATTTTATTTTCCCTTGGCCAAGACCCACTTGGCCTTGTATTGCTAAATGAGTGCCGACTCACCTTCCAGGAAGCCAATTACCTACAGAAAGAGCACTTAGTTGATGCTCATCAGAGTGAGTTGTTTTATTTTTTCTCTTTTGCTGAAAAACTTTGGTTGGAAAGTTGAAGGACTTGTTCTCCTGATATCCAGAAGAGCACAAAGACTGTTACTGGTTCTTGGGTAATCTGGAGGAATGTCTAGAAATTTAGGATCGGATTTTCCTTGTGAACAACTGTGACAGAAGAGACTGAGAGTAGAAGATTTCTCAAGTGTTTACTTCCTCCTGTTGATAAATTCTAAAGGAATTTATGCCATAACTGAAAAGAATGCAAGAGGTTTCTCTTTCAAAGATTGAGATTGTTCCTTTTTCATTTTCTAGCATTTTTTCATTCCAATAACTTCCTGACCTAGCACACAGCAAGTCAGTCATTCTAAATGTAAAAATGTGTGCTATTTGAGTTCTTTTTTAATTGACAAGTAAAAACTATACATGTTTATGGTGTACAACATGACTTCATGAAATATGTATATATTATGGCATGGCTGCATTAGACTAATTAACATATGAGAGTTCTTAAAAAACAAATAATTTATAGAGATGATAAATCAAAGATACATAATTTCATTTCTTCAAAAAGTCAGAAGAGTTCAGCACACTGGTCAGGCATATCTGGATTTTACCGGCATGGGTACTGTATGTTGGGTGAAAAAGTGCTGAACTAGGGATTAGAGACTCGGATTTTAGCCTGACTCTCCTAACTGATCAACTAACTGACTGGATGATATCATACACATTTTATTTTCTCCTTGGACCTCAATTTTCCTAACTGTGAAATGAATTAAGGAAGACAAGTTTTAATTGCCCTTTGACAAACTAATGTTCTGTACTCTTATCTAGTATGGATGGATCCCAGGTCCTCTTTGACACTCAACTCCAGGATTCACTCCAATGAGCTCTTCCCAGTAAGATATATGACAGATATCTGTTAGGATCATTATCTGTCAACACTTAATCCTTCATTCTCAAAAAGGAACTAAAAACCGTTAAAAGGAAAAAAAAAAAAACTACTTTCAAGTTTAATTACCTATCTTTTCCCTATTAAATGAAATGGTGATCATTCTCTCCTTCTCTCTCTTTCTCTCTTCATTATCTGAAAAACATTATAATAAATATAAGCCTAGATACTTCACTTAACCTGTCATTGCAGAATACCAACAAAAAAAATTAACCTTGGCCGAGCGCAGTGGCTCATGCCTGTAATCCCAGCACTTTGGTAGGCGGAGACAGGCGGATCACTTGAGGTCAGGAGCTCGAGACCAGCCTGGCCAACATGGCAAAACTCAATCTCTACTAAAAATACAAAAACAAAAAATTAGCCGGACATGGTGGCCCATGACTGTAGTCCCAGCTACTTGGGAGGCTGAGGCAGGAGAATCAGTTGATTCTCTCCAGGAGGTGGAGATTCGCTCCAGGAGGTGGAGGTTGCAGTGAGCCGAGATCACGCCACTGTAATCCAGCCTGGGTGACTGTCAGTGGGAGTTTCTGTCAAAAAAAGAAAAAAAAAGGCCGGGCGCGGTGGCTCAAGCCTGTAATCCCACCACTTTGGGAGGCTGAGGTGGGCGGATCACAAGGTCAGGAGATCGAGACCACGGTGAAACCCCGTCTCTACTAAAAATACAAAAAATTAGCCGGGCGCCCTGGCGTGTGCCTGTAGTCCCAGCTACTCAGGAGGCTGAGGCAGGAGAATGGCGTGAACCCGGAGGTGGAGCTTGCAGTGAGCCAAGATCGCACCACTGCACTCCAGCCTGGGGGACAGAGCGAGACTCCCTCTCAAAAAAAAAAAAGAAAAGAAAAGAAAAGAAAGGAAAACTCTCCAGTGTACAGTGCCTAGCAGAGTGTTAAGCTCAAAAGTAGGACCTAAATCTGTAATTGTTAGGTTACTTGGGGAAATATTCTCATTTCTACATACATACTTCAGTATTCCAACAGAAAAATAATACTTTTAAAATAAGCAAGATCAAATGTAATGAAGCATTTAAGCTTCATTACAAATTCCTTACTAAGATAAAATGCTTATGTATTGTATACGTTTTCTAGAAATCATCAGAAACTTTATTTTACACTTAGGAATGTTTGCTTTTTAATCAGTGAGTCTTAAAAACCACTTTTCCACTTTGCATACTAACCCTAATTTTATATGATGTAATCTGGTCAAAACGTTTTTTTCTTGTTCTGTTTGGACTGTAAGAGAAAAATGGAAAGAAAGAAAATAGGCTATATTTATACCAATCAGTTGACCTTTAGTCAGAGTGTTAGTGATTTTTAAATCAGTTGGTTGCATTCAGTCATTTTGAAAATAGTCAAGTAACAGCTGAGTGGATGCAACTGGTGATTCACAAATCGCCTTGCTTTTTGACAGAATTCATCTTCCTTGCTCTTCTTTCACATAGTTTGTTTAACTGAATTCAAGCAGATAATTTTTATTCTTCCTCTCATTCCCAATCTTGTATGTATAGAGACAGTCAGAGCAGTGCCTGACACATAGTAGGTGCTCAATAAAACAGAGTTACCAGTGAACTTAGTCTTTAAAGTCAGATAAACATCTATATCTAGTTGTGATGTTTGCATATTCTGTTCTTGACGATTTCAAAGTTATTCACATTGCCATTAAGCTAAGACAATTTTAATTAACTGCTTACTGCCAAACTTGGTTTCAAATTCTCAACTTCATGAGGATCAATAAATTACAGAATTAAAAGGTGTCATGTAAGATAATTGGTTTCTACAGTAAGACTTACCCCATTGTTTCCACAGTTAACACAGAAGAAAGTATAATGGAAACTAAGTAGTTTTGTGAAGTTTAGTCATTAACAATGAATTAAGAATAGAATCCAATTTCCTCCTCTATTCATGACATATTGGGCGTCACTATTATCCTTTCAATAATCAGAAAAGGAATATTATATTTTGTTTCCTTCCTTGATAACATCCTGTTTACTAAATGGATGTTTCAATATAGAACTGAGGACAAATTTTAAGCTAGGAATTCATTTAAAGAATATGCCTTTCCAAGGAAATTGAGGCCTATTTATCCACCACCAGAGTCAGTCAAGACTATTATTCACTATACAGCTAAGATAGGAATTTAAGAGTGCTTTTTGCCCCTCCCCATCGTGATATTAATGGGAAGATGTTGATCAAAGATTATGAAATTTCACTTGGATAGCAGGAATAAGTTCAAGCAATGTATTGTACCACATTGTGACTACAGTTAACAAAAATATATAGTATTCTTGAAAATGCTAACACATTAGATTTTTAAGTGTTCTCACCATAAAAATGACAACTGCATGAAAAATTGCGCGTTAATTACTTGATTTATCCATCCTGCAATGTACATATATTTTGAAACATAATGTTGTATATATGATTTTATCTGACAATTAAATAAATACATAAAGTTACAAATCGGAATCCGGTGTTTGGTTAGTACCATACTCAATATCATTACCTCACACTCCACAATGTCCGTCTTCTACATTTCACCTATCCCAATCAACTACCATTAATGTTTATTAATTCTGTGGCAGCTCTTAACTATCCTATCCCTATCCCCACTGACTGGAAACAAAATAACAAGTGAAACTTTTCCTCTCTATCCAGAGGTTAGCCTTAAGTCAGTGGATAATGACTCAGAGAGTTCTAAACGTTTATGTACCAGCTTCTAAGAAACTGTCTCTTTCCTGGCAGTGACAGATGATGTTCTGAAACTCTGTGAACCAGAGACTCACTGCCATGAGCTGGAATCCTTACTCACTAGCTTTTAACACTCCAGTGGGAATTCATATTGAAATGCAAATATAAAAAGAATTGTAAAGGCAAAAATTAGCTCTTTGGAAAAATTCCATCATTTCTTCAAGAGAATTTTATGTTAATTTTTTATTTCCTTAAAACCCTGTTACCTGAAATAAAAAAAAAAAAAATTTGCTCTGGAAGAACACCCATTCCATTGGTGAAGCTGCTTTTCACTCTTTCTAAAGAGTCATAAATGACATTAAAATATGAAAAACAGGTGCATTCCTTAGATAAGTTATTTCAATTCCTGCATCATTTTTGCTTCCAATTATTCTGAAGATAGCAGAGTGAGAAAAAATGATGAACTTTTCATTTTGAATGGCATTCAGCAATTGGCTTGATATTTCATAATGAAGCAAAAGCCTGAAAAATATATTCCAGAAAGGAATTAGCAAAGAGGCTAGCAAATGCTTTGCCTGTGATGTATTGAGTTTTGTAAATTTTTTTGGAAATGGCTTTCTGATGGGAAAGGAAGTCTTTAAAATAACAGGAAAAAATAAGATGTAATTAACCAACAACAAAATGTCAAATGGAGTGCAAGTCAGAATGTATGTATTAAAAGTACTTTTTTAAAATCCTGGGACGCGAGTCAGTGTGGCATCACGGGGAAAACAAGTAGGAAGCAAACAACTGGATCGTTGTCTGGAGTCTGCCACCCAATAGCTGTATAACCAACGACAAGTGGTTTAACTTCTTCATCTGTGCATCCGTGCTATGCTTACCCAATTGAACTATTGTGGAAACCAAATAAGATACTGAACCCCATGTGAAAAGGCTTTGTGAACTGTCAGATACAACACAAATGAAGAGTTACATCTAAGACTTTTGCAAACCATCGAATATTATGCACACAAGGACTTAGAAATCACATTTAATCTTTCTTCATTACCAGTAAGCAGGTCCTTAAGAAGATGAAGGGAGTTTAGTGACATGTCTTTTTTTCTGCTTCCATTTATAGAGGTTCCATGTATGTTAAAAATTAAGAAGTGCCTAAGAATATTTACAAAATTTGGGATACTATAAAAATGTATAACAAACACAAACAGAAGTTTCTTACAGAGACTAGAAATGTGGAGGGAGCTGAAGACAATGAAAGCATGTTGAGTATCTAAGCAAATATCGGAACACTGTCTTTCTTCTTCTACCATGATTCTGCAAAGAAAAAAAAAAAAGAGGTTATCCCACAAACCACTTTGAGAAAGCCCAACTCTGGAGAGGCAAAAAACAAGCAAAATAAACTGCACACATTCAGAATTCTCATTCCATTTTAGAGTGGTATTATATTCAAAGCGAAGGTTCAACAACCAAAATCACTTCAAAAAGTAATTCTAAATTTTACTTGACTATTTCAAAAAGCATTAAAAGAGCTACAATTCCTCACCCCAAAACACCTTTAAATCTCCTGTCTTCATTTCTCCCAGGCCTTTCATTTCCTACAGGCACTTTCGACTCTGCAAGAAACCATGGCCTCATGAGCTCTTCTAGTTATTTCTTTCCCTGTGCTAAACCCACTCTGCCACCTCTCCTAGGTTTGTGAGATAAAACATAGGTTGTACAGTTAAATCAGAATTTCAGATAAGTAATTACATTTTTAGACTTTTTAGTATACATACATCTGATGCAATATTTGTGACAAATGTGTACTAAAATATCATTTGCTGTTTATCTGAAATTCCAACTTGACTGGGCGTCTTTTTTAAAATTTGCTAAATCGGCAAGCCTAAGCTGTACTCCAGAATGACCAGCAGGGCTATGCTCCCTGTCACTGGCCCAACTGTAACGAGAGATATACAGAGATCCTGGAGACTCAGTGTCCTGCAGTTTGCTTGTGCTGTCAGTGGAAGCAAAGGCACAAAACCTCTTGGGAGTCATTTCCTCTCTGCTTTTTGCAAAGACGTTAGCTTTTTTTAAGAAGTTTAGCTTCACAGCAAAATTGAGAAGTAATAGAAACGTCCCATATGCTTCCTGCTCTATCATATGCATAGCCTCTCCCATTATCAACATCCCTGACAAATTTGTACATTTAATACAACTGATGAACCTACAGTGTTGCAACATTATCCGTAGTTATATTAAACTTACTCTTGGTGTAGACTCTATGAGTTAGGACAAATGTATAAGAACATGTATCCACCATTTTAGTATCATACAGGGTATTTTCACTGCCATAAAAATGCTCTGTGTTCGTGTGTGTGTGTGTGTGTTGCCACAGGGAATTCATGTGAAGAACTTCTGGAGAATGAAATTATCTGCCTCATTATACATTATTGGACCTAGACTTTGTCAGAGAAAATCCCCAAAGGGATCTGCAAGACAAATGAGGTCAAGGAAAAATCTCTATTAAATTCAGACAGACATGGATCTTACTTGGATATGTGGTGATATGAAAGAATTGTTATTACATTTTTAGTTGTGATAATGGTCTCTTTACTATGCTTTACAAAAGAAATCCTTATCTTTTAGAGGTACCTATTGAAGTAGTTATGGATAAAATGGCTTGATGTCCAAGATTTGCTTTAAACTAATCCATTGGAGGAATAGAGGAGAGTGAGTGAGTACCTGTTATGGTATTTTTTCTACTTTAGTATATGGTTAAATATTCCATAATAAAATGCTTTTAAAGATTAACCCAATTTATCACCTATCTAAGATCTTTCTTAGGAGGAAACGCTAGAAACAAACCTTTTTCATTCCAGTACACCTGAGAGAAAGGACTGCTTTGAGGAAAACTCCAGAACAATGGCTGATGTAAAACTAATCAGAGCCGAAATCAGCACCTACATTTGGCCATTTCAGTTGAGTAGACTCCAATTTATTTGATATTTGAATCTTCAAAACAGACTTTGCAGTAGGCAATCAGAGGCTTGTGTAAAAAAACTTCCTACCAGTGCTCAGATATGGAGAGCAAGATTTGGATAAAAGGCTTAGCAGGTATATAACCTGTTAATGCTGGAGCCCCTGGGCACCATTGTATTTCTCCCAAAGTGTCTGTGTAGTGTTATGTAGAAACAGTTTCTCATCAAAAGTGATACTGGGTTGGGATCCTAAATTACATGGCTACCACCTTAATCCTCTATTTTTAGGGAAGAAACTCTTTTTCCCATGATGAACATCCAGAGGAAGAGTCAAATCCTGATAACCGCAGAGACAGTTATTGTCCTGAATAAAATGTACCTAGAAATGTTACATGAGCTGCATATGGAAACTTCCCTCCTCAACTGTGTAGGCAAGCTTTATTTTATCTGGCTGTACCCTTCATTCTTTAATTTGCTTAGCCAGCCTCCACCAACACATGCACAATTTTGGCAGTATTTACAGAATGAAAGAAGTACCAACTAAAGGAGGAAAAATCAATCCAATTGAATCCAATCCAAATCCAGTGAACCAGTATTTTTTCATTAAATGTAGAATTTTTAAAAATGCAAATAAATTCAAAATACTGCTGTGTATAAACATGGTGCTAAGTAAGCAGGGATTTGTCTTCATTCAATTTAATTATAACATTTATTGAATAACACTGATATGCCATACACTGAGTTCTGGAATATTTTTGAAATGGGTCTTCTATATAATAAGATAGTCAATGGTTACTTGCAAATGACCAGGAGTCTTCTATAGACTTTATGAAAAGTAAGGGTCACTGGACTTCGCTTATTTTGTTGAGTATCACCTGATTAAAATGAATTTGGAAGCCTTGTTATTGGCCTTGGTACATTTGTCAGATTCCTGAAAACTTGTCCTTCTTCATGGCCACACACTATCAAAATCGCTGGATAAAAAATGAAATGTTGATGTATTTGATTATTGGGTCCATCTACTAGATATTATTTCTGGAAAGCAAACACTGTGGTGATGAGAGCACAGTCCTTGGAGTCTCACATATTGGCGCTGGAAGTCCTGTCCTACCAACTCACTAGATGTTTAACCTCAGAAAAAGTGAATTAGCCTTGATGAGTCTGTTCTCTCATTAGCACAAGAGAGACATTAATGTAGATGCTGTGAGATTGTTAGGAGGATCAAATGTTTTTGCAAATGTCTTCATAAATATTACTTCTTCTGCTTATAATTCCTTTTTTATCTTTTCTAGCTCTTAGTAACAGCTATGCATAGGATCAAATGATTTTTTATAACATATAAAATATATAACAATATTATAGAAATTTGGAAAATGGAGAAAATAAAATGGTACGTAACTCCAACTCTGTCATGCAATCACTGTCAAATTTTACCATTTGATAAAATGTTGATGCATATTTTATATGCATATTTACAGGCTTTTTAATAATTGTGCATGTATTATCTTGTATCCCACAACACTTTTAACTTTAAAATTCAAAATGACTCTCAGTACCCCTTTTGGCATCTTCAAAATCTCCTTCTCTCCACCCCAGAGTCATTTCTACTGGGATAATCCCTCTTGTCATTTCTAGTAGCTCCCACCTGGCCTCTTAATCTGAAAATAGGGTATGCCCCATTGACACTGGAGAATGCTTCCATTGCCACCAGAAGATACTTGCTTTAGGAAGGATTGCTATACCATGCCATCATGCCAAGGACTACAATTTAAGACTCAGGAATTCCAAAGAGACTTGTTACCACCACTACCATCAAAATATGAGCATTGCTACCAACAAAATACTTTCTGCCAGACCAACCCTTGTTCTTCCAAGCACCTTACAGAATAAGCAAATGTACTGTCATACACACATTGTTGAAAGAAAGCCATTTTACATATCAATTTTTTTCCTATTCATCACTACAATGACTTCACTGCCACTCTTGCAGTAATTCTCCATGCTTTGGAGAAAGTAAGAAAAATTAAATCTCTCCCTTAGAGTTAAGATCAGAGATGATTTTCAATACCACATCCATGGTCTGGACTTTTCATTTTTATACTCACACATTCTCATATAACCATTAATCCAAAAGCATAACTACAGTGTGTGGGAGCAAGTCCAGGAGCAGCTTTTAACCTCCCAACACATTGTGCTTTAAGCAGCCTCTCCTCTCAAGGGGAAATGTAGGCTCAAATGCTGAACCTACGTGGATGGCTGGTCCATGTTCCACATTCCCCTAGAATGAATTTTCCTTTAAAGTATCTTTGGTATTTGTCTCTGCCCACTGATCTCAACTGAGACCATCTTATCTAAAATGTCAAAGATGTCCTAATAAAATTGCATCTCAAAAGGGAAAGACATTGAAGTCTCCATATCTTTTCTGTGATAACAAATATGTAACATATAATTTACCATTTTAACTATTTTTTAATAATTCAGTGGCCATAAGTATAGTCACATTGTTTTACAACAATTACCACTATCCGTCTCCAGAGCTTCTTTTTCTTTCCAAACTGAAACTCTGCACCCATTAAACAACTCCCTGAAATGACACATTTTATTTGTCCATTCATCCACTCATGGCTATATGTGTTCTTTCCAACTTTTGGCTATTGTGAATGATGCTGCTATGAACATGGGTATACAAATAGCTATTCGAGTCATTGCTTTCAATTTTTTGAAGTATATACCAAGAAGTAGAATTGCTAGATCATATGGTCATTCTATGTTTAGTTTTTTGGCTATCCATCCCATTTTTGCCAAGAGTTTTCTTACTCCCAATGTAAATGTGCCTATGCCTTTCCTAGCAAACATAGATTTTTGTATACCAAAGGCTGTTGGGGTGACGTGGCTTTTGCTACTCAAAAACTTGGCGTACTACATCTAGATAACAGATTTCTCCTTTAACATTTACTTCACAGGATGCATTCTCCAAAAAGCCTTCCTTTGCCGTCCCCTAGCCTTGTTTGGTGCCCCTCCTTTGTGTGCTCCTATAGGACCCTGGGCAGTCTCTGCCTTATTACTCACCAAATTGAACTACAGAATTGCTTACTTGCCAGTTGATATGGTTTGGCTCTGTGTCTCCACCCAAATCTCATGTAATAATCCCCATGTGTCATGGAAGGGATGCAGTGAGAGGTAATTGAATCTGGCAGGTGGGTTTTTCCCATGCTGTTTTCATGATAGTGAATAAATCTCCCAAGATCTGATGGCTTTATAAAGGGAAGTTCCCTTGTACATGCCCTCTTGCCTGCCACTATGTAGGATGTGACTTTGCTCTTCATTCTCCTTCCACCGTGATTGTGAGGCCTCCCTTGCCATGTGTAGCTGTGAGCCCGTTAAACCTCTTTCCTTTATAAATTACCCAGTCTTTGGCATATACTTACTAGCAGCATGAAAACAGACTAATACACCTGTCTTCTCCTCCATTAAACCATGAGCTCTGTCAAGCCAATAATTTTGCCTATTTAGCATTGCATTATCAACTTCTGATATATCACCTAACACACAGTGAGTCCTCCGAAAATAACAAGCTCTACTCCGCAACCACAGACATTTGTCTGGTTTGTTTTTATACTCACCCACTTGCAATAAATTATCTGGCCATTTAATCCAAGTGCTTTCTAAAAGTGTTCTCTTTAAGGGATTTCTGTGCTATCAACATCTTTCCTATCCTCACATCCTTCCTAGAATGTCAAGAAATATTCTGGGAACAATTTGTCCCAATCTTTAAAGGCTATGTCTGGACATTTCTAAAAACTGATCAATTTGTGACTTACTTAGTCAAATGGAAAACTTACTCATGTTAATACTATATGTTTTGAGTTTCCAATTTAAAAAGCTATAATATACTCTATTTTAATGAGATCCCAATTATATCTCATCTGCTTTTCAAACTGTTAGCCTCATAGATACAAGGTTAGGCTTGTTTTATTGTTTAGTGAAAATGAAAGTTGACAGCTCTATCCATATTGATTACATTAATGAGAAATGTTGAAACAAGCAGTAACAAGGTAACTCACTCCCTACATCATGCTGGCATAAAGGGCCCAAGGGGACCTTGCCTGTTCACCTTGTGTTCCTTAAGCAGTGTATAATAAAAAAAAAAAAAAAAAAAACAGCACCAGAAAAAGAATCGAATTGGTCTGCATCATTCCTAAGTTAGAGTCCAGAATTCTAGATGAGCTCTGTCATTGGGCAATTTTTTTTCAAAACAAGAGCGACAAGTTTTCAGTCAGTCCACCTTAACAGATACAAAGAACTTCTTCCCAAGCAGCTCCAAAGGGAAATGCAGATGTATTACAGCCACAAAGCCCCTCCAGCAAGGCAGAAATCACACAGATACCGGAGTCAGAGTACCTGTGACAAGATAGAAATGACAGACAGCAGAACAGGGCACAGAACATCTCCAACTTTCCCAGCCAATTTTCCCCAAGGAGCAGGGAAGACTTTAACATATCACTTTGAGATCTTATATTTTATCTTCCAAATTCATGCAGATCATAAGTTCTTGTCAATAACATGTTCATATTTGTTTTAAATTTCTAAAAGTCTTTTTCTTCCAAACCTTCAAGTAAAATTGGGACTAATAATAATGATGATAATAATCATACTCTGGACTACTACTAATAACAATAGTTAATGTTTAATGAATGTCTACTATGTGCCAGGCACTATTTTAAGCACTTCACCTAGATTAACTCATACTTACAACAGCCTATTTTACAGATAATAAATTAAGACACAGAGAGGTCAAGCAAGTTGCCTGAGGTCACGAAGCTAAGATATTGTGGAACTGGGGAGAAGAATCATATTTATTTTGCTGTAGGTAATCCAGTTTGAGATGCACTATGCAATTGAAATGAAAAAGTACTAAGTAAAAACCAGCAAGTTGAATGTCATTACTGCCTTTCTTTTAGGACACTTTTGAGCATTAATTTCCACTTCTGAAAATGAAGGCATGAGAATTAAATATCTCTCAGGCTTTTCCAGAATGAATCTGTTCTAACACTTCAGATAGAAGACATTGATAATGGAAGCTAGAAATAAATCAAGTCTACTCTTATATTTCACCATTAAATTTTCAATAAAGAAAGCTGGTAGCTTTTACTGCTTTTATGATAATAATCAAGATATTTTCTTAAACATAACTCTAGATGAGAAATCAGCAAACCTTTTATTTAAAGGGCCACAAAGTAAATATTTTAGACTTTGTGACTATCATAGCAGCTCAACTCTGTCATTTTAGCACAAAAAGAGTCATATATGATATGTGAAAGAGTGGGTATATCTTTGATCGAGTAAAAATTTAGAAAAACATGTGTTGGTCTTGATTTAGCCAATGGGCTATAATTTGTGGACCCCTGCTGCAGACAAAGAATTATGCCAAGCTGAGCCATGTTTTCAGCCAGTTTAGATAAACCTAGTCATTGTGATATTCCATACGCTATCAAGCATAACGTTAAACAATAGGCTTGCTATGATTATTTATTTTCAAATATTTTAGTATAAACAGGTTGATGCATATGAGTATATAAGTTGGCATTAAATTTATATGTAGGGGCAGTTAGCTACTTACCATATAAAGTTTTGTGATCAGGCATCCTTATCCCACGACTGCTTAGTGAGCATTTAGCATTTGCAGGACCCTAAATTTGGGGTCTACATTCCAAAGTGGGCTACAGCAAGTACCTTAAATAGTGTTATCTAAACCTGTACTGGAGACTGTTAATAGTCAGGAAAGTTATTAGAGAGACATTACTGGCAAAAAAAATAGTGTTATTCAAAATATGTGGCTGAAAAGAAAACTTGTATAAGTTTACTTTTCCTTGAAGGAACAAAGTATAATAACTCTTAAAGGGTATAATCTGAAATTCTGAACGAATTCTGTTAGTTCCAGAGTCTGGCTACAAAAGAAGAACTCTGAGGTATGATCTGACTAGTAGCTTGTAGTTCTTGCTGTCAGGGTGTCATTGTGTTGGCCTTAGGAAAACTCTTTTATTCAAGGAAATTGATAGACTGCTTGGAGGTTAACTCAAGAGAGACAATTTATACTAGTAATTTGGACATGGAAAATGTAATATAAAGAATGATTAATTAGGTAGAAGGTGGTTAACTATTAAAAGGGGTAAAAAAAGAATTCCACGATATATGAAGGTAGCAAATATTAAAAGTAACTGTTAGGCCTAGGGCTAAGGAAAGACTGAACAAGGAAAGAACTTAGAAACTTAGAGGGAGACCCCCTCTTGAAAACCTGAGATTCTGATTTCTGAGAAGAGATAGTGGCTGCCACAGAGACATGCTGCACTTCTGTGATAATGAAGAAACTTAGTGGAGGCACTTGCTAGGGAACTGTGAGAGCTGCAGCCACTGTAGTGACAATGAAGCTTGCCAGAGTGTGCCTGCCTCTCACGTGCAAGAACAGCCTGCTGCTCTAGAGATGAAGAAATTTGCCAGAAGGAGCCCATTGCTGAACTGCAAAAGCCGATGGGACTTCACATACACTGATATGCTTGCTGCCACACGGAAAATAGCATGTCTCTTCTTCCATTTTCCACCTTGCAGTCTCCCTCCTGTTCACCGTATTGGCAGAGCTTAACAACGAAGCTAGGTTGGAAATAAGAGATGTAATCTACAGTGTTAAACTTCAGTATCACAATAGGCACAGAAAGGTGGGTTTGGAGCTGAGGGGCAATAAATTACTAACTGGAACAGTGCCCAAAGACAAAATGGGATTTCACCAAGTCCTCAAGAACAGGACCATTAGGGTCTACTTACTAATTAAATTTTGTACATGCCTCAGACTTGCCTTCTATGTTACATATCACTGGGTTGAAGAATCCTGAGGCCTCTAATATTTTCCAAAACGACCTGACAGTTGTTGAATCACTGAATTGCTTTATGTCAGTTTGCAGCACCTTAGCTCAGATCTCAGCAACCGCCTTTGAATTTGGGTAAGACATTTAACCACTCTGAGCCACAGTGTTCACATGTGTGTAATGAAGATTAAAAATAGTTCCTATCACACAGATTTAATATGAAAATTTAATGATTTAAGTTCCTGGTAGTTAGCAAGCACTCAGTGAAGGTAGCTGTCATTAAATAAACATATTCTTATCAAGATCAAACTAGTTTATTCTAAAATTTCTTTGGAAGGGTAAAGGTACAAGAATAGTTCAGTTTTGAAACAAAAAAAAAGAATAAAGCTGAAGAAATTACAGTACCTGTTTGCAAACTTGTTACGAAGTTTCATTAATTAAGACAGCGTGATACTGGTAAAGGGATAGACACACAAATAAATGGAAGAGAACTTAGAGGTGAAGGGGTGGCCTGCCCCTCCACACCTGTGGGCGTTTCTCGTCAGGTGGAACGAGAGACTTGGGAAAAGAAAGAGACACAGAGACAAAGTATAGAGAAAGAAAAGTGGGCCCAGGGGACCGGCGCTCAGCATACGGAGGACCCGCGCCGGCCAATGCAAGAGGCTTCTGCTCATGGATTTCTGCCTCAGACTTCAGGCTTAGACTGGAATCTACACTGTCAGCTCTCTGGTTCTCCAGTCTTCAGACTACAGCACTGGCTTTCCTGGGTGTCCAGCTCGCAGACAGCAGATGCATAGCTCCCTGTGACTGACACATTCCTCAGAGTCCGCTGTGCTCTGAGTGAGATACATTCAGAAGAAGGACTCCCAGGCAGGAGGATAAGAATGAACCGAATGTTAAAATTTAAATTGTCTCTCGGCATCCCTTCCAAGGGCTGGCAATGAGCCTACGGTGTAATTCAGAACCCACTGCAACCTTCCATGATGTGTGAACTGTCGGAGAAAGTGCCTCCTCCTTCCTTATCCAATGAAAGATTATGTCTGATTAGGGAGGTGAAAGAAGACTGTGCATGGAAGACTTGTCCGCGCTGAGTTTATAGCAACTGTCGATTATATAAAAACTGTCAGGTTTTCCTACCCCAGAGTGACCTTCCAAAGAGGCCTTCCTCTTTTACTAATCCTCCTCAACACAGACCCTTTACTGGTGTCGGGCTAGGGGACGATCAGGTCTTTCCCTTCCCAGGAGGCCATATTTCAGACTATCCGGGAGAAACCTTGGACAATACCTAGCTTTCCTAGGCAGAGGTCCCAATACTGAGGGAACTCAGAGACAGGTGCCGGCGCGGGTCTTCCCTATGCTGAGCGCAGGTCCCCTGGGCCCACTTTTCTCTCAAAAAAAAAAAAAAAAAAAAGAAGAAGAAGAAACCCTGGGCCCACTTTAGTATGGAAAACACTAATAAAGAAAAAGGAAAAATGAACTGGTTGTCTTTAAAGATGTTGTGAAAGACCTTGGTATGTTTGGGAAGTGGTAAGAACTTTTATTTGCCTGGATTAGATATGGCATGGTGGGAAGAGGTGGCAGCAAAATGGGACTAAATAGTAATTCCGGCTGTATTTCTGTTTGTTACTGTGGAGATCTAGCTTACAAAAGCACAAGTGTATTACTACCTTATGAGGCAAAAATATTTCAAGTATATTATTCTCTGAGACGTGTCCATTTCATTTATTACTTCTTTGTGGCTTAAACATCTGGTTTCTTTCTCCTTTGATCCAGGCGACAGACTTACCCTTAGAATTTTCAGTTGTCTTCCTTTCATGATTCATAATTTGTTTTCTCTCCAAGAATTCCGATGCATTTCTTTTTATCTTGCATGTGTGGCAGAATGAAGACAAGAGTCTAAGCCTCCAGCCATTTTGTGGCTAACACTGCTCAGGCAGTGGAGAATCATATGGTTGGGTATGTGGGGATATGTATATGTGTGAAAGGGTGTGGGTGAGGTACTAATAGGTGTTCAATGAAAATTACACTCTACAATGAATCCACTAGAAAAAAATTGGCTATTGGTTTACATAGCTCTCAGATTAACTGCTAATTTACTTTTCAAATTCTGAGGAGCTCTCTGATGTATATTCACTCTAATTAAAACTCATTATTAGCAAACATGGTCACCCATGCCATTATCTACAATTAAAGGATGATTGCTCATTCAAATCCTGAAATGAGAATATTCAGGTAACATTCTCTCATAAAAGAACAAAAGTATTCATTTTAGCCAAAAATATGCAGTTTCTATGGATATAATTTTGAACTCAAATTACTTTTAAAAAAGAAGATCATTTCCATGCTTCATCATTTCCAGGGATAATGCATTTTACTGCCAAGGCTTTGAAACATTTTAACAATTCAACGATTTATTGTTCATCTCAAGTTGTTGAAGTATGAATAGACTGCTAATAGTCATCTTTCTTTCTATTGAATGTTGATGCAATCTAAATTTTTTGTTATTTTCATCCATTTCCTTATTCAACCATGTTTAGTTTTATCTTGCCAAGAATTTTTTACATGAAAATTTTAAGAACGTTTTATATTTATAGGGAAGTTTAAAATATATTAGTGTTTTCCTTAGTGTCCTCTAATGTGGACATCATACATAAGCATGGTATATATACCAAAACTAAGAAACTAACATCATTAAGATACTATTACCTAAAAGACAGACTTTATTTTAATTTCACCAGTTTTTCTACTAATGTCCTTTTTTCTGTTCCAGGATCAAATCACCTATCCCGCATTGCATTTACCCATCTTGTCTTCTTAGTAGCCTGTAATCTGTTACAGATATTTCCTCCTGCTTTCATGAGTTTTACATCTTTGAAGAGTAGTACTCAGAAATTTTAGTGAAAATCTCGATTCATGTTTGGCTGTTTTCTAATGATCACACTAAGGCTATGGATTTTTAGAAACAATACTACAGAGATGTGGTACCCTTCTCATCACTTCATATCTGGGACACATGATATAAATTTGCCTTATTATTGGTAATGTCAGCATTGATCATTTGGTTAAGATTGTGTCCACCAGGCTTCTTCATTGTAAAGAGAGTATTTTACAGTTAGTACACTTTATTCACTGGTGATGAGTAACCAAAGTCCAGCCTGTATTCAGAGGAGAAAAATTAAGCTCCACCTCCAGGAAGGAAAAGTGTCAAAGAATTTGTGTACATATGTAAAAACCATTGCAGTAATGAAAGAATTTGAGGAAGATACTTTAAGGCTGTCCAAATATTCTATTTCCTCTGTGTTTTTACCCATTAATTTTGTAATTGATCTGTTGGTTTTGCTTGTACTAATTATTCCTGTAGTGTTCTAATGATAGTTTTTCATTTTTATCATTCCTTCTATATGTATTAATTTGAATTTTTATAAGTATGTGTCCCTTCTCCTGTTTATTTATGTATTGAAAACCAATTGCTTATATCCTTGTCAACTCAGTGACATTTATTTTATTCTTTGGGTGATAATATAATTATATATTATGTTATTATTGATAAATTTGAGCAACAAATTTATTGATCATTGGGAGCTCTTTCAGATGGGCATCTGTGTCCTTTTAATACACTCCCATCTGTTTTTATTTTTAAAGCACTTCCTTACTTTCTGATATTATAAAATGCTCTATGTTTATATTTTATTTTTCATATTTCAGCCCTAGATTCAGCAATTTCTCCAAACAGCATTGGTTCCCTTCAGGTAGGAAAAGTATTTGGAAACCGATATATAGATGCTTATTGTGCTGGTTGCTGCTGGGCTATTATTGTATCTATGCTATCTCAGTGGACAGAGGTAGGAAATGCATGCATATATACTAACTTATGTATACATAAACATGTATATTTATTTCTGTATGTATCTATCTCAGTGGTTCTCAACTGATGATGTATTTACATCCACCCCACATTGCCAAGGAATATTTAACAATGTATGAAGATATGTTTGTCATAGTTGGAAGGGTGTATTAGTGGCATCTAGTGGGTAGAGGCCACAGATACTGCTAAACATTCTACAGTGCACAGGACATCTCCCTACAACAAAGAAGCATCTGGCACAAAATGTCAATAGTGCTAAAGTTGAGGGCACTTCCATATATATATTTTTTAAATGGGAAAACTACCTCAATAGACATTTCTCTAAAGAATAAATAAAAACAACATATATATACACACTCAACATTGCTAATCATTAGGGAAAAACAAATCAAAACCACAATTAGATAACACCTCACACCTGTTCGAATAGCAGTTATTAAATAGTCAACAGATGATGAGTGTTTGTGAGGGTGTGGAGAAAGTGAATGCTTGTACACTGTTGATGGGAAGGTAAATTGATGCAGCCATCGTGGAAAACAGTATGGAGGTTTCTGAAGAAATTAAAAATAGGATTTCCAGTGACTGAGTAAGCCCGCTTCTGGGTGTATACCCAAAGGAGAGAAACTTATCACTTAGAAAGAAAATTCACAATAGCCATGACATGGAAACAATCCATGTGTCTGTCAATGAATGAATTTTAAAAATGTGATATGCATACACACACATATACACACACAACGATATATTTTTCAGACTTATAAAAGATCTTGACATTTGTGACAACATATATCAACCTAGCAGACATTATGTGAAATAAGCTAGATACAGAAGGAAAAATATGGCATGATCTCACTAATATGTGGAATCTAAAAAACAAACAAAACAAGGAAACTCAAATACATAGAAACAGAGAGTTAAAAAGAAATGGTTAGTGGGAGTGGGGTAAATAGGGAGATGGAAATCAAAGGGAACAAAATTTTAACTATGTAGAATAAATAAACCTAGAGATCTAATGTACAGCATGAGGACTATACTTAATAATATTGTATTGTATAGTAGTAATTTGCTAAGAGAATTGATTTTAGGTATATTTACCATAAAAAAGTAACTATCTGAGATGATGGACACGTTAACTTGATCAACTCTAGTAATCATCTTACTATCCATATGTATATTAAAACATCATATTGTACACTTTAAATATATACAGTGAAATAATGATAAAATAAACATGAGTTCATGTTGATATCTCCAACTATACTCCTTCACTGCAGAGTTCATTTTAGCCTTCCTTCTTTACTTATTTGGAAGTTCTTTCTCTGTTGACCAGAAATCTGGCTGCCATTATATATAACATACCTATAAGGAGGTTTAAGAATTGCTAACCCATATCCCTGTGAGAAAAAAATACCAACTAGAGTAGGATGTGTATGTACAACTCTTTTTCCTTTATCCTTACAATATCCAATCAGCTCTATATTTTTTCCAACCCCTTTTAGTGAGATTATGTTGTACATTTACATTAAAGTTAAATTTATCTGTCACAGTTTGCATTTAACCCTGGGGTTTCCAACATACTGGTTGTTTCCTATTAAAAAATTTATAATATAAGTTTATTGTTTATAGTATGGAGTTCTATGGGTTTTTACAAATGCATAGAGTTATGTATGCATAACTCTACCATATAGAACAGTTCCATCATGCTAAGTATTAGTTTATGTGGTCCCTTTGTAGTCAATCCCTTTGCCTTCTCATAACCCCTGGCAACCCTGCTTTATTTTCCTTCCCTATAATTTAATTTTTTCTGGAATTATACTTTAGTCCAACCACTTTCACTTAGATAAATATATTTAAAATTCATCCAAGTTGTCTGAATCAATAGTATATAAATTGCTGCATAGTATCCCATTTTATGTGTGTCCCACATAGTTTGTGTATCCATTCAGTTTGAGGAACATCTAGGTTATTTCCAGCTTTTTTGGTAATAGTTAATAAAGCTGCTGTATACATTTGCATGCATGTTTTTATATGAACATACATTTTCAATTCACTTGGGTAAATAAAGAGTGAGATTGCTGAGTCATACGGTAAGTGCGTATTTAACTTTACAAGAAACTACCAAATTGCTTTCCAAAATGGATGTACCATTTTTCATTCCCACCAACAATGAATGAAAATTCCGACTTCTCTACATTCTTAGGAACATTTGATATTATCAGGTTTATTTACTTTGGCTATTTTAGTAGATGTGTGCGTACTCTCACCGTGGTTTTAATTCTGGCTTCCTTAATGACTAATGATTTTGAACATCTTCTCATATGCTTATTTGCCATTAATTTACCTTCTTTGGTGAATTGTCTGCTTGCATCTTTTGTCTATTTTTAATTGTGTTGTTTCTTTCCTTTTTGTTGAGTTTTAACAATTGTTGATACATTTTAGGCACAGGTGCTTTATTTAATAAGCAATTTCCATCTAGTCTGTGACTTATCTTGTCATTCTTTTAACATTGTCTTTCACAGAGCAAAATATTTTTTAAAATGAGACCTTTTATGTTCAATTAATTGTATGTTTACATGCGTTTTTGTAACACATTATATGGAGAAATCTTGTGTAATCTTTACCCAGTTTTCCCCAATTCTATCATCTTGTAAAACCATAATACGATATATCAACCAGGATATTGACATTGATACAGTCAAGATAGAGAACATTTTAATCACCACAATGATCTTTCATGTTGCCCTTTTATAGCCACACCCACTTACCTCCAGACCTCAATCTGGCAACCACTAATTTGTTTTCCATTATCTATAGTTTTGCCATTGCAAGAATGTTATATAAATGGGATCACACAATATAAAGATTTTGGGTATGCCTTTTTTCCTAAAGCACAATTCTCTAAAGAGTCATCCATGTCGCTGTGTGTATCAATCGTTCATTCATTTTTATTGCTGAATAATACTGCATGGTATGGATATAACAGAGTTTTTTCTTTTTTTAACATTTTACTCACTGAAGGACATCTGGGTTCCCATTTGTGGCTACTACAAAGAAAGCTGTTACAAAGATTTGTGTATGACCTTATGTGTGAACATGTTTTCTTTTCTTTGGGGATAAAGAATATAATAAAGAGTGCTTCAGAGTGTAATTGCTAGGTCATAACGTAGTTGCATTTTTTTTTTTTAGGAAAATGCCAGACTGTTGTCCACAGTGACTGTACCATTTTACACTCCAACCAGTGATGTATACATCTTCTAATTTCTCTGCATCTTTGCCAGCATTTGGTGTTGTCACTATTTTTTAGTTTAACTATTCTGATGAATGTGCAGTGATATTGAATTTGCCTTCCCCTAATGTCTAATGATATTGAGCATCTTTTTGTATGCTTATTTGCCATCTGTATATATTTTTAGTAAAATGTCTATTGATGTATTTTTCCAGTTATCTAATTGAATTATTTGGATTTATTTTTAACTGTTGGGTTTGAGGTTTCTTTATATGTTCTAGATATACTCCTTTGGAGGATATGTGGTGTGCACATTGTTTCTCACACTATGTGGCTTTTCTTTTCATCTTCTTAACAAGGTCTTTCACAGAGAAAATCTTTTTATTTAGGTGAGGTCCAATTTATCAATTTTTCTTCTTATGGATTGTACTTTTGTTGTCAAGTCTAAGAAATGTTTCACTAGCTTTAGATCCTGAACACATTCTACTATGTTTTTTCTAAAAATGTAATATTTTTATGTTTTACATTTAAGACCTTGATATAATTTGAGTTACTTTTTTACAACGTGTGACCCTTTTTTTTTTTTTTTTTTTTTTTGCATGTGGATTCTAGTTGCTCTAGCACAATTTATTGGAAAGACTCATTTCACCACTGAATTACTACCGTACCTTTGTCAAAAGTCAGCTGGAAATATTTGCATGGTTAGGTTTGTAGGTTCTACATGTGTTTATTCCTCTGTAACACCATGGAGTCTTGATTACCACGGCCATATAACAAGTCTTGACATTGGGTACACTGTGTCTTCCCATTTTATTTTTATTTACAAAATTATCTTGTTTGGTATAACTCCTATGTCTTTTATATAAATTTTGGGATAATATTACATATTTGCATATGTAATCACATATTTACTTATTACATATTTACAAAAAGTCTTGCTCAGATTTTGATAGAAATTGCATTAAATCTGTATATCAATTTGGGGAGAATTTGTATTTTTCATATGTTAAATCTTTCAATCCATGAGCACAATATGTCTTTCCAGATATTTAGGTTGATATTAATATTTGTATGTTGTATCCTGCAATCTTGCTGAAATTACTTATTCATTCTAGGAATTTTTTTTTGGATACTTAAGATTTTCTACATAGACAATCATGTCATCTGGAAATAGGGACAGTTTTATTTCTTTCTTTAAATCTGTATGCCCTTTCTTTCCTTTACTTGTCTTATTGCACTGGCTAGCAACTCCTACATTATGTCAACTGAAACTGGTAAGAACAGATATTCTTGTCTTGTTCTTGACTTGGGGTAGGATGGGGAAAGCAATTAGTCTTTTATTATTAGGTATAAAATAAGCTCTGTTTTTCTCTAGATGCTCTTTATGAAGTTAAGGCAGTTCTCTATTCCTATTTGTCTAAATGATTTTTGTAAGAATGGGTTTTGAATTTTATCAGATTATTTTTCTGCAATTATTGATTTGATCATGCAGCTTTCTTCTTTAGCCTGTTAAGATGTTGGGTTACATCTACTGACTTTCATTATTGAGTCAGTCTTGTAGCCTGGGAGAACAAAAGTTTTTCTTTTGATGTTGGAATTTAATTGAAATTTTTAATTTAAAAAAAGTTTTTCATAAATTGTTCTTTTGTTTAATTTACTGTTTCTCATACTACACCATGAGCTCATTGATATCACGGACACTATGTTTTGATTACTTTTTATCCTCAACACCTGACACAGCCCTAGTGTAGAGCACGCTTTGATACATATTTTTCTAATGGTTAGATCATAGCCAAAAAAGAGATATAACCTGTGTGTGTCCTATTGGTTCCAGTATAATGCAAAGATCCAATTAAAAAACGAGAAATTTTGAATGGTCACAGATTGCATAGAAAAGAATTTGCAATACGAATGAAACCATGAATACATTTTCCTAATATAAAACAAGATGGCCACAAAATACCTGTACTGCACCATTTTTATTCATTCAACATATAGACATGCACTATAGATGAAGCACTGCCTCCTGGATTGATATGCTTCATTATACTGGAGTATGTTCCCCAGATGTGCTTTCAAATAGGGTCTGAAACTGTTCAGGCTAAGTTTTTTTTTTTTTTTTTTTTTTTTTTTTTTTTTTTTTTTTTGACAGAGTTTCGCTCTTGTTGTCCAGGCTAGAGTGCAATGGCACGACCTCAGATTACTGAAACCTCTGCCTCCTAGGTTCAAGCAATTCTCCTGCCTCAGCCTCCAGAGTAGCTGGGATAGCAGGAGCCCACCACCATGCCCGGCAAATCATTTTTTTTTTTTTTAAGTAGAAACGGAGTTTCCCCATGTGGGCCAGGCTCCTGACCTCAGGTGATCCACCCGCCTCGGCCCCACAAAGTGCTGGGATACAGGCGTGAGCCACTGTGCCCAGCCTAAGAATCTTTTTTTTTAAACCTCACATGTAAATGATAGTTTAGTTAAAAATACAATTCTTGTTTCAAAAGTTATTTCTGTCAATTCTTTAAAATATTGTTTTATTGTCTTCTTGCATATACGATTTTTATAGTCTGATGTCAATATACTTCATGTTCCTTTGTAGATAGTCTACGTTTTCCCTGTAGATATTTTAAAATTTTCTCTTTGTCACTAATATTCTAAATTTTCTCCATAACATATCTAGATAAGGTTGGTGGTGGTTTTTTCCCTTCTCTGACGTGTTTGGTACTCTACAAACCATTTCTTTCAGAGGTCTTATATTTTTCTTTAGGAAAATTCTCAGGCATTAGTTCTACAAATATTCCTCCATATTTGTTTTTTCTTCTTATTCTGGCTCTTATTTTATGGATTTTGTAACTTCTACTCCTGTGCTATATATCTCTTAATTTCCTTTATATTTCTCTTTTGCTTTTTCTTCCTAATGTTTTTATGCCTTCTCAATGAGTTCCTTGCCCTGTCTTTCACTTCGTTAATTCTTTATTTATATTCATTCTTCTATCCAATCCATTCTGTGCTATATATCTCTTAATTTCCTTTATATTTCTCTTTTGCTTTTTCTTCCTAATGTTTTTATGCCTTCTCAATGAGTTCCTTGCCCTGTCTTTCACTTCGTTAATTCTTTATTTATATTCATTCTTCTATCCAATCCATTCTGTGCTATATATCTCTTAATTTCCTTTATATTTCTCTTTTGCTTTTTCTTCCTAATGTTTTTATGCCTTCTCAATGAGTTCCTTGTCCTGTCTTTATTTATATTCATTCTTCTATCCAATCCATTCATCCTGTGCTATATTTCAACTATAATTTTCCTATACAACTTCTTCAGTTGATTCTTCTTCATGACTACTTGTCCTTGCTTCGTGTTTCCAATATTCTCTATTATCTTTTGAGGATGTTCATTATACTTATTTTACATTCTTGTTTCGTCAGGACTACTAGGTCTTTCTCTGATATAAAGTCTCTAATTTTACAGCATGTGTGCTCTTTAGAGGTCATGTTTTTTCTGAGGTTATGTTTTCTCAAGTCTGTCAACTTACTTGGCCAGTAGTATGTACCTAAGGGAAAAGAAAGAGCTTAGATCCCATAATATGCTTTCAAGTAAATGAGATTATCTGGTATTATAATCTGGTTTCAATCATCCACCATTTGCCTCTTCCCACTTGGCAATCCTTATGTTCAGGGATCCTCTCGATGCTTGAATCATAAGCACTGACTTTTCCAAGAGCTATCTTTTTGAGTTTTAATAATCTAGCCCACAAATTAAAGGGTGGAGAGTAAATGATGGGGATGGGAGGAAATGCTTAAAGGCTTGCCAGTTGAAATACACCTGTGATTTCTTCCTTAACTCAGCTGGGCTTCTACATATCACTAACAGTGCCTAGCTACCCCTTAAACTGGCCTTGCTTTAACGCCCTGAAGAGATAGACAATGATATGTCCAAGGCAACATGTGGGGGGACAAGAGAACAACAAAATATGCTTCCTGCACCTGTATTCCCCATACATAACATGTGGTTCTCTTGCCCCTGAATCTGCTGTTAACCTTACACATACCAGGATGTGTAAGAGCCACTTGTTAGGTTCTGAAATTAATCAACTTCCCTCTTACTTGTAAAATACTTCCAACACTGGATTCTGGAGAGGAGCTAACCACTCTGGCTTGTTCACCATCTTCCTCATTCCACTATCAAAGTGATTCATATACACATTAAAATGTAAAAAATATTTTTTTAATCAACACAAAAATATCAGCTGGCTGCTTGCCATTTTCTCCAATTGTCACTTCCTGAATAGCAATTATTGTTAGAATCTCTACAGCCTCCAAGCAGTACTATGGAGTCTCTGGCAGTTAAAAATCAATTATAAGGGGGAAGCTGGGATACGGTGATCAGAACCTGCTGTCTGAATCCCACTAAACACTGTGACTGTAGCCAGTGATGGCTGCAAGTTAGGGGAGTAGAAGTTAGGTGAGCAGTTTCTTCTGAAGAACGTACCAAATCAAAGCCTTGATAGCTAGGTGAAGTGAAAGTTCTATTTATTAGAGGAACATCTTGGATAAACTGAAAACTGTATGCCAAGTTTGTAAATGCTTCTCATCCCCTTAGCTATGTAAGGCACAGTGGCAAGGCATGCTGGCAATGAAAGTATGGGATGAAGAAAGCAAAGCAGATGATCCAATAGGGAAATAAAAGGTAAATTTACCAATTCCTAGATTTAAAGCCCTGTTCTCCTCTCTACAAAACTAGCTATCTATTTCTGCTATCTTCTCTAACTCCATAAAAGTATATTTTTGATTTCGAGGAGAAAATTGAATCAGTAGCTAATGTAGAAGTATTTTGCTAGCTTGTTCAATTTCATCCCTGTTTTTTTAAAATTGTTACTACTTTAACATGTATGTTCCAGTGGCCACACTAGGTAGTTTGAAAAAATAGATATATATATATTTGTTTTCAGAATCACTTTGGTGTGGTTTTTACACAGTATTTTTTAAATTAAACTTTGCATTTGAAGTGTATTATTTTGGCTGTCTAACACTTTTTCATGACCTTCTAGAGCTTTCTGCTTTTAACTGTAAAATATAGGGGGAATATTTTCATTTTTCCATTGTGTTTATTTAATCTGGCTAGACAAAGTCAGTAAAGTTTAATTGTATGTCTTTATGACTCTCAAGGGAGTATGTACACAACTATTGATTACTTGTTAGACTTAAGTTGTTTGGTTAACAAAATGCTACAGTTCTAGATATCTATACATCTAAAACAGATACACTACTCCTTTCCCAGTTAACTCAGATATCAAAATCCTATTGTTCTAGGCAGTTTCACTACAAAAATCACTAGCCTTTATTTAACCAGAAAACTCAGTTAAATAGATGGCTCCATTCACTCCTACTAAGCAACCTCATAACTTAGGGATGGTTATAAATATCTTATGGAGTTCTAGTAGATATTTAAGTTAATGTCAAACTGTGCTGGGTTACAGTGGTAAGTGAATAAGATGGAAGTGCTAAGATGAGAGCTCAAGGAGCTCACAATCTAATAAGAAGACTAGATGACTCTATCAGGTGTGAGAAGTGCTGTGGTGGAGGTGACCACAGGAACTTGCAGAAGAGAGGCTCCTTACCTGCCTGGATGGTGGAGGTGTCAGTGAAATTGCCATAAGAAGCAAGCACCTAAGATGAGTCTCAAACACACACAAAAAAAAATTATTTACATCAATGTAAAGCAAATGTATCTCCAATAAGGGAGATTTACCTTTTCCTCCTTCCATAGTTATGAACAAAATAACCCTCTGTTTGCAATCAATCTGTTTATTTTATTTTGCATTTAGGGATGAAAGTGAACATTCATTGACTTCATAGTATATGCCAGGCACTCTGCTTAAACAGACTGTTACGGGATCTTTTCTAACACATGCAGCACTTTGCATCTGAGAATTTTCAGCTCCACTACTGAACCCAAAGCATTTCTACAAACAAATGTTGCCAAAATTAAATTGCATAATCTAATTAATCCAACCCTAATTTGTACTTGATGAGTATGATTGACTCAACATGTTATTTAACATGTATACACCAATTTTATGTTCTTGTACTTCCTTTTTCTCTTGATTCTTCTTCTCATCTGGAACTGTGGGAAGCAATGCACATAGGTAGTGAGTTTTTGGTTTGTGAGAACGCCCTGCTGTTCTTCAAATCTTCCAAATTGGAATTCACACAAGCTGCTGATCCTTAGTGTTTTTACTTTCTGCTTTCAAGAGAAGCTGACAAGGTTCTTAAATATTCTTCAAACAGAGTCCCATTGGTTTTTTGTCCACCCAGGTACTCATAGGCAGAGTCTATGGTTTTATTATCAGGTATGACAGTGAGTGAAGGTCATTCATACTAATGTCCCACAAATCTCAAAATGCTTTCTTATTTGAATTGTCTGAAATTCTGTCACTGAGTGCAATGGACAAAATGTTTGTGTCCCCCAAAAATTAATATGCTGAAATCCTAATCCCCAATGTCCTGGTATTAGGAGGTGGAGCCTTTGGGAGGTGATTAGGTCATGAGAGTGGAGCCCTTGTGAATGGGATTAGTGCCCTTATAAAAGGGACACCAGGAAGTTCTCTCACCCTCTTTCTGCCATGTGAGAGTACCATGAGAAGTTGGCAGTCTGGAATCCAGAAGAAAGCTCTCACCAGACCCTGACCATGCTGACACACTGATCTCTGACTTTCAGTCTCTAGAATTTTGAGAAACAATTTTCTGTTGTTTATAAGCCACCCAGATTATGGTACTTTGTTGTAGCATCCCGAACTGACTAAGACATGAGAGTTGATGATACCATCATAATTAGTTGCTTAACACTTTAGTTAATTCATAAAAATCAATACATCCATCATACCTGTGAACTGAATTGATCCAGATGTTTTGGTCAATTTGGTCAAAAAGGTAACAATGGTAGCTTCCTTGAGTGTTTAACATATACCAGGCACTGTGCTAAGTGCTTTACGTGGATTATCTATTTTCATTCTCACAGAAACACTGGAAAGTAGGAACTACTATTATCCTCATATTGCGAATTTGAAAAGAGGTACAAAGAGGTATGAAAACCAATATTAAAACCTATGTCTCTCTAATCTGCAAAAGTCATGATCTGAACCAATACGGTGTCTTAAGTATGCAATCAGTTGCCTTTTTATCAATTAATATATGTGAAAAATTAACACTTAGAGTGGACTCCCACATGTAAGTTCAATGATCAGAGCCTGATCATGATTCAAGGTTATATAAAATCTTATAGGCTAGATAGCTTCTTTTAGTTCTATAACTCTGATTTATGACTACCATTTTGCAAATGTGACATCTGATTGATAAAGTACTTGAGAAAGTACAGGTAGATGCTGTAATCCAATTTAAATCACATGTTCTACCATGGATACCTCAGTAAGGGCTAGAACAGAGATTTTTTAAAAGGAGACAGTGCTTAATTTGGGCCTTAAAGAGCAGATAGAACTTGCCCAAAGACAATATGTGGCTCAGAGGAGACATTTTAAGTCATGGGAATGGTATGAGCAAAATGTAGATGTAAAAATATTAAAATTAAAGAGAGAGGGAGAGAAAGAGTAGGAATAGACTAGTTCAGGTACAATGTTTGCATCCACTCCTACAGTAGAGGGTTATATTGTACAGTAGTGTAAATAAGGCTGACAAAATAGCAAAAGTCAAGATTATGGAGATCTTAAAAGATAGAAGGAAATTTTGACATAAGTAAGTTATTGAAGGTTCTGAGTAGAATTATAATAAAAACAAAAAAAGGGTGTTTTGAGCAGCCACAGAGGTGTGCTGCCCAGATCTGTCTTCAAGAAGAAGTTTGCCAATCTACTGTTGGGTAATGTGGTTAGCACTCCTGCTGTTAGCACTTTTAAGAACTTCTTCAACTTTTGAACTAAGGTTATATTTTCTCTAGGCATCTCCATTCAATGACTTAGCATGAGGTGCTCAGGCCTAGCCATTTCTGCCCAATGTATGACTCCTCTAATGAGTAGTATTTGCTTTATAGCTCCATGTTTGTTTGGCCAAGACTTTATCAGATCCGCATTGTGGTATGGGATTTCCTCTGGCCAATTCTGCTTCCTCTCTCTCCTTTTTTTCACAGGTATAAAGTCTGAACCACCGTCTACATGCCCTCCATGCTGAATCTTGCCTTCTCCCCCTTTTTATCTCTCACAGGAATTGCTCTATCCCACTCCTGATAAAACTCCTGCACTCCCAACTCCAACTAGTGTCTATTTCAGAGAGGATCCAACTAACAGGATATTTAAGGCAGATTATCTGACAGCTATATCAGAAATAGATTAGAGAAAGTAGACACCGGGCTCAGAGATAAAAACTAAAGGATTTCACAGCAATGTTGGTATGGTATAAGTGACTGAAAATAAATCAGAAGGGAAAAATAATCAAGGATGATATAATTTTGAACCATATATCTGGAAGGATAGTGTCAGGAATAAGTTAGAGGCAGGTTCTGATTAGAGCTAGAGGTTGATGTCAGGTTTTGCCAATGCTATGTTGGAGGGTGTGATATCCAGTAGGCAGTTGAAGATATGGAGTCAGTTCTAAATGAGTAGGAAGAACTATTGAGTCATATTTATAGACTGTTGTGATGGGCTTACAGCAGTAAAAAGGATTAGGTTTTTGAGGGTGGCAGTGGAGAGTAAAGCACCTATTGTTGGGAGATGTCATTGAGTTAAAACTTTTTCCTCTAAGGCTCTGGTTGCCCACTGAGTTACATGCTCCTTTAGCATCTCGCCAACAAAATACATTGAGCTAATGACTAATGAATCAGTATTTTGTTACTGTTCTTAGATCTATTGAGATTTAAAAAGTATTGTGGAATGCAAAGAATGAAAAACTTCTCAATTGTGTGTGAACAGACAATTGGCATTCTGAATGCAGGTAGGAATAACTAAATGTAAATATCAATGCCAGTATATTTACTGTGTACATCAGTGGTAATAGAGTTTGAAATGGAAGCAGAAGTAACTCCAAAAAGATGTGTTCCCTTCATAAAAATGTTTTGGAATCAAAGTAGCAGGACTTTTAGTTTTTTGGGTTTTGTTTTGTTCTTTTTTTTTTTCAAAGACGCATCTGGCCAGGTACCAGGTTAACACTCAAATCCAAATGGGAGCAGTGCCCAGATACTCTCTGATCCCTACTCTCATGGAGTTGGCTCTGGACTTATTTCAAAATTGCAGTGTCTCTGTTGGCTAGTACTATAGGTGTCTTGCCAAACTGGAGTAACAATCTGCCAAGGCTGAGAATGGAGTAAGGAAGCCCTCTTTGTACTCTGCCTCGACACAGTACTGAAGGATCATTCTAGCTCTGGAGCTTTCCATGGTATCAGCTCAAGTTCTTGGGTCTCATCACAGTGTGACTTCTCCCTCTGAACATCCCCATTTCCTTCCCCTCCATTCCACAGGTGTTGATCCCCAAAGTACTCTTTAATAAGTACCTTACATGCCAAGCTCCTCAAATTTGTTTTCTGTGTTATAAATGAAAGGATAATGTAGTATTTCCAAACAGGGTTTATTCTAAAAGAAATTCGTTATTTCATGGTCCTGGAGACCAGAAGTATAAAATCAATGTCATGGAGCCAAAAGATGTCAGCAGTGTTACACTCTCTCAGGAAGTTCTCAAGGGGAATTCATTCCTTGATTCTTCCAGCCTTTGGTGGCTGCTGGCATTTCTTGGTTTGTGACCACATGACTCCAGTCTTCAAGGCCAGAACCTTCCAATTTCTCTCTACTCTCTCGTCACATTGCCTTCTCTTCTTTATGTGTTTCTTCTCCTCTTTCTGTCTGTATCTGAACTCTTTCTCCGCCTCTCTCTTCTAAGGATACATGACAGTGTTTAGGATCCACCTTGATAATCCAAGATAATCTCAAGATTCTTAATCAAAACTGTGAAGACACTTTATTTTGGCACAACATAAGACACCATTCACAAGTTCCAGGGATTAGAAGTTGGATACGATTTGGGGAACCATATTTTTAGCCTACCACATGGTCTTATACCCATAGTATAAGGATATCTTATAACTCAATGATAAAAATACAAATAACCATATTTTAAATGAGCAAAAGATTTGAATAGATATTTTTCCAAAGAAGATACACAAATAGGCAATGAATGCATGAAAAGATGCTCAACATCATTAGTCATTAGAAAAACATGAGTTCAAACCACAATAAGCTATTACTTCACAGTTATTAAAATGGCTATAGACAGACAATAACAAATGTTAGCAATAATGTGGAGAAATCGAAATTCTCATATCACTCATACATCGAGAGTGAAAATGTAGATGGTACAGCCACTATGGAAAATAGTTTGACAACAATGGTCACAAAATTTTAAAACATAAAATTTAATGTATATCTATTTATTTAAAATTTAATAAATTGCTGATGAAAATCAGGGTCTAAGCCAACGTCATTTCCTGCCTGGATTATTGTAATAGCTTCCTAACTGTTCTCTGTTTCCACTCTTGCTCCCCTTAAAGTCTATTGTCTGCAGAGAAGACAGAGTTATCTTTTTAAAAATGTAAATCAAATGAAAGTACTACGTTGCTTAAACCTCCATAACATCCCAGCATACTTAAAATGAAACAAAACTCCTAACCATGGCCCAGAAGGCCTCTTATGCTCTTGCCATATTTCTTACTGCTCTCGATTTTCCTCAGTCGGCTCCAGCTTCCTCTATGTATCTCCAATATATTTAACACACTCAATTTAGAGTCTTTGTACTTTCTGTCTCCTTTGTCCTTCACCCAAATCTTTGTATGTCTAGATTCTTTATTTTATCTGGGTCTCTGCTTAAAGTCTCCTCCTCAAAGAAGCCTTCCTGGAGCAGTCTTTCAAAAAGTTAATCTATCCTCTTCATCATGCTCTATTTCCTTATTCTGCTTTATTTTTTCCATAAACCATACCACTCTCTGAAATTATACATTAAATTGTTTTTTGCCTATTTATTGGCTGTCTCTACACATAGACTATGAGCTTCATGAAAGCAAGGGCTTTTCTTGTTCGCTATGACAAACTTAGTACTTACCAAATACTAGGTACCTTATATGTACCTGTGAGATGAACCAATCAAACATCCTACTTCACACAAGAGAAAACTGAGGCACGAGAGGTTAAATAACTTTTCCAAGGTCATAGAGACAGAGCTTTGACTTAAAGTCATATCTCCATTGCATTTACTCTGATTGAAATTATCCATGCTCATGCACAATGCTTGAACAGAAAACCGCTGAGGTCATACTGTGGCACGAAGCTTTTTTATTATATGTAGCAGCAACATTCTGCATATCACAAGGTAAAATCTAGCAGACTAGCTTGTAATAAATTTCTAATGCATGCACCAATAGAAATTATTTGCCAAAGTATCTTCACTGCTTGTTATGTGAGAGTGGTACTGACAACATGTTTTTCCTTGTTGACTTGTGGTTTTCCTTGTAGGATCTTATCGCACTTTGTAGATCCTTGTAGGATCTTATCGCACTTTGGTATATGATGACGTATTGGCCAGGGGCTGTGGCTCACGCCTGTAATCCCAGCACTTTGGGAGGCTGAGGCGAGTGGATCACTTGAGGTCAGGAGTTTGAGACCAGCTTGGCCAATATGGCAAAACCCCATCTCTACTAAAAAAAAATTAAAAATCAATCAGGCATGGTGGTGTGTGCCTGTAATCCCAGCTACTTGGGAGGCAGAGACAGGAGAATCGCTTGAACCCAGGAGGCAGAGATTTCAGTGAGCCAAGATCACGCCACTGCGCTCCAGCTTAGGTGACAGAGTGAGAACCTGTCTAAAAAAAAAAAAAAAGTTCATGTGCAAGTGGATTGGATTTTAGATTTTTTATTTCCTAAGTAATTGTTAAGGGTGCTTTTGAATCTAACTAAAATTGATCCTTCCCTGAATAAATTTATTATCTATATAAATTTTAGAGCCCAGTTTTATTTTGCTGCTTACAGTCCCCTCTAAAAGATATTAGGGGTTATTAATGTAAATGAGTTCACAGAGTCCTCCTAAGACACTCTGTAAATATTCCTTAATATTGCTTGTTGACTTCACAAATCTTTGTCCTGAAGTAATTTATGAATGTGTTTCCTGGCATCAGGTCTGTTATGTATGGCTACTTGGGCTGTGCACCAAGCACCTATGGGTGTACCATTCTCATAGACTATACTTTCAGTGGTGACACCTGGAAATGAACAGTATAGTAGTCTTATCTGTGCTCTGTAAGTCATACAATGATTGCCCAGAGTGGAGCTAAAGTAATAATTATGGTGTTGGCCTGCCAAATTTGGAAAAAACAAATTGATAGATGTACATATTAAGAGACAATGTATCTAAATACTTCATCTGGGAGATGTGAGACACTATATTTAAGGAAACAATGTATCTTTTTCCAAATATGTCAAACAGGACAAGACCCAACATCAAATTTTAAAAGTCTTCATAAAATATTCTTCTTCTTGCAGCAAACATGTTACAATAGTTAAAAAATAATACAGCTGAAAACAAAAATAAGGTGTATTTTCTATTAAATAGTTGTGCCAAAATATCTTTAGGAATAATAAATGATGATAGAGTAGATATCTAGGAAGCAAAAAGTTCTCTTTTTATAGATTTGGGAACAACTTAATAATAAAATTGTTTCTGAGGAGTACTTATGTTTGGGGAGAGACGTGGTAAGGGGCTTGCTAACTATTGTTTAGATTTTTGCTTACACTCCCTAAATAAAATACCCTACTTATTAACACAGATGCATCTGGCTTTATCCAATAGATAGATGCCTTCTCAAATAGTTACATGAAAATAAAATATATCATATTTCAAATACATTAAGGACCTTATTGTGTTAAAGGAATCCTGTGAAGAAACCATTAGTAAAGCAAAAAACATTTTCTCAATAATAATCACCTTTTTCAGGGTACTCCCCAGGTTTCAATGTCCTAGAGGTTCTTTGAAAATAACTTTGGCCCTGCCTGTAGGCTGCACCTCCCCTCTGTCCTAACCCAACTCTTTACCTTGTTTTGAAGGCTTTCATTTTCCCAGAACATGGATTCTCTCTCAATTCAGCACCTCTCCCATTTTCCTTATAAAAGCTTCATATACTTCTGATCAAAGGGCAACCATATATCCATTAAATGAAGAAAGGGGAGCAGAATAAGTAGAGGAAGAGAGAAGGAAGTATTTGGGGCAGTAGCCCAGGCATACCCAGCTTTCTGTTATTGAGAGCTTTCCACTTGCAGAGATTCTTCTGCCTGTCAAAAATCAGGGCCATCATAATGTACCCAGTGTAGTCTAGGATGCTGAACACATTTGTTCTGTTATTCTTATTGGGTTATTTTTTAAGTACAAAGCTGTGAAAATCCAACTACATATTCCTATGCTCTTTCCTCCTAGAAATCATCATATTCTTGTGGCTATGTGCACGCACACTTTCTGCCTAATCATTCTGGACTTCATGGTTTTCCCCATTCTAATTTCACACACTGAAAAGTCTTCATTCATGTATTTCACCTTGTTCTATAAGATTATCAATTTTACCTGTGAATTTCTGTCCAGACTAATCCCTTCATACCATTTCTATAAGCTGTGCTCTACTCCATTAAACTAAAGAAAAACTACATTTTGCCTTTCCAGGAATATGAGCTTCATGCATTTTCTGGTTCATGCAATCCTATGAAAATGGATGAGGGGAGAATCTGGAACATTATTTTGGTATTGGGGGTGTCTAGAATCCCTGAAATGTCACCAGTTTATAACACTGTTCTCACAAAACTTTCCAGGGCTAAATCCAAGGAGTATTTTATGGTCTTCATGTGAAGCATTTCATACAAAGGACTACTCTTTCCTTCTTGAAATTCTTTTTCTTTCATATCTGGAATGTTGTTTTTTCTTATTTTCCCCTATCTTTCTTGCTACACCCCTCATTGTACCTATTTCTTTTTCTTTTTCTTTTTTTCTTTTTTTTTTTTTTTGAGATGGAGTCTCGCTCTGTCCCCCAGGCTGGAGTGCAGTGGCGCAATCTCGGATCACTGCAACCTCCGCCTCCTGGGTTCAAGCGATTCATCTGCCTCAGCCTTCTTCTACCGATTTCTTAAATGTTCACCTCCAGATTTCTACCTCTACTTCTCTTTTCATCCAGAAGTTTGTATCATCCACTCCTATGGTTTTAACTCTCACAAACACACCAATCATCCTAAAAACTGTAATTTCAGCCCCGACTTTCTCCTGAGTCTTAGTATAACGTGCATAAATAGGAGAGCCACAGGAATCTCTAACGTCATATGAACACCAACTCTGCCTCATCCCGACTTTAAATCTGGCCTTCTTCTTATGTTGCTCATGTCATTCCCAATTCTACCCCTTCAATGTCTCTTGAAGTAATTACTGCTTTTCCATTCCCGCTGCATTATTTCAAGCCCTTATTTCTTTAATGGACCAAACAATTGTCTCTTTTCCTGGTCTCACTTTCTAATCCACTTTCCTAAACTGTAGTACAGTTTTGATCACATTGCTCCCTTGCTTAAAATCCTAAAATGATATTTCGTTGCTTACAAGATGAAATCTAAATTCCCTAACATGACACTAAAATCCTTCATTATTTGATCTAACTACCTCTTTACTTCTTCTACCCTCCTAATGCTCTACTTGTTTCCTAAACATGTTATGCCATTTTATTACCATGCTTTTCCTCTCTTTACAATTCCTTTGTCCTTTTCTTCACCTGGTTAACTTCAACTCAGTCTTCAAGAGTTGATTAAGGAATTACTTCCTCCAGTATGCATTTTCTTTGATACTTCTAGAATGCCTTTGTCTGCATGTTCATAACATCTGTGTGTACTTCTATCATAGTTTTAAAAATATTTAGTTTAAAAAATACTTAGTTTAAAAAATATTTATTGAGCATCTTCTGTGAATTCTAGGTGATAATATTTGTCAGAGCACATAGTATGCTACATTATAATTGGCAAATGATGTAACTGCCTCCCCATGCCCTTAACCTGGGAACTTTCCTGAGGTCAGGGCTTAGATCACATACTCTATCCCCCAGAACCTAGCACAGAGCCTGGTCATAGGAAGAGCATGATAAATATTTGTTGGATTGATGTATAATATGGTGATGCTGTGTGAACCTAGCTAAAGGTTGAAGCCCTTTTCCAGGAATTCCTCTTCCTGTATAGTTCAGGGTTAGGCTTCTCCAAAAGAGAAATCTACATGAGATAGAAAAGACAGAAATAAAACAGCAACCATTCTTATGTTTGGAAGTTTGGTGTAAGAACTAGGTACTTTTGCAACTCAGCCATACTTTCACTGATGTGGTTTACCTTGTTGGTGTGGGGAAGCAGCAAAGACTGCATTTCTTTCAGCTCCTGATGAATTTTGTCTTCATCTTCTCTAAGTCCTGAGCCAGGAGCATCTGTACCTATAGTAAAAGGCACTAGTTCATCCTGCAGGTGTCCCTCATCATCAAGATTGAAGTAGATGACAGAAAATACAGGTTTTAGTTTGTCCTCACAGGCTCCAGTGTAGATATGCTACCCCCTCCTCCACATCCAATTTCCCTTTCTGACTACTGGCACTGCTGACTTTACACTCTCACTATATTCATAAGCAACAGCCTTACATAAACTGTTTACTGGATCCTGTAAGGAAGAAAACATTTTTCCTTCAATTCTCCTAAGTTTTCCAGCTGGGACCCTGCAAATTAGACTGACAGAAGACATATTAACAAGAGAAAAACAGTTCATTAGTGCAAGCAGCACACATCATGCAGGAGAAATCTCAGAGATGAATAACTCAAAGAGATGCTTAGAAGTTGCCCTTATATAGCATCTCAGCAAAGAACAGTAAATTTGTAAAGAAGTGACAAGGGAAAGGAAAAGAGTTTTAGAGTTCCAATGGCAGCAAACTCTTAGAAGGTAAATATATGGGGAACATCAAAAAGTGTGTAAAGAATATGAGCAGACACTTTTCAAAAGAAGGTATTTATGTAGCCAACAGGCACATGAAAAAATGCTCATCATCACTGATCATCAGAGAAATGCAAATCAAGATCACAATGAGATACCATCTCACACCAGTTAAAATGGCCATCATTAAACAGTCAGGAAACAACAGGTGCTGGAGAGAATGTGGAGAAACAGGAACACTTTTACACTGTTGGTGGGACTGTAAACTAGTTCAACCATTGTGGAAGACAGTGTGGCAATTCCTCAAGGATCTAGAACCAGAAATACCATTTGACCCAGCCATCCCATTGCTGGGTATATACCCAAAGGATTATAAATCATGCTGCTATAAAGACACATGCACACATATGTTTATTGCGGCACTATTCACAATAGCAAAGACTTGGAACCAACCCAAATGTCCATCAATGACAGACTGGATTAAGAAAATGTGGCACATATACACCATGGAATACTATGCAGTCAGAAAAAAAGATGAGTTCATGTCTTTTGTAGGGACATGGATACAGCTGGAAACCATCATTCTCAGCAAACTATCTCAAGAACAGAAAACCTACCCCGACATGTTCTCCCTCATAGGTGGGAATTGAACAATGAGATCACTTGGACAAAGGAAATGGATCATCACACACCAGGTCCTATTGTGGGGAGGGGGTAGGGGAAGGGATAGCATTAGGAGATATACCTAATGTAAATGATGAGTTACACGGGGAGTGGGGAGGGGGGAGGGATTGCATTGGGAGTTATACCTGATGTAAATGACGAGTTGATGGGTGCTGACGAGTTGATGGGTGCAGCAAACCAACACAGCACATGTATACATATGTGACAAACCCACACGTTGTGCACATGTACCCTAGAACTTAAAGTATAATAAAAAAATTTTTAAAAAGAAGGTAAATATATGGGGAAAACTAATGAAGTAAGGCTTGTTTGCATACATCCATCAAATTGTCCATCTTTTTGTGGCGGTGAAACTTCTCTGAGAGAGGGGATTTAAGGCAATCTTCATTTCTCAGAAGTTTCCACTTTTAGTCAGATAAGGGAAGTTCTAGAAAAGTTTCTTTCTGCGTGTGTTGATTCCCTTTTGCCTCTATTTCAAAATAATTCTTATGCCAAAGTGACACATTTTGGGGTGGCATATTCTGGTTCACCACAGTACTACAGTTGCATAACATCAAATTTCTATGATAAGTTTCTTACGCTATATTTTCCATAACAGTTCTCCTTCTCAGATCAAATACTAATTGATACAGAATATGACACCAGATGTAGTTCTAGGGCACCCACAGAGCCTTAATTATGGATTCTTCTATTGATTCTAAGTTATTTGTAACTGATTGTCTGAATTGATTAGATCTAAAGGTGCAAATTGCCCTTTTCCCAGTGGTAACACAAATGTGCTAGTACATGCCGTGTAGTGGCAAAAGAGTTACTTAATCGTCACCTGCAGACACTTGTGATAAAGGACAACATTTGGAGGGACCGAGAATTTGCTCTCATAAAACACTTTAGTGGAAAATAAAGTATTCTAATGGGTTGATTTGTTATATCTAAGTCCATTGGAGAAGGCAGAGAAAGAGACCTGTGGCCACTTATCAGGGTAACTGTGTATCTAGAAAAGGGGAACAATCAAACTTTGGGGGTGATAACTGGACAGTGTCTATGAGTTGACACTAATTACTGGAGACCCAAAATGCCAATATGGTCCACCAATAGGAGTCATGTAGGTCAGATAGTAGTAGAGTACCTCAGGTCTGTCTCACAGTGGACCTGCAAGTCCTCAAACCCCCACTGTAGCTATTCCCCCAGTTCCAAATAGATAGTCGGAATATACATACTCAGCAACTGGAAGAATACTCATCTTGGTTTTCCGATCTATGAAGTGAGGACTATTAGGGTAAGGAAGAAACGTAGAAGCCATTAAAGCTGCTTTTACCTACCATTTCCCATCCAAGTCAACTGTTTAACCTGTACAGAAGGCAGATCAAGCATGGAAAATTAATGACAGCCGATTATCATAAATTGAAGTCAAATTTCAATTGCAGCTGCTCTTCCAGATGTGGTTTCATTGCTGGAGCAAATTAACATATTTGTTGATGGCAGAGGCACAGTGCACAGTGGGCTTCTGGATTTTGGAAGCATTTGAGTCTTTATTTTGATCTTCATTTGGGTTCAATCCATGTAATGAGTATCTCAAATGGATGCCAGTTTTGAGTGGGCTCAGAACAAGAGAAGGCTCTGCACAAGGTCTGGACTCATGCAAGCCACTTAGCCACATAGGCTTCATTGATCTAGCACGTCTAAAGTGCTTGACGTACAGCAGATCTGGGAGCTTGAAGTGTCAAGAACGGATAAAGATGGGGTCTGGAACTTTGACCAGGCCCCTATTGGTGAATCACAGCACAGACATTTATGCAGGAGATAAATGAGATATGCAGGTATTCTCCATTTGATAAACAGTTTCTGACTATCTATTGCACCTCAGGGAAAATCTCCAAGTTACCATGTGATCTAAGCTGCCCCTCATAAATTGGCTGTTGTCTGACCAATGGAGACACAAATTTGGACCTGCACAGCGGCACTCAGTCATCAGCTAGAGACTATAGATTAGCTTAGTCTCAATTAGGTCCTGGAGACAACAAGTAAGTTGCATGAGCAAATGGTCCAGGTGCACATTACCCTTACTCCTGCTGCATTATCTTCTCTCTCCCAGCCTGCATGTATGGTCTCATGAGGAATTCCTTATGAGCTGATCTGAAAAAGAAAAAACTCAAGATCAGTTTACAATATTGCAGTCACCACCCAAAAGTTGACAGATGTACTATTCCTGTCTCACTCTAGATGTCCCTGGAAGAAAGTTGTGAAGGGAAGTCCTCCTTATAGGCACAACTTTGATCAGTGCATCTGGTTGCTCATTGTGCCTAAAAGGAGAGATGGCTGGAGGCGCACAGATCTACACTGATTCATGAGCTTAGATAGCGGTTTGGCTCGATGTTTGGGGACTTGGAAAAATATAATACTGGAAAAGTGTTGACAAGGAGATCTGAGGAAGCACTATGTGGACAGACCTTTGTCAATGGGCATAGTGTGTGATGATATTTGTGTACCACATAAATGTCCATCAAAGAATTACCTCAGCAGAGAAGTAGCTTAGTAATCAGATGGACAAGTTGGCCTGTTCTATGTAAGTCAGACTGCTAGCTTATTTCTCCAACTCCTGTCACTGCCCAATATATTCACAGCCATAGTAGCTATGGTAACAAGGTTGAAGATTATGCATGGGCTGAGCAACAGTGGCTTTTTCCTACCATGGTTTATCTGGCTACAGCCACTGCGGAGTGCCTAACCTGCCAAAAGCAGAAATCAACAATGAGTTCCTAATACGGCAGCATTCTCTAGAGGTATCATTTAGCTTCCAGGTAGTAGATTTATTGTATTGGACTCCATTTAATAAATAGAAAGGGTGCGGTCTACATTGGAATAGACACTTACTCTGGATACAGGTTTACCATTCCTGTCTATAATACTTCTACTATAACCACTATATATGTCTTCTTACCCCTCATGGTATTCTACAGAGTATTGCTTCTGACCAAGGAATTAATTTTATAGACAACAAAGTATGGCAACAGGCTCATGCTGTGAAGACCGTGTGGGTCATCCATATCACTGAAGTTAGTAGTGATGAGAGAAAGATGTACATTCCAACCTATCTTCATGGATTCCAGCTTGTATTCACAAGTTCATTTGCTCTTGTGGTTTCCACTTTGTCCTTGATGATTTCATTTCATTCTCATACATTCCAGCTTAACCTCATGGGTTCCAGTTTGTTCTTGCTCACCCCACTTTATGCCCATCTTTCTTTCCTGGTTGCCAGCCCTGATTACTTCAAGCCTGTTAAATCAAGTTTAGCCTAAAGCTGCCTCCTTACATATTTAAGTTCAGCCTAAAGGTTTGTTTTTTTTGTTTTGTTTTGTTTTGTTTTTTGTTTGTTTGTTTGTTTGTTTGTTTTTCAGACGGAGTCTTGCTCTGTCTGTCAGGCTGGATTACAGTGGCATAATCTCGGCTCACTGCAACCTGCAACTCCCAGGTTCAAGCGATTCTCCTGCCTCAGCTTCCCAAGCAACTGGGATTACAGGCACGGGCCACCACGCCAGGCTAATTTTTGTATTTTTAGTAGAGATGGGATTTCACCATATTGGCCAGGCTGGTCTCGAACTCCTGACCTCATGTGATCCACCTAACTTGGCCTCCCAAAGTGCTGGGATTACAGGCATGAGCCACTGTGCCCAGCCATACCTAAAGTTTTTTCTGTACATCGTGAACTATGACAAATGAAGATGTAAACCAACCGTAGCCCACAGCCGTGCCAATCACTGAGTTTTGACTAATCAAATGTAGCCAACTGTTCAAACTGTGTTGAAATAAGGCAAACGCCAAGCTGTAACCAATCCAGTTGTTTCTGTACCTCACTTCCGCTTTCTGCACTTCACTTTCCTTTTGCTGTCCATAAATCTTCTACTGTGTGGCTGCGCTGGAGTCTCTCTGAATCTGCTATGATTCTGGGGACTGCCTGACTCACAAATCATTCATTGTCCAATTAAACTCCTTTAAATTTAATTTGGCTGAAGTTTTTCTTTTAACATGACCAACACTAGACACAGAAGCAACAGCCTTACAGGGACCACTTAACCATATCCCACAATAGTATAACATCAAAGTCCTATAATAAATTCCTTATTTTATATTAATTACAGTAGCTCTGCTTCTCTGCCCAAACCCTGCAATGTATGACAATGATATATGCAAGCTGTATAAGTTTCTGCTGTAGCTTACAGTATGGTATTTCGGATGTAGTGGTTAATTCATGTGATAGGGTTTGTCCTTGTTGCTTTGTTTTGTTTACCTTTAAAAAGCAAAGAAAACATCATTTTTGCTTGAGGCAATCTTCTTTCATCTTTACTCCTGTAATGTGCTGCTTCTGAGCATAATTTAGCATTTCAAGGTCTAATTAAAATGGCATTGCATTTCAAAATGCTGTAACTAACAGTGAAACTAAAAAGTAGGGTGTTCCTTTGGCCTAAGACTTCATATGAATCAAATAATTTCATAGTTCTGTTCTTACTTAACCTGCAATTTCTCTATCTCTGTGCTGATTTAGAAAAGACTATTTTATGTTTAAAGAATATGAAAATGACTATCAAAATGGGCACATTGCACTCTGCTTAATTATGGGTGGCAGAATGTACAATATACTCAAAGCAAAATACATTTGATTAAAGACTTTCTAAATAGGTCCTGTCTTCATCTTGAGCTTAGCTAAAGTATCCCCGGGAGATTGCAGTCAGCAGGAGCAGCTATAGAGATTCCACAGATCATTTGGTCAGATGCTTTCTTCTAACATTTTTTTTTTTTCATTTAAAGAGGAGAGAAATGAAAGCTTGGAGTCTCAGGGGATGATAATATTACTATTCTCTCCCGTCAGAATGTAGAAGGGTCTCAGGGGATCCATTAGATCCCTGGTTCTGGAAGGCTATAACTGTGAAACTAACCGAATCTCATATATTATTCCACCTGTACTTCCTGAGCAAGCACATAGGTTGCTGGCCTGGGTATTCTGTTCAGCAATTTCTGCTGCATACTGTTTATGAGATGCTTCAGAGTCAGGCCCAAGGAATGTCAGGACAAACTGCCCAGAATTAGCAACCTTCAGGAAAATGAAGGGGACCTTTTAATTTTTCTCTCCCTAATCATAGTTTATCCTCATGTACCCATGCTGCATTGGGTAGGCCAGGTGTGTTAGGTAGAATAATTTGCCTCCTCCCCAGAGATGTTCATATCTTAATCCCTTAATCTTGTGACTATGTTAGGTTACATGGCAAAAGAGACTGAAGGTTGCAGATGGAATTAAAGTTGCTAATTAGTTGGCAAGATTGTCTCAGATTATCTGGGTTCAACATAATCACATGGGTTCTTACAAGTGGAGGGCAGTAGAAGAAAGAGGACTAGTGAGATGGCAGCATGAGAAAGACTTGACTCAATGTTGCAACCTTTCAAAATGGAGGAAGAGGGCCACTAGCCAAGGAATGTGGACAGTCTCTAGAAGCTGAAACAGGCAAGAAAATGGATTCTCCCCTAGAGCTCCAAAAGGAATGCAGCCCTGCCAATACCTTGATTTTAGCTCAGCAAGATGTATTTTGGATTTCTAACACTCCAAACTGTAAGAATAATACATTTATGATATTTTAAGGACAACTAAGTTTGTGGTAATTTGTTACAAACTTTCAGCAATAGAAAATAAATACATGAGGCAACAGGTTTCAACATTCAACTATTTCTGTGCTAACCATCAAAAGGGCCATGTGAAGGCGTCTTTTCTGACCTTCTATCTTTGTTCCTTTTGTCTGCTCTCTTTTGCTGGAATTCTAATAGCCCTTTCATTTCCCCTGTGAACTCTGTGTGTTCATACCGTCTTAGACCCAGGTTCATAAGTCTGTTTATAGTTTATTTTCATGCAGACTCATCTCCGTATTAGCCTTGTCTCTCTTCACCCAATCCATTTTGTGTTTTCATATGCCTTCTTGCTCGTGTCAAAGACCACTGAGATTTGTCGTACTCTCCTACTGTATTAAAAATCCTATTTCCTCAGTGCAGCTTGCTTATTAAAGGTTAGAAAAGCAAGTTGATTAATATAATTCACACTGAGTCCTTTTCCTTCAGCCATCTCAGGAGCACTTGTCACAGAAGAAGGGAATGAGCTATGTGTTTAGCAGGATGAGGAAGTATGGCATTAAAATAGAAAAGTTGATTCCTTTCAACCCACCAGCATGTTATGACTGCTAAAAACAGATCATTTGTCTGATTTCAGGACTATATCTTCAACTTTGTTCCTCCTTTGAACTTTGAGACCAGGGGAATTATTTATTCTGGTATCATACACTTCTTAAACTCCACATTCATTATCCCCTAAAATTCTTTCTCCTTTTGTCTTTATATGGTACCTAAACTGGGTTATTACCTTTATGTATTCATACAATTATTCATTCAACAACAGTCAATAAGCACCTACTCCATACCAGGCACTGTTCTGGATGCTGAGACCACAGTATTTAACTAATCTTGAATCTCTCAAAAAAGTAAATGTTTTTCCCAAAAGGACAAGGAGTGAGGGAAAGGGTTTTTTTTGTTTTTTTTTTTTTGTTTTTTTTTTAATGTATTTTAAGTTCTGGGATACATGTATCCCAGAATGAAAGAGGAAAAGTATTTTAACCAGAAAGCCATGGTAGCATGGAGCAGGTACAGGTGACTAGAGAACTTTAAAATTTTGGTACAAATAGAGCATAAAGGTATGGGGGGGAAATGGCAAGATATAAAGCTGGAGAAATAAGAAACTGATATTACTGAAAGCCAGACTAAGGTGTTTGGTTTTTGCCCTATGAGAATCTATCAAAAGTATTAAGCAAAGGCGAGACATGGTTAAATTTGTAAGAGTGGTTACATTGGCTGAGGTGTGAAGAATAAATTGGAGGGAAATACTCATGAGTAAATTATTCTAATTACATGGGCAAGAGAATATGAAGTCTAGAAGTAAGGCAGTAACAGTAGGAATGGAGGGAAGAAGACGGGTTAAAGATATACTCTAAATGTTGGTGAATAATTAGATGTGGAAAGATGAATGAAAAAGAGTTTTCTAAGAATCCAACAGGCCTGTCTTGAGTGGTTAATATGATTAAATATTTTATTAATACTTACTGAATGCCCATAATATACAAAACACAAAACTACAAAGATAAATAAGATATAAACCCAACTCTCATGGAGTATATTGCCCATTAGAGAAAATTGACACATACACAGATAATTTCAGAAAAATATAGCATAGGTTATGCAAAAAGTCTATACAGATGCCATGAGAAGTCTGAAGCAGGGCACATAGCCTGGCTCAAAATCTCCAGGAGGAAATTATTGCTGAGAGTATGTTGGAATTTTCTATATGGAGATATGCGTGAAGGAAAAGTACAACAAATCGAAGTCAGCACACTATTTACAGAGAAGGATGTGTAATTTGCTAGTAGCAGACTATACAGAAGGAGTGAGAAATGACTAAAAAATATGATGCTTTAGAATCACATCGGGGCCAAATCATGAAGTATCCTGTAAATTATGATAAAGGAATCAACCTTTATTCTCTAGAAATTGGGATCCATTAAAAGTTTTAAATATGGGTGTATAATTGTCAGATTATTTTAGAATGATCAACCTGGCCACTAAATGCAAGAAGATGATTGACAAAAAGTGGAAAATGGAAAGGCAGAGAGGAAAAGTAAAGATGCTAGGATCATTCTCAGGTTGCATTATTAGATGCCTAGGTAGATGATGCAGTTTACTAAAACAAGTAGTAGATGATGAATTTAGATAGGGTCACATTTAGACTAAGGTACAGGAGGCATGCAACAAGTAGTCAGGAGTTCGAGACCAGCCTGGGCAACATGGTGAAACACCGTCTCTACTAAAGATACAAAAAATTAGCCCGGTAAGGTGGCACATGCCTGTAATCACAGCTATTCAGGAGGCTGAGGCAGGAGAATCGCTTGAACTCAGGAGGCAGAGGTTGCAGTGAGCCGAGATCACACCATTGCACTCCAGCCTGGGAAAGAAGGCAAGACTCTGTCTCAATAAATAAATAAATAAAATAAAATAAAAATAGAGAGAAATATAAGTCCAGAGCTCAGGAGAAAGGCCTAAGCTGAAAATCCTGTTTTAAATGTCAGTGGCCATATAGGTTGTAGTTGAAACTTTGGAAGATGATAATATGGCCCAAGAAAAGCATGTAAAGAGAGAACAACATTGGGCCAAGGAGGGACTCATGAGAGGCATAAGTGTTTAAGAGGCAGAAATAGTTCTAGATCCTTGAGGAATCGCCATACTGTTTTCCATAATGGTTGAACTAGTTTATAATCCCACCAACAGTGTAAAAGTGTTCCTATTTCTCCACATCCTCTCCAGCACCTGTTGTTTCCTGACTTTTTAATGAAGTACTATATGACCCAGCCATGGCATTACTGGGTATATACCCAAAGGATTATAAATCATGCTGCTATAAAGATACATGCACACGTATGTTTATTGCGGCACTATTCACAATAGCAAAGACTTGGAATCAACCCAAATGTCCATCAGTGACAGACTGGATTAAGAAAATGTGGCACATATACACCATGGAATACTATGCAGCCATAAAAAAGGATGAGTTTGTGTCCTTTGTAGGGACATGGATGCAGCTGGAAACCATCATTCTCAGCAAACTATCCCAAGAACAGAAAACCAAACACCGCATGTTCTCACTCACAGGTGGGAACTGAACAATGAGATCACTTGGACTCAGAAAGGGGAACATCACACACCGGGGCCTATCACGGGGAGTGGGGAGGGGGGAGGGATTGCATTGGGAGTTATACCTGATGTAAATGACGAGTTGATGGGTGCTGACCAGTTGATGGGTGCAGCACACCAACATGGCACAAGTATACATATGTAACAAACCTGCACATTATGCACATGTACCCTAGAACTTAAAGTATAATAAAAAATAAGTGAATAAATAAATTTAAAAAAAAGAGGCAGAAATAAGAGAAAAACCTGTTGAAGAAGATTGAAAAATAGTGGCTATAAAGACAAAAGAACAAAAACAAAAACTAGTATTATGGAAGCCCAGGAAATAGAATGTTTTAAAACAAAGATGGAGTAGAAATCAATTTGAAACATAGCAGACAGATGCAATATGTTAAAAATAGAGAGCTAGCTATTGAATTTGTCAGCTTGGAGATTATTAGCCTCCTTAGTAAAAAGCCTTTAGTGGAGTGGTGAGAAGAGAATCTAAATTGTAATGCATTGAGGATTACATCACAAATGAATAAATGAAGAAAGCAAATATGGAATACAGTTTCAAGAAGCAAGGCTTAAAAAGCAAAGACAGACCAGAGTGAAATTAGTAGAGAGAGAGCATAAAAAAATAGAATAATGAGTGACTAACTTATCCCAGAAGAGGAGCTGATTCTCAATATGACCAAAAACCAGAGTAAGGGAATGAACTGGATTTGAAGAAAGGACACATCTTTCACTGAGAATCGAGAAAAGAAGAAAAACTTGGGGGCAAGGAAAACATAGTAGAGGAGGAACAAGAGACTGAAGAAAACTCATATCTGATAACTCTAACTCTCTTAATGAAGTCATGCAACATCATCTGCTGATAGTTGGATACAGGACTTAACGAGACTAGGAAAAATTTGGTACAATCACTGAAAGAAATGACAAGCAAAAATGATGTCCAAGAAGTATCAAGAATCCAACTGAGATTGATGGTCACGAATTTTTAGAAGGATTTTCTCTTACAGTACGAAGATGCTCTGGGGCAAGACTAGAGAAACATATTGTGGGACCAATTTCAGATGGTATTTGTCCAGGAAGATTCACTGACATAATATAATGCAATAAGTGGTGGTGTCAATCACTGAGAAAGGATATACATGTCCCTCAACCTTTTCTTTCTCCAAGGAGTTACTTTGGCATAGTAGGAAAAACAACATATTGAAGTGTCAGAGACCAGGGTTCTATCCTAGCATGTACTAACTCTGAGACCTTGGATAAATCATTTCCCAGGCCTCAGTTTCTCCATACAATCATGATGGGTTTTGGCAACGTCTAAAACCCTTTTCAGCTCTGACATGCTATGACTCTGTGAAACATCATAATTCCCAGAATCAGGATCAAGAAAGTCTCATAAACATGCAAGTGTGAACATACTATACTGCCAGGCTTGGACGGTGCAATTTGGCCAAATCCTGTCATGTCTGCCTCCTTACTGATCCAGATCCTCTTTAGTCTCTTCAATCTCAAAGCCCAAACATAAAGACACAGGTCACTACAAGAAACATTCAAAGTACCCAATGCATTTCCAACATACGACAATTACATGGCTCAAGTCTAAGCATGTTTGACAAATTCAGAAAGGTCCCAAAGCACACACCCTTTACTCAGGAGCAGAGGCCAAATGTCCCCTTTTACTTATGAATGCCAATACATTTGTGCTGTTTCCAGGCCTCTAATCTTATTATTTCATAGACACTAAATTTATCCTAAAAGCTAAAGTTAGAAGAGTAATATCCTTAACATTTAGGCTATGAGAAACAAAATGTTTTTTAGGTTTATGGCCTCTGTGTAATTTATCAAGGCATTTCAAATTTAACTTGACTTGAAATTCTAAGCCAAGAGGATAGGATTAGGTCTGAAGTCACATATCTCTTAAGTCACATAAACCCTCTGATGGATTTGAAATACAAAATTTATCTTCCTCAAATGGTTGAAGGACTAGACACTTTCTTTCATTTCTGAAGTGCTAAGGTAAAATTCTGAATGCATGTCTACCACTACTAAAGCAAGTCTTTGTGATCTTGTCTGGATTTTAAAATGCATTTATCTTGCGTGAAGTATTTCCTGAATGAGCTTGTTCAGTGTTCTTCTACATAGACTGGTCCTCTATAATCTCTCTCAGCCAGGACCGACACCTCCCTCCAGCCAAGCCTCTACCTGGTCCACACATTCATTCATTTATTTAATCAGTCAGCATACATTATGAGAGCTTATGATGTGCCACCAATTCTATCAGAATAGAACCCTGCACACTTACACCTTCATTTAAACCTTATTAGGCACCTGTAATTCTACCTCCAAAAACAGTCACATTATGGCTTCAACAAAGGAATTTTGGAATGACACAATTCAGTCCATAGCCGGAGAGAACCATCTGATAGAATTAAAGGGAGCAGTGTCTCACACTTACATAAGACTGGGAATAGTGAATGTTCCCACAAGCTAGACTGGAAAATTCATAATTTACAGATCATTGGATAGAGTACACAGAAAGGTCTAGCCTCACTAGTGACAAGTAATTAGCTCTACATGGAAAAATTCTCTGAGTCCACCAAAAAAATTTAAAAAGCGACATGTAAAGGGCCTACACTTTTCAAGTCACTTAACTATATTCCAAAACTAAGCTTAAGAAGATTTATAGAAATAGAAAAATATTCAGCAACTAACAAAGAGAAAAATTAACAATATCTGGCCTCTAGTCAAAGGTTACCAATCATCAAAACTAGAAAAAAAAAAACTACACATAATGAGGATAATTAAATAATTGAAACCAAAATTCACCCAAATGTTAAAAAATAGAAGTCAATAATATTACAACAGTTATAACTGTGTTCCATGCATTCAAAAAGTTAAGTAGAAATGTGAGCAATTTTAAGGAGACTCAACCCCAACCTCTAAGGATAAAAGGACACAGTGTCTGAGATTAAAAATACACTGGATAAAATTAAGAGCAGAGAAAAAATCAGTAAACCCAAGGACAGAATAATAGAAACTATCTGAAATGAAACACATGGAGAAAATGTATTTTTTCTCTGAATTACCAAGAACTTTAAAAAAGTTATACTTTATTTTTAGTTGACAAATAATAACTGCACATATTTATGGAGTACAATGTGATGTCTTGACACATGTATACATTGTGTAATGATCAAATCAAGATAATTAGCAAATCTATCACCTCACACATTTATTATTTTTTATGTTGAGAACATTCAAAATTCTCTCTTCTAGCTATTTGGAAATGTACAATACATTATTGTTAATTACAGTCACCCTACTGCAATAGAACACCAGAAATTATTCCTCCTATCTAACTTTATAACCTTTGACCAATGTCTCCCCATACCTCTTTCCTCCAGCCCTCTCCAGCATCTGGTAACCACTATTCTACTCTACTTCTATGATATCTACTTGAACAATGTATTTTAAAGCTTTTTCCTCCAGCCCTCCCCAGCATCAGGTAACCACTGTTCTACTCTCTACTTCTATGATATCTACTTGAACAATGTATTTTAAAACAAAAAGACCATCAGTGAGTCTGGAAATACCCCAAGTAGCCAAATCAATGAGACTCCCAAAAAGAGAGGAGAGAAAGGAAAGAAAAAAATAATTTCTGGAGAGAGGAATGAGATGGCTGACTAGATGTAGCCAGGAAGCACTGCTCCCACCGAGAAAGACAGAAATTTTGAGTAAACCAACAGACTTTGAATAGCTCTTCAGAGAGAAAATGACAATAGTTGATGCAAAAGCCACACAGACACTGCAGCTTAAGAGGGAGAAAGCTGGGAGCCCTGTGTGGGGTACCCACATGCTGGGGCTACTTCCCAGCCCCAAATGGCTCCTGGGGAAAGGGTTAGTAAGAGACTATGGGGCTCCCTACTCTCACTGTGGCCCTCTGGGATCCTAGCTGCAGGGAACCCCGTGTCCCCCATGGACATTTGAGCTGGCAGAGGGATATTTTCAGAGTAGGCAGAGACAGGGCTTCAGCCATCATGGAACCAGAGATCTTTATGCACGGGGCGGCCATAGGCACCCACCCCCACAGGGCTCTACATCTCCTTCCAAAAAGCTCTAGACCCAGTTGAATGCTGGACCTGGAGAAAGTGGGGTCATCTTCCCTGTGGTACTGGGGCACATGTGTTCTACAGGACCCCCCTGCCACGAGCCCTTCCAAGAGCCGCTGCTTGGCTGCCCCACAGGAACATGTGCACGGCACAGTCTCTGATGCTTGGCCTTGGTTCCTTGCTCCACCTGAGTACGTTCCCAGTGGCCTGTTCTCAGACCTCCCAATACACCCAAAACCTGATGCCGAAGGTTAAAAGGATGGAGCCATGAGCAGGTACCCATGCCCCAGGGCTGCTGCATACAGCTTGAGAGTGCGGAGCCAAGATTTGTGGCTGGCACTTCAGTGAAGGAGGAGCCACACTCTGAGAACACTGAAAAAGGTGACACACGCAGTTTCATGCACTGGCACGGGAGCAGGGTGAGGCACCCTACACAGGGCCGCTATGGAGAGTGTGGCCTATCTCCCTGTGGTGGCCTCCACTCAAGGGAGCCTGGTAGCCCGGAACACCTGATACAAGAAATGTGAGTACAGTGCCAGTGACAAGAGGCAGCCCCCCCAAGGCCCAGTAGTGGACCTGGTAAGAAGGGGGCATCGGTCTTCCTCACGCAGCGCAGAACAGAGCTGCAAATGCCAGGAAGTATTAACACAAAGGAGCCACGCAGGAAGTATTAACACAAAGGAGACACGCAGGAAGTGTTAACACAAAGGAGACACGCAGCTAAGAGCGTATCTATGGGCCATTAATCCTATGCGCCATCTACTGGATCATGGCGCAACCTACAACATCCAAAATAAATTGCAAGTACACCCTCTCTGTGAAAATAAGGGCAAGATTTCAGCCACAGATGAAGACTGTACAGAGTGTTGGCCCTGTGAAAACATCCAGAAACAAAGCCAACTGACTATATTCAAATTACACAACAGCTAAAGGAACACAAACCCTCTCAGATGAGAGTCAGCATAAGAATTCTGGTAATTCAAAACACCAATGTCCCCTTACCTCCAAACAAGTTCACTAGCTCCCCAGCAATGGTTCTTAACCAGTCTGAAATAACTTAAATGACAGACACAGAATTCAGAATCTGGATGGCAAGGATGTTCACTGAGATTGAAGAGGAAATTGAAATCCAGTTCAAAGAATCTAAGGAATACCATGAAACAATCCAAGAGCTGAAAGATGAAATACCATTTTAAGAAAGAACCAAACTTCAGGAGGCCGAGGCAGGAGAATCGCTTGATCCCAGGAGACAGAGGTCGCAGTGAGCTGAAATCGTGCCACCGCACACTCCAGCCTGGGCAACAGAGCAAGACTCCATCTAAAAATGAAAAACAAAACAAAACAAAAAAGAACCAAACTGAACTTCTATAGCTGAAAAACTCACCACAATAGTTTTATAATACAGTCAGAGGTATTAACAGCAGAATAGACCAAGCTGAGGAAAGAATCTCGGAGTTTAAGACCAGTTTTTCAAATCAACTCAGACAAAAATAAAGAAAAAAGAAATTTTACAAAATGAACAAAACCACCAAGAATTATGGGCTTATGTAAAGAGACCAAATCTATGACTCATTGAAATTTCTGAGAAAAGGAAAGAGAATAAGATACTTAGAAAATATATTTGAGGCTATAGTCCATGAAGATTTTCCTAATCTTGCTAGAGAGGTTGACAAGCAAATCCAAGAAATACAGAGTACCCTAGCTAGATACTATACAAGATGACAATCCCCAAGGCACATAGTCATCTGATTTACCAAAGCCAACACAAAAGAAAAGATCTTAAAGGTAGTCTGAGAGAAGGGTAAAGTCACAACAGAGGAACCCCATCAGACTACCAATGCAACTTTCAGCAGAAAACTTACTGGCCAGAACAGACTGGGGGCCTAGTTTTAGCATTCTTAAAGAAAAGAAATTCCAACCAAGAACCTCATATCCTGCCAAGCTATGCTTCGTAAGTGAAGGAGAAATAAGATCCTTCTCAGAGAAGCAAGTGCTGAGGGAATTCATTTCAACTAGACCGGACATACAAGAGGTATTTAAGGGAATGCTAAACATGGAATCAAAAGAATGACACCTGCTCCCACAAAAACACCTAAGTACATAGGCCACAGACACTGTAAAGCAACTAGACACTCAAGTCTACATAACAAGCAGCTGACAATATGATGACAGTATCAAAATTTCACATATCAATACTAACCAAGTATACCCCCACTTAAAAGTATAGAGTGGCAAGCTGGATAAAGACATGAACCAACCATATGCTGTTTAAAGAGACCCATCTGACATGTAACAACACTCACGGGCTCAAAGTAAAGGGATGGAGAAAGATCTACAATACAAATAGAAAAGAAAAAAAGCAGGCGTCACTAATATTCTTATATTAGACAAAGCAGACATTAAACCAATAACAATTAAGAAGAACAAAGAAAAACATTACATAATGATAAAGGGTACAATCAACAAGAAGGCTTAACTATTCTAAATATATATGCACCCAACATTGAAGCACCTGGATTGATGAAACAAGTTCTTTTTGGCCTACGCAATACTTAGCCACGTAATAATAATGAGTGACTTCAACACCACTGACCATGTTAGACAGATCATCCAGGTAAAAAACCAACAAGCTCTTGACTTAAACTTGACACTTGACTAATAGGACTTAATAGTCTTCTATAGAATATTCCATCCAACAACCACAGAATATACATGCTTCTCACTGTACAAGGAGCACATTCTAAGATTGACCACATGTTTAGTGATAAAACAAGTCTCAATAAATACAAAACAATTGAAATCATATCAAGCACACTCTTGGACCAAATAGAAATCACTATCAAGACAATGTCTCAAAACTACACAATCACATGTAAATTAAACAACTTGTTCCTGATTAACTCCTGAATGAACATTGAAATTAAGGCATAAATTTAAAAATTCTATGAAATTAATGAAAACAGGGACAAAACTTACCAAAATCTCTGGAATTTGGCCAACACAGTTTTAAGAGGAAAGTTTATAGTGCTAAATGTTTTCATCAAGAAGTTAGAAAGATCTCAAATAACCAATCTAAATTTGCATGTAAAAGAACTAGAAAAAAAGAACAAACCAGCCCAAATGCTAACATAAAAAAGAAACAGAAATTAGGTAAGAATTGAATAAAATTGAAATGCAAAAGTTCATACGAAAGATCAATGAAAACCAAAGTTAGTTCTTCAAAAAAAAGCAAGATTGATAAACAGAAAGCCAGATTAACAAAGAAAAAGAGGAAGATCCAAATAAATACAATCAGAAATGATAAAGAGGACATTACAACTGATTCCAATGAAATACAAAATATCCTCTGAAACCACTATGAACAACTCTATGCACACAAATTAGAAAATCTAGAGGAAATAAATAAATTTCTGAAAATACTCAACCTCCCATGACTGAATCAGGAAGAGATTGAAACCCAGAGTAGACAAATGTTGAGTTCTGAAATAGAATTAGTACTTTAAGAAAACCTACAAACAAAATGAACAAAAAAACCCACAAACAACAACAACAACAAAAACCCTGGACCAGATACAGTCACTGCTGAATTCTACCAGACATACAAAGAAGAACTGGTACCAATTATACAGAAACTCTTACAAGAAAATTGAGGAGGAGAGGTTCCTTCCTAACTCATTCTATGAAGTCAGAATCAGCCTCATACCAAAATCTGTCAGAGACACAGCAAAAAACAAAACAAAACAAACAAACAAACAAAAAACTCAGGCCAGTATTCCTGATGAATAGACATGCAAAACTACTCAACAAAATACTAGCAAACCATGTCCAGCAGTACATCAAACAGTGAATTCACCATGATCAATTAAGCCGATTAAGCTTTATACCTGGGATGCGAGGTTGGCTCGGCATATGCACATCAGTAAGTGTGACTCACTACATAAACAAAATCAAAAGCACAAACCATGAGATTGTCTCAATATATGCAGAAAAACCTTACCATAAAATCCAACATCCCTTCATTATAAAAACTCTCAACAGACTAGGCACTGAAGAAATATACCTCAAAATAATAAGAGTCATCTATGACAAACCCAAAGCCAATATCATACTGAATGGGCAAAAGCTGGAACAATTCTCCTTGAAAACTACAACAAGACAAAAGATGCCCACTCTTACTACTCCTATTCAACGTAGGACTGGAAGACCTAGGCAGAGCAATCAGACAAGAGAAAGAAATGAAAAGCAGCCAAATTGGAAAAGAAGTCAAACTCTCTCTCTTGACAGGCTATATGATTTTATACCCAGAAACCTCTAAAAACTGCCAAAAGGCTCCTACAACTAATAAATGACTGGAGTAAACTTTGGGATACAAAATCAGTGTACACCAATAATGTCCAGTCTCAGAGTCATATTAAGAACACAATCCCATGTACAATAACAACAAAGAAAATGAAATATCTAGGAATAAAGTGAACCAAGGAGGTGAACAATCTCTGCAAGGAGAACTATGAAACACTGCTGGAAAACAATCAGAAACAATACTAATAAGTGGAAAATCATTCCATGCTCATGAATTGGAAGAATTAATATCATTAAAATCGTCCTACTGCACAAAGCAATATACAGGTTCAATGCAATTTCTATCACACTACCAATGTCATCTTTCATAGAATTAAAAAGCCTAATCTAAAATTTATATGAACCAAAAAAAGCCCGAAGAGTCAAAGGTATCCTAAGCAAAAAGAAAACCAGAGGCCTCACACTACCCAACTTCAAACTGTACTAGAAACCAAAATAGCATGGTACTGGTACAAAAACAGAAACACAGACCAATGGAACAGAATGGAAGACTCAGAAATAAAGCCACACATCTGCAACCAGCTAATATTCAACAGGGCTGACCCAAATATCCAATGGGGAAATAATTCCCTATTCATAAAAAGTGCTGGGATAAACGGCTTGCCATATGCAGAAGATTGAAACTATATACCTTACCTTTCACCATATACAAAAATAAACTCAAAGTGATTTAAATATTTAAATGCAAGACCTCAATGCAGCTGTACATTTTCTTTATTTAAAGAAATAAATAAAGATTTTTTTTTCTTTTTCTTGGTAAAAAAATTTTGGCTAAGTCCTCAAAAGCAATTGCAGCATAACCAAAAATTTACAAGTAGAACCTAGTAAAACTAAAGAACTTCTGCACAGCAAAATAAATAATCAGAAGAGAAAACAGACAACCTACAGAATGGGAAAAAAAATACTCATAAAGTATGCATCTGACAAAGGCCTAATGTCCAGAACTGATAAAGAACTTAGACAAACTGACAAACAAAAAATAAATAATCCCGTTAATAAATGGGCAAAGGAAATCAACAGACACTTTTCAAAAGAAGATACATAAATGGCCAACAAACACAGGAAAAACTTCTCATCATCACTAATAAATAGGGAATTGCAAATCAAAACCACAATAAGATACCATCTCACAGCAGTGAGAATGGCTATTACTAAAAAGTCAAAAAATATCAGATGCTGGTGGGGCTTCAGAGAAAAGAAAATACTTATACATTGTTGATGGTAATATAAATTAATTCAGCTACTGTAGAAAGCAGTTTGGAAATTTCTCAAATAACTTAAAGCAGAGCTGCCATTCCATCTGGAAATCACATTACCATGTATACAACCGAAGAAAAATAGATCATTCTCCCCAAAACAGACGCACTTGCATGTTCGTCACCATGCTTTTCACAATAGCAAATACATGGAAACAACCTAGCTCTCCATTAGGGGTGGATTAAATAAAGAAAATGTACAGATACACAATGCAATACTATGAAGCCATAAAAAAGAATGAAATCATATCAGGTGTTCACCTAAGTGAGAGTCTTAAAGTTACACACATGGGTGATTTTACTAATAACCTGCAGCAACGTGGATGCAGCTGAAGGCCATAAACCTAAGCAAATTAACATAGGAGCAGAAATTAAATGCTGTATAATTCTCACTTTTAAGTGGTAGTTCAACATTGTGTACACATGGACTTGGACATGTGAAAAATTAACACTGCAGACGAGAGGGTGGAGGGAGAGAGGAGGACATGGGTTGAAAACTACATATTGCCTACTATCTTCACTACCTGGGTGACAGGATTCATGTTCCAAACTTCAGCATCATGCAATATACTCATGTAACAAACCTGCACATGTATCCCCTGTATCTAAAATAAAAGTTGATTTTTTTAAAAAAAAAAAGAAATAATTTCTAAAAAAAAAAAATGGGGGGAGTTCCTGCCATCCCTGCGGGGCCTTTAAGAAGATAGTAAAGGTTGAATGAGGTCATAAGAATGAGGCCCTGAGGAGAAGCACTGGGGCGGAGCAAGATGGCCGAATAGGAACAGCTCCAGTCTCCAACTCCCAGCGCGAAGGACAGAGAAGACCGGTGATTTCTGCATTTTGAACTGAGGTACTGGGGTCATCTCACT
>NW_012117389.1:830000-840177 GCF_000951035.1 Colobus angolensis palliatus | reverse complement strand
GTGCTGACGAGTTGATGGGTGCAGCACACCAACATGGCACAAGTATACATATGTAACAAACCTGCACGTTATGCACATGTACCCTGGAACTTAAAGTATAATAAAAAAAAAAAATGGCCAAAAGTTTTCTAAATGGGATGAAAACTGTAAAACCACAGAATCAAGTGTAGTATGGCAGGTCCTCCACCAGGTTACTTAAGGGTATATGTCTGCTACTTGAACCCTGGAAGCCAGGCAGTGAGCCAAAGCCATGATGCTCTGCTGAAGAGCAGGTGTCCTGAGAACCCATATATTCCGCAGAGGATCTGAGAGCCTACCAAGAAAAAAAAGTCTCAGTGTTCAAACACTTTAGGAAAAGAGCCAGCAAATTAGCTTAAAAGCAGTTTCGAAATGGGAGACAGCACACATCTCTAGAGCTGTCCTGCCTCTACACAGGAGTACCCTGTATGTAAACCCTAATAAACTCATCTACTCATCAAGCTGGACTTTTCTGAGTCGTTCTTTGGACTCTCAGTTCCTTTCCAAATATTTTTGCCGGGGGCGGGGGGAGGTTACAGTCTCACATTTTTCTTGTAACAATTGGCATCACGGACAGGATATGAGAGACCAAATGATGAATCAAGAAGGGATCTCTGCTGAGGGAATCCCAGGGTGGCTGGCAGTATGCATGTGTGGTGGAGTTGCCCAACTGCTCAACCTTTTAGGGCCACCATATGAATACAGGGACATTCAGAAAATGCTAGTGGGGATTGAGGAAATATTGCAAAAAGTTAAAGTATTAAAGTGTGATAGGAGAGTCAATACCTTGTTGCAATAAGGCCAGCTACTAAGAAATTATTAGAGCAGGAAAGGAAGAAAGGGTAGTAACTCCTGCAGAAGTTCAAAGGCATCCCAGGTTTTCTAGGACTCCAGCTTGTTAACTATTCTGGCCCTTTCCTCTGCACATTTTTAAACGGATGGGCAAATTACAGCAAAAGAAAAAATCAGAGCTCAAATGGTTAACCTGCAACTATAGTTAAGTCGAGTTTTCTAAAGCTTTCTGTCTAATTCTCTCTTTATTCCCTTTTCTATCTGCTTTGAATCTGCTGTTATTAAGCTACTATGTTGAGATAAAACTCACTGTTTATGGTACTTCCGACTCAAGGCCACTGGAGATTTTGTTTTTCTTATACAGTTCAGCCAGTTCTAGCTAAAATGTAAACATTAAAAACTCAGTTGAAACTGTGGGGAAAGAAAGGATAAAAGAGGTTTTTTAGAATAAAGCTGCTATGGAAACTGTTTCACCTAAAATGTTGGACCATAGCCTTCATTGGATTACCTATAAGGCAAGCAAATTTTAATCATGTGAAGAGGTCCCAATTTTGTCAGAAGTAATTTGGGTCCAGCTGTCGTTTGTAAAATAATGAGTTTGTGATGCTGTCTCGTGGCTAGAGTTCTGATGGAAAAGCTATTGAATCTTTGTGTGTGTGTGTATACATGTTTAAATGTGTTTATCCATATGCACATGTATTATATTAGATGTTGTGTTTAGCATAATAACAAATTGGCTTACAAGTGAATGAGCACTCATAAAATAAAGAAATCAAAATGTCTTTCAAGTTCATGTGAATTTAGTAATCTTTAATAAATAAACTGGCTTTAAAATTATTAGTAAAATAAAAATAAAAATGTCTTCAGAATTGTCAGCCCGCATTTTTGTCTGGGTTTACTAATTAGATACATTTTATATTTGCCTTTGCTAGATATTTTAAGGTATCAGGGTTTGACATGAAGTTTATAACACCATAAACCCAGACAAAAATGATCTTTTCATTTGTGTGATTTTTTGATAAGCAAGACTAATCTTTGATTAGTCTTTGCCTAGAATGATCTTTGTTTGTGTGATTTTTTGATAAGCAAGATCAATTTGATATTGCTGGTTTAATTAAAACAGCTAAATTTTCTGAGTCATTGGTAAAAATGCCCATGTGTGTAACTTTAAGGCTCTCGTTTAGGTGAACACCTGATATTTGCAGGCTAAGAAAATGGTTAACAGGGAGATAACTTGGAATGATCACTAGCTTTGTCTAATGTCTTGTTCTCATGAGTAATCTAGATTAACTGCTAAAAATAAATTGAGTAAATGTAAATGAAATAAATCCTTGTAAGTGGACCTTTTGTGTAGTTTAAAATCTTAAAGTTATTTTAGGTACTTGCTGAATGTGTGGGTCGTTTCCAATTGAAAAGGGTTATAATACAGTTCATTGGTCACACTTCTGAGTCTGTTAATGGTAAATAACATTTACAATAGGGGAAGCATTGGTTGGCCTCAGTGAGTTAGATATAAACAAGATCCAAGTCCAGAAAGTAATCAAGGATTGAAAAGAGAATGGGGAAAATGGGTGTTTATACACTTGCCCCAGCTGAAACAAGTAATGAACACAAAACAATACCACCTGCCAAGGGGATACTCTTAAGTCACCCAAATAATGCAGAAATTACATAATTTACAAGCATTCAGGCTGGCCAAGACCCCCATAACAGCGCTGTGTTGCCTGTGAAGAAGCCAGATGGCATCTGGACAGTGATAGCAGACTACTGTGAGCGAAACAAAGTGATGATCTCTGTACATGCAATTGTACCCAATATTGTTCAACTGCTAGGGAAAGTGGTCCTTAAGCTAGGTGGTCCATGCTATGATTGACTTGGTTAACAACTTTTTCGGTATTCCTTTATCAGGAGATTAACAAGACCAGTTTGCCTTCGCTTAGGAGCGCCAACAATGAACGTTCCAGGTGCTACCACAAGGGTACCTGCACAGCTCCACCATCCATCACAGTATGGCTGAGCAAGACCTGTCTAAACTCTCTTTGCTTGCCTTGGTCTCCTTGTTTCACTATATTAATGATAACATGCTAACCTCAGAGTCTCTTACAGATATGAAACTGCCCAACAAACTGTCTGGGATGGCCTAAAGGACAGGGGATGGGAAGTCAAACCTAAAAATGATACAGGGGCCCAGTGTAGCCATCAAATTCCCAAGGGTTATATGGTTGCATAAGACATGAAACATGCCCAGAATTGTCATTGATAAGATAGCACAGCAACCTGTTTCCCAGACCATAAACTAATTTCAGGTTTTCCTAGATTTACTGGGCTACTAGTGAATATTTATTCCACATTTGGCACAAACTGTCCACCCATTATACACCCTAACAAAGCAAGGTAAAAAAATGAGACTGGACACACATATAGACAACAAATATTTAACAAAACGAAAATGTTGGTGAAACAAGCCCAAGCACTAGGGGTCCCACTGCCAAGCATCCTTTTGTGTTAGAAGTCACTAGAGATGTCATGGGGATAAATTGAAGTTGGTGACAAAAGTAACCAATGGAAGTGATACCTGTAGGGTTTTGGTCTCAATTATGAAAGGGGGCAGAATCCCACTATACAGTCCTAGAGCAACAGCTATTGACCACATATAGGGAATTGCAACAAGTGGAACCCATTGCCAAAAAAGCAGTACATTACAGTAAAAACTGCCAACCCCAAAAAAGGATAAGTGGAAGGCCTCCTAGCCTAGCCCACCTCTGGGGTGGCACAATCACACACCCAACAGAAATGGCACCTCTATCTACAATAGAAGAGTGTCTTCTCTGCTAGTTCTTTAAGTCAGACACTACAAGAGGTGCTCAGACTCATCCACTTTGAACAAATGGAGGAGGCCAACATGGCAGTGGAGCCATCAACCAGGCCAACCACCATATGAGGGGAACCTGCTGATACACTGATGAGTCTAGCAAAGGTATGCAACACTAGGCAATAGAACAAAATATAGACTGGAGAATCCACTTACCATAAAACCCAACAGGGGCAGGAGTCATAGAAAAAAAAAAAAAGAATAGCCTGTTTAAAAAAAAAATTATGTGCACTGTCCCAGGATGGCTCTTTTATGTCTTGGATTAAGAATCTCCTTGAAGCCATGCAAACTTTAAATATTTCACCCATTCCCACACATGGCATTACTCCATATGAATGGTTAGCAAGGCCTGTCAAACAGGCTCCTGAAGCAGATGGCCAAATTGTGGTTCTGAGAATACCAGCGGTTCTACCAAGCAGCAATGTCTCTGTGGACCTAAAGTTGACCTGGAACGTATCCCCATACCAGATCAATTGTGTGGCACCACAGGGCACCATGAAGACTGTCAGAGCAGAGGTGGTCCCAGCTGTGCTCCTTGATGGAGGTCCAAAATCCTTACGATATCAACACATGGCAGCACCAATACCTGCTAGAGTGATCATAGTGTGGATTGCATAAACAAGGCTGAAAACTTACTAATTGGTTATTGTGCCTCCTCCTAGGGAGGAAAGCCATGTCTTGTGCTATAAGTCAGGCCTGGAGCCAGTGATGGCCTCCATAATAGGGCTAATGAGAAAAAATACAATGGTAATAATATTAAAAGAAGTGACTATATCCACAAGGGTCCCTAATAAACACCTGTGTTTATGCCCATAGGCTGTTCCTACTACCCCTGGCAGCTAGTAATGTTTTTGTGGACTGGGATGAGACTATAGCAGCAATCAGCAACAGGTCCAATTGTTGGGTATATGGATATCTCCTCCTATCAAATAATAATTGTATGCTTTGGAATATTCTGCTTTTCTTCTGACAGAACTGGAGTGACTAGTTCAACAGCACTGATAGTGCACCCCAGCTTACTAAGGACTGCATCTACCAAGAGGCCCAACTAACAACTCAACAGAGATCCAACAATGTTTGCCCTTATAGGCACTGCTTGTTGGACCTATATCCCTGATAAAGAAAATAATTTCACAAATGCTTTAAATCATTTTTAAACTCAGATTTGTGATATAAGTCAATTACGTTTCTTCGACTCATTCTCAAACTGGTTACAGATATTACCTGCTCATTGGAGTTATGTTTTGCTAATAGGAATCATAATTTTAGTCAGCTTCTGCTTTTTATGCTATTGCGTCTACTGTAGATGTGGTGTGTACGCACAAGCCACAGATATAGTGTATAATACCACATAGTTCTTTCCCTTGTAGTCTTCTCAGGAACTCTTGTGCAAGACTGGTGGAAAGAATGTAAGATCTGGGGGATGGGGTGGATTATAGTGTGACAGGTGCCCCATCATATCACTTAAGGGTATGTCTGCTGCTTGAACCCCAAAGGCCGGGTGGTAAACCAAAGTCATGGAGCCTAGCTGAGATGCATGTGTCCCTGAGAACCAAAACATCCCAAAAAGTATCTGAAAACCTTCCGAGAAAAACAATCCCAGCACTCAAACACAGTAGGCAAAGAGCCAGAAAATTAGCTTAAAAGCAGTTTAGAGATAGGAGGCAGTGCTGATCTCTAGAGCTGTCCTGCTGCCACCCAGGAGTTCTCTGTATGTAAGTCCTAATAAACTCATCTGTTCATCAAGCTGGATTTGTGTGAGTCATTATTTTGTCCCTTGGGTCCTTCCCATTTTGGGGGAAGATGTTACAGTACAAAGTATTTCTTGTAACAATAAGAAGCTTAATGAACCTGATACACTTAAAAATAAAGAAAATTATATGGAGGCAAATAAAAATCAAATTGCTCAAAACCCATGATAAAAAACAGATCTTAAAAGAAGCCAGAAAAAAAGAGATACCTTAATACAGAAGAATATGCAAGCAACAAAAAATTCAAGTAAGGAGACAGTGGGACACAGCTTTAAATAATCAAAGAAAAAAACACCTGATAAACTAAACTTTTATATCCAAAAAATTTTTATTTAAAAAAAATGAAGATGAGAGGACGCATTTTTAGATTGCCTGCGTAAGGACCTCCAAAATTCTGCTCCTCCATAAAATCAGTAATAGCACTGGCAAAAGCCATCAAGGGACAATGTTTTCAGAGCTCTGAAAATAACAAAGGCTTGAAATAATTCTATAAACATTTATTAAAGAAAAAACCAGCTAAACCTCAGTAAGAACAGCCAGCTTTGTATGTTTAACTTGCTTCAATCCCATCCCTCTCTCCTCAGCTCCACAGTAGCCTTGAAAACCAACAACCTCACAGATATGTTTAGTTGTGAAAACCAGCATCCTAGCAGGCCCTGGAGGGGACAAAACCAGTTTGGTGCTCCCCAAAAGCCCCATCCAAGAGAAATATCACTAACTGACCTGCCTGGAAGTTGGCTGAAAAGCACCGTTCCAGGGCTATTTTTTTTTTTTAATTTGACTTCACTCAGAATTCTTTCTATATGAAAAGTTCTATTCCCAAGGCATTTGTCAAAAACAATTGACAAGAAATACTTTAAAATCAAAATTATAAATGTGTTCAAAGAAATAAAGGAAGTCATATCTAAAAAATTAAGAAAGAAAATGAGATTGATACTTCACTGAATTGACAATATCAATAAAGAGATAAAAATATTATTATTAAAAACCCCAAATACAAATTCTGGAGTTGAAAAGTAAAATACTTGCAATGAAAAATTCACTAGAATATTTTAACCACAAATTAGAATAGGCAGGAGAAGGAATCAGTGACTTTGAAGACAGGCCAATTGAGATTATCCAGTCAGAGGAACGTAAAACATAATAAAAATAGGCAGAGCATCAGAGACCTGTAAGACACTATCAAGTATGCCAACATATTCATAATGGGAATTCCATAAGAAGAGGAGAAGGAAATAAAAGAGCAAAAGAATATTTGAATAAATAATGGCTAAACACTTCTTAAATTTGATGAAAAATCTTAACCTACACATCCAAGAATGTAACAAACTCCGAATATAAACTCAACAAGACACATCATAACCATCCTTTTAAAAGACAGAGTTTTGAAAGTAGCAAGAGACAAATTATTGAATGTGTATAAGGGATCTTTAATAAAATTAAGCAACTAATTTCTCATCAGAAACCACAAAGGCCAGAAAGCAGTGTGATGATATATTCAAAGTTCTGAAAGAGAATGATTGTCAACCAAGACTTTCACATCCAGCAAAAATATTCTTCACTGAACAGTAATTTGAATCCATATTAAGAAATAAAGAATTCTACATAGATACTTACAAACAATAGTAAAAATATTTTTTATTTTAACTATTTTCCTTCTATCTGATTTAAAATACTGCATAAAGCAGTAAATATAAATCTGGGTTCGTGGGTGGCTGTTGGTTGGAACTTGAGTGCCTGCAAACCTCACCATAGAGGGCTACAGCACTCTATGTCTCCAAGTAGATTTGAAAGGCAGTCTAGACTATCAGGACTGCAACTCTTAGGCTAGTCCTAGTACTGAACTAGGCCTAGAGACAATGTACATTGGGGGAATGTGACATACTGCAACACCAGCTGGGGCAGCCAAGGGAGTGCTAGCATTATCCCTCCTCTAACCCCAGACTGCACAGCCCAAGACTCCAAAAGATAATCCATTTCTCCACTTGAGGAGAAGAGAGGAAAGGGTGTGGAGGAATTTGTCTTGCATCTTTGATACCATCTGAGCCTCAGCAGGATAAGGCACCAGACAGAGTCGTGAGGCTCCTGTTACAGGCCTTACCACCCAGGTGACATTTCTAGACACACTGTGGGCCAGAAGGGAACCCTCTGCCTTGAAGGAAAGGACCCAGTCCTGGCAATATTCCTCACCTGCTAACTGAAGAGTCTTTGGGCCCTGAATCACAAGCAGCTATACTCAGGTACTATGTTGAGGGCCTGGGATAAGCCTCTGATGATTGTTGGCTACAGGTGAGTTTCAGCGCCTTATCAACTGTGGTGGCCATGGGGCAAAATTTCGTTTGCTTGAGAAAAGCAGAAAGAAAATTTAAGGGGATGTTGTCTTGAACCTTAGTTACCAGCAACGGAGACAAAGCACCAAGTGGGCTCTTGGGGTCCCCAGTTTCAGGACTTCACTCTTCAATTCCAGGACTTGACTCTTCAACAGCATTTCTGGACCTGTCCTGGGCCAGAGGGGAGCCCATTTCCCTGAAGAGTGAGTCCCAGACCCACCGGCATTCACCAGTTTGGCTTAAGAGCCCTTGATCCTGAAGGAAATAATACCAAGCGTCTTCTCTGACCACAATGGAATAAAACCAGAAATTAATAACAAGAGGAATTTTGGAAACTGTACAAATGTGTGGAATTAAACAATATGCCCCTGAATCACCAGTAGGTCAATGAAGAAATTAAGAGGAAAATTGAGACATTTCTTGAAACAATTGATAATAAAAACACAACATGCCGGCCGAGCATGATGGTGCACACCTGTAATCCTAGCTACTTGGGAGGCTGAGGCAGGATAATTGTTTGAACCCAGGAAGTGGAGGTTTCGGTGACCTGAGATCATGCCATTGCACTCTAGCCTGGGCAACAAGAGCAAAACTCTGTCAAAAAAAAAAAAAAAAATGCCAAAACCTATGAGATACATCAAAAAAGAGGAAAAGTTTCAAATGAAAAATCTAATGATGCATCTTAAAGAACTAGAAAAGCAAGAGGAAACCAAACCCCACATTAGTAGAAGAAAAGAAGTAATAAAGATCAGAGCTGAAATAAATGAAATTTAAATGAAAATAATAATGTGAAAGATCAATGAAACAAAAAGTTGATTTTTGGAAAGTTTAACAAAATAGACAAACTTTTAGCCAGACTTCTAAGAAAAAAGAAAGAATATACAAATACATAAAAATCAGAAACAAAAGAGAAGACATTAAAACTGATATTGTAAAAATTCAGAGGAACACCGGTGGCTCCTATGAGCAACTTCATGCCAATAAAGTGGAAAATCTAGAAGAAATGGACAAATTACTAGATTTGTCCAAACTACCAAGATTGAACCAGGAAGAAATCCAAAACTCTATAGAAAAAAATCAAATAATCTGATCAAAAAATGGGCAAAAATATTGAATAGACACTTCCTGAAAGCAGTCATACAAATGCCAAACAGGCATATGAAAAGGTGCTCAACATCATTGATCTTCAGAGAAATGCAGATCAAAATTACAATGAGGTATCATCTCACCCCAGTTAAAATGGCTTTTAACATTCAAAGATGAACAATAACAAATGCTGGCAAGGATACAGAAAAATGGGAACCCTCGTACGCTGGTGGTGGAAATGTACATTAGTACAATCGCTATCGAGAACAGTTTGGAGGTTCCTCCAAAAACCAAAAATTAAGTTACCATATGATCCAGCAATCCCACTGCTGGGCATAGACCCAAAAGAAAGGGAATTAATATATCAAAGAGATAACTGTGCTTCCATGTTTATTGCAGTACTGTTTACAATAGTTAATATTTAGAAGTAACCTAAGTGTCCATCAACAGATGAATGGATAAAGAAAATATGGTACATGTACATAATGGAGTACTATTCAGCCATTAAAAAAGAATGAGATCCTGTCATTTGCAACAGCATAGATGGAACTGGAGATTATCATGTTAAGTGAAATAAGTCAGGCACCAAAAGACAAACATCATGTCTTCTTACCTATTTGTGGGATCTAAAATTCAAAACAATTGAACTCATGGACATAGAGTAGAAGAATGGTTACTAGAGGCTGGGAAGGGTAGTTGGAAGGTGGAAGGGGGAGGTGCCGATGGTTAACGGGTATGGGAAACATAGAAAGAATGAATAAGACCTACTATTTGATAGCACAACAGGGTGACTATAGTCAATAATAACTTAATTGTATATTTTAAAATAACTAAAAGAGTGCAATTATATTGTTTGTAACTCAAAGGATAAATGCTTGAGGTGATAGATACCCCTTTCTCAATGATATACTTATTTTACATTGCATGCTTATATCAAAACATCTCATGTAACCCATAGATGTATATACCTAATATGTACCCACAAAAATCAAAAATAGAATAAAATAAAATAAAAATAATGACAGAAAACTTTCCAAATATGGAGAGAGAAATGAAATATTAACCAAACTGAAGGGAGAAGTAGACAATAATACAACAATATTAGAGGTCTTAAATATCCCACCTTCAACAATGAATAGATCACGCAGACAGAAAATCAATAAAGAGACAGCAGACTTGAACAACACAATAAACCAAATGAACCATACAGAACTTTCCATCCAGTAACAGCAGGATGCATATTCTTCTCGAGTACACATGGAGCATTCTTCACACATAGGCTCAAAATAAAGGGATGGAGGAAGATCTACTAAGCAAATTGAGAACAA
>NW_012117389.1:825107-825475 GCF_000951035.1 Colobus angolensis palliatus | reverse complement strand
ATAGTGTTGGAAGTTCTGGCTAGGGCAATCAGGCAAGAGAAAGAAATAAAGGGTATGCAGTTAGGAAAAGAAGAAGTCAAATTGTCCCTGTTTGCGGATGAAATGATTGTATATTTAGAAAACCCCATTGTCTCAGCCCAAAATCTCCTTAAACTGATAAGCAACTTCAGCAAAGTCTCAGGACACAAAATTAATGTGCAAAAATCACAAACATTCTTATACACCAGTAACAGACAAGCAGAGAGCCAAATCATGAATGAACTTCCATTCACGATTGCTTCAAAGAGAATAAAATACCTAGAAATCCAACTTACAAGGGATGTAAAGGACCTCTTCAAGGAGAACTACAAACCACTGCTCAGTGAAAT
>NW_012117389.1:811157-820292 GCF_000951035.1 Colobus angolensis palliatus | reverse complement strand
TGGCACAAGTATACATATGTAACAAACCTGCACGTTGTGCACACGTACCCTAGAACTTAAAGTAAAAAAAAAAAAAAAAAGCCATATCCATACTCTGCTTGAAACAACTTTAAGAATGTTTGCATATATCTACTGAAAGACATTGCACAAAGCAAAAATCAATCTGTCAAAGGGGAGGAATAAGTAACATTTTCCTTTTATCTCGAGATTGTATTTAGTGTGGATGTTACTGTACTGTTTTATAACAGAGAAGACTGTTTCTTAAAATATATTAAATCAAAAAGACTTTAAAAACTAAAGTTGCTGGGCTCGGTGGTTCACCCTGTAATCCCAGCACTTTGGTAGGCTGAGATGGGTGGATCACGAGGTCAGGAGTTTGAGACCAGCCTGACCAACATGGTAAAACCCCATCTCTACTAAAAATACAAAAATTATCCAGGCATGGTGGCACACACCTGTAAACCCAGCTACTCAGGAGGCTGAGGCAGGAGAGTTGCTTGAACCCAGGAGGCAGAGGTTGCAGTGAGCTGAGATCATGCCACTGCACTCCAGCCTGAGTGACAGAGTGAGACTCCATCCAAAAATAAAAATAAAATAAGAAGTTTGTGACTTGAAGAAATCCATTGTAATCTTTCTGGTTAAGTTATTCTTATCTGTTTCTATAGTACTAAAATCCACCTGATATCCAGGGGAACAAGAAAGAACCACTCTGATATGTATTGCATCTCTTTAGGACCGGGAAAAGAGACACCAAAACCCAAACTTTCAAAAGTTGTTTTTATTTTTTCCTTAAGTTAATTTTGCTCTCAGTTTTCATGGAAAAGCACCAGGACTGGTAACTGGTTTTTTTTACCAAGAGAGAAGCAGATTAGACTATTGGGAATGTTGCCTGACTAGAGCATTCTGGGTCTGGAGTGACTAGAAAAATCTAGAAGTTTTTGAGCAAACACATTCCAGGCCCATATTCTTTTGGTTAAATTTGGCTGATGATCATAATACTAAATAAGGCTCTCTCTTCCCTGGCCTGTTCTATAGTAAAATATGAAGGATATCTTAGAGTGATACATGGAATTCACATAGTCATGAATTGTCAAGGAGGCCCTGAATTTGGCACTTCATTGGTTCCTCCATATATAACAGTCGGTTCCCTCACCCAAGGGCTTACTCTCTGGGAAAACTGCCTCTTCCCAAACAACTTCAGCAATGGCTGGATTTTTGTTCCATCTCTAAGAAGTATATAGCTTCCTCCAAACCGTGTGATTATTCATCAGGAAAACAGGGTGTTGCTTTCTTTTCCTCCTCTCTCAAGAGAGAAATAAAATTACTTGAAGATGTGCCTTTATAAAATGAATAGTGGCAAGGCAAGTGTATTTAAAATAAGTCTCTGGTAGCAGAAGAGTGAAAAATAATGGAGTTGAAAATGAAAGGAAATATCGTAGAATCTCAGCTCACTTTTGTAGCCCAGGGCTCAGCAATCAAATTTTTAAGAATCATAGACCCAGCCAGGCACAGTGGCTCATGCTTGTAATCCCAGCACTTTGAGGGGCCAAGGTGGGTCGATCACTTGAGTTCAGGAGTTTGAGACCAGCCTGGCCAATATGGTGAAACCCTCTACTAAAAAAACAAAAATTAGCTAGAGATGCTGGTGCATGCCTGTAATCCCAGCTACTCGGGAGACTGAGGCACAAGAATTGCTTGAACCTAAGAGGCCGAGGTTCCAGTGAGCCAAGACTGAGCCACTGCAGTCCAGCCTGGGTGATAGAGCAAGAGAAGAAAGGAAAGGAAAGGAGAGGAGAGGAGAGGAGAGGAGAGGAGAGGAGGAAGGAGAAAGAAAGAATCATAGACTCCCAGAGTTGGGAAGATTTTAGACATCATTTAATCAAATGGCTTTCAAACTTTTGTAGTTATATAAACCTTTGTTAACATAAGATATATCTTGGAACCCCACTATCTAAAAGACACACACAAAAAATATGCCTTGATTTAAGACAGGGTAGCAAGCTCAGAAAACTGCCACCTTAGTCCTTTTCCCAGTCGTAACTCCAACAGCTTCTTCCCTTTGACTCATAAAAGGGCTCTACAAGGCACAGCTTTTTATATGTTGAAATTCAGCTCCATAGAGAGAAAGAGACTTACCCAACATCACTAGGCCAGTGAGTGGCAGAACTGTGACTAGAACTCAGGTCTTGTGGCACAGTGTGTTTTCTGCTATAACATATCTATGAAAAGTTTGCAAACTTTTCAGAAAGTGATAATACATTTTTATCTTTTGTCTGTTTTAATTAGAGGATGGGTTCTGTATTAATGCTCTCATTCTTAAGTCTTGAGTTTTCCTCTCATTTCCCTTGCTCATCTTGTAGTTGAGTTTCTTAACTTGTATGGGTAGTAACCAGGGATTGGAGCAGCCACATGATTTCAAGAAATTATGCATCCTAGTTAAAAGGCTCCTAAGCAGCTAAGAATTTATCATTGTGAGGTTGTACTTAATTTGATGAAACATGTCTACCAGGATAGTGCCTGGTGCAGAGCAGATGTTAAATAAATGTTAGTGCTCTTTCTTTCTCCTCTCCAGTTGACAAATAATAGATTGGAAGCCATTTTCCCAAGTGCCAGGATAAGCAAAACACTTGCAAAACAATAGGATTCTGATTGTGTAGGTGGACACCTTAGATGGGTTCCTTGAGGACCCAGGAGGTCTTGAACATTTTACTTAAAGAAATACAATAAAAGATTCTTCTATTTTTCTATTCCTATCTGGCATCTAAGTGGCTATCTCCTGCTGCAAATATTCTGTCAGTGATGTGTAGTCTGGATCATAAAAGAAAGGAGATGAAAGTTAGTCTTTCTTAAGTGCATCATTGTGCTAATGAAATTAATCAGTTGCAGTGACAGTCTTAGAGCAGCAGGGAAGCTTACAAAATGGTAGCAGTTAAGAAGTGGCTGCTGGAGAGAGAAAGAGAATGTAATCAAGGATGAAATAAAGCAAAGCAAGACTGAGTTAAAAAACACTCAGCAATCAACTGTTCTTAGGGCCTTGGACTAAAGGAAAAAGGGTTTCTTTTATAAAGAAAGGGTTTAAAGATTGGTCTCTTTCCTGTTTAAATGTTTGTTTTTTTCACAATAGCTTCAGTTGTTCTAAATCTAACAAATAGGAAGAAAATGTTCTCATTAAATTGAACTAATATGTGCCCATGTGGACATGGCCTAATTTAATAAGTCAGCACATAGAGGAAAGGAGATTGAAGTGCAGGGCACTGGGTTTGGTTCCACCAGTTGTCTGTGCTCCTTTGAGAAAATCCCTTCGTTTTTCTAGGCCTCAGTTTCCCATCTAGAAAATGAGAGGTTTGATTAGACGCTTTAAGGTAGATCTTTCTAATTCTAACATTACAAAACTCTGAGGCTCCTGGGAGAAGTTTTATTACAAAGCAGATATTTTGAGTACCTAGTGAATCAGACACTCTTTGTAAGGTGGGCAACCTGAGTCCAAAGTACTAAACTCAATTTTCCTGATGATGTTATAGAATATTTATACATTTGAGATCAAAAGATCCTGTGAAGCAAATGGGTTAATGGCTATCTAAATGGGTTTGTTTTGAATAGTACTTACATCTCCTTTTTCATCCCTAGCCCTTAGCCACTATCTCTAGGGATAGTACTTCCAACATTTTCCGATCCCATAGCTAATAGAGTTCTGCCAGGAAGCTTTGTGTGATGCTTATCGTAAATTTTCTCTCCTTCAGTTTCATCCATTTTCTCTTTCCAATGGCTTCAACCCCTCCCTGCCAGGCACTGGAAAAAGAATGGTTATTTCTTTTTCTTCTTTAAACCAGGAAGATAGAGTGGAAAATGTTGGAAATGCAGGAAACACAAAATTTTGCAAAGTTAAAAAAGTGGGAAAAGGCCATAGCAAATCATAAAACTTTCTCTGAGTTCTATTAAGCTGGAAAAATTGTTGTTTGGGTTTAGTCACCATAAAACCAGGTGGAATAATTTGGTTCTGAGAGTAGCAGAGAAGATGGGGTTTGTGAGGCTCTTATATCTACTCATAGGCATGGCCAAGTGATCATATAACAAACTACAGGTTTGGCTGGGGTCTCTAAAGGCTGTTGGTTCCCATGGTGCTTCCAGACTATCTGTGGAGGTTCAATTAGGTGAAAATTGATTAAAGAACTCTGAAATGAAATTTCATCTCGGGAAGCTCAGAATAACTTTTTGCTATTTGTTTACTAGAAAATCAAGAAATAAAGTGGTGTCCGCAAGATGCATAGTCATATGAGCTAATTTTTGAAGTGGTCTTGGGAGCTCATGAGGGTTTGCCAGAGGGGATGCTTTCATCACTTAGAAGAATGCTTCCAGTTTTGACTTCAGTTCAGAGTGAACATAGAGAAACCACATAGAATGTATTCAGGATGACTATTTATTTCAATAGTTCCTTCTTTCATTTGTGTATTCATTCATTCAACAAATATCTGTAACTTTTATTTAGTAATACAATAAAGATGTATTGACTGAACAGCTACTACACCCCAGGCGTTGTGCTACTCACTAAACAATCATTGGTAAACAAAAGTTCCCATGAAGGTTATAATTTTGTGGAGAACACAGATTTTAATTTAAAAATTAGGCCAGGCACTGTGGCTCATGCCTGTAATCCCAGCACTTTGATAGACTGAGGCAGGTGGATCACCTGAGGTCAAGAGTTGGAGACCAGCCTGACCAACATGGTGAAACCCTGTCTCTACTGAAAAAATACAAAACATTAGCCAGTGTGGTAGCGGGTGCCTGTAATCCCAGCCATTCTGGAGGCTGAGGCAGGAGAATCTCTTGAACCTGGGAAGCGGAGGTTGCAGTGAGCTGAGATAGCATCATTGCACTCCAGCCTGGGCAACAGATAGAGACTTCTTTTCAAAAAATAAAAATAAATAAATAAACCAGCAATTACTAAATTATAATTGTTTTAAGTGCTACAAGTTCAAGAAGCTAACAGAGAATGTAACAGGGAGATTTGACATAGTACTTACAGGAAATAGAAATTTCCCCTGAGGAAGTGACATTTGTAGTTAGATCTCAAAGGTAAATAGGAAATAGCCCGGTAAAGAGAAAGAAGCTTTTATGAATATCTCGAAGAATGTTTAGGTTGCCAAGAGCTGGAGAGTGGAGCAACAATGGGAGTGGCTGTTAACACATAAAGAGGTTCTTTTTGGGTTAATGAAAATATTCTAAAAGTAGATTGTGGTGATGATTGCACAACTTTGTGAATATATTAACATACTTTATTATATCTCAATAAGACTGTTTCAAAACATCAATATTACTCAATCACAGAAATGTAAAAGTAGGAGCAAAATGATTCTGCAGAGGTTCACTGGGACAATCACCCGGCAATGGGTACGTGAAGGATTTTGATCTTTACCTTAAAAATATTCTGGATTGCTGCTTAAAAGGTAGATTTTAGGTGATCTTACCACAAAAATAAAATGAGTAATTATGTGAGATGATGGATATATTAATTTGTTTGACTATAGTAACCATTTCACTAAGTATATACTAAATATCATATATGTATATATAATAAAATATCATGTTGTACACCTTAAATATATAAAAAATATATAAAATTTAAAACAAAAGAGAATAATCATCAATACAGACAAAGGTTATACAGAAATTCATCTTACTATTTTTGCAACTTGTCTGGGATTTTATGATATTTTTAAAACTTCTCCAAAATAGAATATTTAAAAAGAAAAGTAACTAGAAAAGCAATGAAAAATTTAAGCTGGGAAATTTATGATCCAATTTACATTTACTTTTGTCTTTACTTTTTTTCAATATACATTTAGGGGATATAAGGGCAGATTTCTTACATGCATATATTATGTAGTGGCTAAGTTCACCAAAATGGTAAACATTGGTACCCAATGTACCCAACGGGTCATTTTTAAACCCCCGCTCCCTCCCAGCCTCCGACCTTTTGTAATCTCCAATGCTTATCAGTCTACTCTGTATGCCTATGTGTACCTATTGTTTAGCTCCCACTTACAGGTGAGAATATGCAATATTTGACTTTCTGTTTCTATTATTTCACTGAGGATAATGGCCTCCAGTTCCATCCATGATGCTACAAAAGATATGGTTTCATTCATTTTTATTGCTGAGTAGCATTCTGTGGTATACATATGCCACATTTTCCTTATTCATTCATCCACTGATGGACATTTAGGTTGATTGCATATCTTTGCTACGGTGAATAGTGCTGCAATACACATGTTAGTGCAGGTCTCTTTAACATACTGATTTATTTTCCTTTGTATAATACTCAGTAGTGGGACTGATGAGTTGAATGGTAGTTCTCTTTGTAATTATTTGAGAAATCTCCATACTGTTTTCCATTAAGGTTGTACTAATTTACATTCCCACCAACAGTGTATAACTGTCCCTCTTTTCTTTGCATCTTCACCAAAATCTCTTGTTTTCAGACATTTTTTATCATGTAAAGCTAATATTTTTTAAAACGTTAAATAGTGGCATTTACATTCCCCTTAACTTTTTTTTCTTTTTTATTATACTTTAAGTTGTAGGGTACATGTACACAACGGGCAGGTTTGTTACATATATATACATGTGCCATGTTGGTGTGCTGCACCCATTAACTTGTCATTTATCCTAGATATATCTCCTAATGCTATTCTTCCCCCATCCCCCCACCCCATGACAAGCCCCCATGTGTGATGTTCCCCACCCTGTGTCCGAGCATTCTCATTGTTCACTTCCCACCTATGAGTGAGAACATGTGGTGTTTGGTTTTCTGTCCTTGTGATAGTTTGCTCAGAATGATGGTTTCTAGCTTCATCCATGTCCCTACAAAGGACATGAACTCATCCTTTTTTATGGCTGCATAGTATTCCATGGTGTATATGTGCCACATTTTCTTAATCTGGTCTATCATTGATGGACATTTGGGTTGGTTCCAAGTCTTTGCTATTGTGAATAGTGCTGCAATAAACATATGTGTGCATGTGTCTTTATAGCAGCATGACTTATAATCCTTTGGGTATATGTTCAGTAATGGGACAGCTGGGTCAAATGGTATTTCTAGTTCTAGATCCTTGAGGCATTGCCACACTGTCTTCCACAATGGTTGAACTTGTTTACAGTCCCACCAACAGTGTAGAAGTGTTCGTATTTCTCCACATCCTCTCCAGCACCTCTTGTTTCCTGACTTTTTAATGACTGCCATTCTAACTGGTGTGAGATGTTATCTTATTGTGGGTTTGATTAGCATTTCTCTGATGGCCAGTGATGATGAGCATTTTTTCATGTGTCTGTTGGCTGCATAAATGTCTTCTTTTGAGAAGTGTCTGTTCATATCCTTTGCCCACTTTTTGATGGTGTTGTTTGATTTTTTCTTGTAAATTTGTTTGAGTTCTTTGTAGGTTCTGGGTATTAGCCCTTTGTCAGATGGGTAGAATGCAAAAATTTTCTCCCATTCTGTAGGTTGCCTGTTCACTCTGATGGTAGTTTCTTTTGCTGTGCAGAAGCTCTTTAGTTTAATTAGATCTCATATGTCAATTTTGGTTTTTGTTGCGAATGCTTTGGGTGTTTTAGTCATGAAGTCCTTGCCCGTGCCTATGGCCTGAATGGCATTGCCTAGGTTTTCTTCTAGGGTTTCTTACGGTTTTAGGTCTAACATTTAAGTCTTCAATCCATCTTGAATTAATTTTTGTAAAAGGTGTAAGGAAGGGATCCAGTTTCAGCTTTCTACTTATGGCTAGCCAGCTTTCCTAGTACCATTTATTAAATAGGGAATCCTTTCCCCATTTCTCGTTTTTGTCAGGTTTGTCAAAGATCAGATGGTTGTAGATGTGTGGTATTATTTCCAGGGACTGTATTCTGTTCCATTGGTCTGTATCTCTGCTTTGGTACCAGTACTGTGCTGTTTTCGTTACTGTAGCCTTGTAGTATAGTTTTAAGTCAGGTAGTGTGATGCCTCCAGCTTTGATCTTTTAGCTTAGGATTGTCTTGGTAATGCGGGCTCATGGTTGATTCCATATGAACTTTAAAGCAATTTTTTCCAAATCTGTGAAGAAAGTCATTGGTCACTTGATGGGGATGGCATTGAATCTATAAATTATCTTGGGCAGTATGGCCATTTTCACAATATTGATGATTCTTCTTATCCACGAGCATGGTATGTTCTTCCATTTGTTTGTGTCCTCTTATTTCACTGAGCAGTGGTTTGTAGTTCTCCTTGAAGAGGTCCTTTACATCCCTTGTAAGTTGGATTCCTAGGTATTTTATTCTCTTTGAGGCAACTGTGAATGGGAGTTCACTCATGATTTGGCTGTTTGTCTGTTATTGGTGTATAGGAATACTTGTGATTTTTGCACATGGATTTTGTATCCTGAGACTGCTGAAGTTGCTTATCAGCTTAAGGAGATTTTGGGCTGAGACAATGGGGTTTTCTAAATGTACAATCATGTCATCTGCAAACAGGGACAATCTAACTTCCTCTTTTCCTAATTGATTACCCTTTATTTCTTTCCCTTGCCTGATTGCCCTGGCCAGAACTTCCAACACTGTGTTGAATAGGAGTGGTGAGAGAGGGCACCCCTGTCTTGTGCCAGTTTTCAAAGGGAATGCTTCCAGTTTTTGCCCATTCAGTATGGTATTGGCTGTGGGTTTGTCATAAATAGCCTTAGTATTTTGATATATGTCCCATCAATATCTAGTTTATTGAGAGATTTTAGCATGAAGGACTGTTGAATTGTTTTGAAGGCCTTTTCTGTATCTATTGAGATAATCATGTGGTTTTTGTCTTTGGTTCTGTTTATATGCTGGATTATGTTTATTGATTTGCATATGTTGAACCAGCCTTGCATCCCAGGGATGAAGCCAACTTGATCATGGTGGGTAAGCTTTTTGATGTGCTGCTGGATTCAGTTTGCCAGTATTTTATTGAGGATTTTTGCATCAATGCTCAACAGGGATATTGGTCTAAAATTCTCTGTTCTATGTTGTGTCTCTGCCAGGCTTTGGTATCAGGATGATGTTGGCTTCATAAAATGAATTAGGGAGGATTCCCTCTTTTTCTATTGATTGGAATAGTTTCAGAAGGAATGGTACCAGCTCCTC
>NW_012117389.1:805776-807494 GCF_000951035.1 Colobus angolensis palliatus | reverse complement strand
TTGTACTTTTAGTAGAGATGGGGTTTCTCCATGTTGGCCACGCTGGTCTCAAACTCCCGACCTCAGGTGATCCACCCGCCTCAGCCTCCCAAAGTGTTGGGATTACAGGCATGAGCCATCACGCATGGCCAATTTCTAGTTTTATTCCACTGTGGTCTGAGGAAATACTTGATATAATTTCAGTTTTTAAAAATTTTTTGAGACTTGTTTTGCAACCTAACATACAATCTATCCTGGAAAATGTTCCATGTGCTGATGAAAAGAATATATAATCTGCAATGTTGGATAAAATGTTTTATAAATGTTTGTTAGGTTCATTTGATCTGAAGTCCAGCATAAACTAATGTCGCCTTGTTGATTTTCTGTCTAGATTATCTGTCTAATGCTGCATTTGGGGTGATGAAGTTTCCTACTATCATTGTATTAGAGTCTCTCTCTCTCCCTCTCTCTGTCTCTTTATATGTAGAAATATTTGCTTGATGAATCTGGGTGCTCCAGTTTTGGATGCAAATATATTCAGAAATCTTATATCCTCTCGCTGGATTGATCTCATTATTATTATATAGTGATCTTTGTCTTTTTTTTTTTTTACTAGTTTTGATTTAAAGTTTGTTTTATCTAAGTGTAGCTATTTATGTTCACTTTTGGTTTCATTTATGTGGAATATGTTTTTTATTCATTTTCTTTCCATTTATATGTGTATTTACAGGTACAGTGCATATCTTGTACACAGCATATCATTGGATCATGTTTTTTTTCAATCCATTCAGCCAGTATATATCTTTTAAGTGAAGAACTTAATCAATTTACATTCAAGGTTATTATTGATATGCAAAATTTTGTTTCTGTCATTTTGTTGATTGTCTTTTTGGTTACTTTATATATTCCTTGTTCCTTTCTTTTTTTCTTATTGTTTGTCATTGCAATTTGATGATCTTCTGTACTGGTACCATTTGAATCATTTTTCTTCCTCACTTGTGTGTCTGCTTTACCAGTGAGTTTTATACTTTCATGTGTTTTCATGATGATAAATGTCCTTTTGCTTCCTTGTTTAACATCCTCTTGAGCATTTTTTGTAGGGTCAGTATAGTAGTAATGAATTCCTTCAACTTTTGCTTGTTTGGGAAAGACTTTATTTCTCCTTCATTTATGAAGGATAATTTCACTGGGTATAGTATCCTTGACTGGCAGAGTTCTTTTTTTTTCATCACTTAGAACATATTATCTCATTTTCTTCTAGTCTGTAAGGTTTCTGATGAAAAACCTGCTGTTAGTCTGATGGGGGTTCTCTATGAATACATGATTTTCTCTTGATATTTTTAGAACTCTCTCCTTGTGTTTGACTTTAGACAGTTTTACAATTATGTGCCATTGAGAACACCTTTTTGCATTGTATCTGTTAGGGAGTCTCAGAAACTCCTGTATCTGGATGTCTAAATCTCTTGCTCAACTTGGTAAGTTTTCATCTCTGACTTTGTTAAATAGGTTTTCTAATACTTTCATGCTCTTTTTGTATTCTTTGTCCTTGATAATACAAGCATTTGGTCACTTTACAGGGTTCTATATTTCAAAAAGGCTTTGCTCATTCTTTTTAATTTTTTTTTGTCTGCCTGTATTATTTCCAAGACCTTTCTTCAAGTTCTGAGATTTTTCTACTTGTTCTAAACTATTGTTGAAGTTTTCAAATGTCTTTTGTATTTCAGTCAGTGCATTATTTA
>NW_012117389.1:793557-805482 GCF_000951035.1 Colobus angolensis palliatus | reverse complement strand
TTATTTATTATATATAATATAATATATTTCTTTGGTAAATTTGTGATTTATATTCTTGTTTTTTCTGATTTTTTGGTTTTTTTCCAGAATTTTCTTGTATCTCACTGAGTTAAGTAAGAATAAATAATAATTAAAATTCCTTTTTAAAGATTTCATAAATTTATTTTTGATTAGGATCTGTTGCTGATGCATTGTTGTATTCCTTGGGAGGTGGCATATATCCTTGCTTTTTCATGTTTCTTGTGTCTGTACATTGATATATGTGCATCTAATATAATTGTCACTTAAATGGTAGCTTCTAAAAAATAAAATAAAAAAATAGTCACTTGTTCCAATTTTTTGAACTTCCTTTTTTAGGGGAGGACTTTTTCCTGAAAATGCACCTATGGTGTTGATTGGGTAGGGCGCTTTCACTGTAATCCTGAATGCATACAATAGTGTAGTCTATGTATGATTTCTTCAGCTGTAAACTGCATCAGTGGTGTTTCTTATTTCCTCCATGGCTTAAGGTGTAGTTATTAGTAGAGGCTGGGATATGGTTTTCTGTGGCCCACCCAAATCCCATCTTGAATCGTAGCTCCCATATCCCCACATGTTGTGGGAGGGACCCAGTAACTGAATCATGGGGGCAGTTACCTCCATGCTGTTCTCATAATAGTGAGTGCCTTCTCATGAAATCTGATGGTTTTAAAAGGGGATTTTTCCCACCCTTCACTCTGCACATCTCCTTGCTGCCACTATGTGAAGAACGATGTGTTTGCTTCCCCTTCTGCCTTCATTGTGTGTTTCCTGAGACCTCCCCAGCCATGCTGAACTGTGAGTACATTAAACCTTTTTTTTTTTTTTTAAATAAATTACCCAGTCTTGGGTATGTCTTTATTAGCAGCATATGAACAGACTAATACAGGCTGTGATAAAGTTTTGCTGGAGACTGGGATGCCAAGTGAGCCAGTCTTCAAGCCTCAGTGGTAGTAGTGGTGGGTTGAATGTGCCTGTCCCTAGGCCCCAGGACAGCATATGCTGGTATTGTTATTAGTGGATCCAAGCAGGCCAATGATTGGGCCTCCAAGGGGCTTACTCAAATGCCGGTAGTGACAATGGTGGGCTAGGTAGATGGGTGGGTTAGTGGATCTCTTGACAGCTGATGTAATTTGGACAATGGCAATGGCAGTGGGAGGTCAACCCTCTGGTTCCCAAGTGGTGCATGCTGGTGATGATGGTGGCTGCAACTGGCTAAGCAGGCCAATCTCCGGGCCTATAGATGGTGTGTGCAAGTAGATGCCAGCTGAAGTAGTAACAATTGAGTGAGTAGGCCCACCTTCAGATCCTGGAAGGAGTGTTCATGTGCCAATGATGATGGACTGGGTTGGACAATTCCCTGATCCCCAGACTGTGTGCTTGGACCCAGGGGTGGTGAAGCCAGGCCAGGAATGGTATTTGCAGGTACTAGCCATGGTGGGCAGGGGCAGGGTGATTCCCAGGCTAAATACTGGAATGCTTAGATGGGGTCCAGCAGCAAACATGCTGCTGCCCTGCCACTGGGGAAGCCGGGGCTGCCAGTGGGTGGAGAATGTTAGCACAACTCATGCCTCAGTCCTGGCAATACTTGCACCTCAGCCCCTGCTGTGATAGCTGATGCCACATTCATGGTTCAGCCCTTATGGCAGTAGTCTGTGCCTCAGTCACACCTCAGCCCTAGGGACAACAATCTGTGTGTCTCTTATGCCTAAGCCCTAGTGCTGCTGAGCTCCAGGACAGAGCAGTCTGTTGGGGGTGGAGCTATAAAATGGCACCCTTCTCTACGTGCTTAGGTCTCAAGGAATATGTGAGCTCCTTTCTGGAGTAGTGCTGTTGCACAATCCACCAGCAGCTCTTTATGTTAGTTTCAGGGCCTGTGAGGGTCAATGTGCTGTCCCCTGGCTAGGTTTGCTGGAGCCCATGGTGGGAATGTGGACCACTGAGGTTCTCTCACTTACCCTTCCCCCATATTAAGGAGTCTTTTGCAGCTCCCAGCCAATCTTAACCAAGCAGGCTGCTTCACTTCCTTCTTCTTTAGTTTAGGTATGTCCTGTCACTTTTTTGTTGAGTTCCAGTGTTCTCTCTTGGATGATCTAATCGAAGTGTGATTATCTAACTATTATTTTGTTTCTTACAGGAAGAAGTGGGTACAAAATACCTCTAGTCAGCCATCTTGAAGCCCCTCCATCTGATTTCCTTTTTCATAAAACTCGAGCAGTTTATGAGTTCCAGAGACCCAATTTAGTAGCTTTATAAACACTTAATCAGATTAAAATTTCTAGGAAATGCCACAGTTTTGCAAACTGAGTAAGGCAATGTCAGTCTAATCCTGCTTTATCATGGAAACACCCTGGTGGAATCACGCTATCCTTCCACTCAGAATCTTCCGGTAGAGCCTAGTTTCTGAGAATTATGATCAAACTCCTTAGCCTGTCAGAATGATCTTCATCATCAAACCTCAACATTCCTTTCTTCCTCCTAACAAGGCCTTCTCCTATTGCTATGTTCTAGCCCCATAGAACTTCTCATAACTTTCTTAAAGCAATGCTCTTTCATGACTGAATGTCTTTGCATATGCTATTTTCTACCCCTAAAATGGTCTTTACTTCCTTTGTCATGTAATAAACTCCTTATTTCTTCTCTGACTCAAAAAAGTCACCCACTCTGGGAATATCTGCCTAACCCCCCATTCAGGAAGACTTGGTTGTGTGGACTCCACTGCTTTTTGTAAATCTCTCCAATAGAACACTGATCACAAAACTGTAATTTGTAATTCTGACTTCATGTGTCAATTTCTCATACACTGGATTCCTCAAGGAAACAAGTATTTATAACAACACATTTATAGCCATATTATCTAGAAGAAAACTTGATATTTTGAAATTAATTGTACAATACCTGTCTTCCTTTTTAAACCATAGATTCTATGAGAAGAATGTTGCTTGCCATCCTTTTCATTGTTGTATTCCTAGTGCCTAGCACAGAAATTATGAGTTAATGTCATTTTAGAAGGAAGAAGATAGTACCAGGAATGCATAATTAACAATAATTGGCAACCAATCCAAGGTGAGAGATGAGAGAGGAGAGGTCAAGAATAATATTTAGTTTTCTGATATAGGCTCTTGGGTACATGATGGCTTCATTCACTGAAATGGTGATCACTGGAGGAAGGCAAGAGTGAAGGGGAATGGAAGGGTGAAGATTTGTATTTTATTCATTTAATGCAGGTATTATTTACTAGGCATCAGCTACTGTTTCAAGTGCTTTATAAATATTAACCCATTTGACCATCCTAGAAATCCCCTGTGGTAGGCACTTGTGTAATCCCCCTTTAACAGATATAATGGAATCATAGATACTTTCCGAAATATTCCCAAGGCCACTCAGATATTAAGTGATGAGGATAAAATTCGAACTCAGTGAGTTCATTTCTAGAATTTATGTTCTTCACCACTATATATACCATTGAGTTTGTTTTTCCACATGTTAAATTTTGGACAAATTCAATTTTGAACACATTGTATCTGAGATGCCCATGGAGAAACTCATTGACTGTTAGATATCTGCATTTTAATCATAATAGATCTTGATAAGGGAAGGCATGTGGCTCAGCCTCTGCAGGAATTGGGATTTAAAGAATCATTATATAATAGCCAAAACTAATTTATTTGCATTTCTTGAAACATTTCAGAGGATATCCCAGTATGCAATCTACAGCAATCCTTATTTAAACCCTCTTTTCTCTCTAATCAATTATCTTTACCCCACAAGGCCCCTAAGGCTCTAATCTCTTGCAAACCTAAGGTAAAGGAACAGTTCTTCTTACCCCAGCTTTCTCAGCTTTCTGTCTCTTTTCTCTTCTCCAACCCCTAAATTTTATTACATATAAATAACCTCTCTTCCAGCAATAAATGATTGCTTCTTTTCAGGATATGAGGAGGGAAAATAAATTAGATGGCAATTATAAGATTATTTTTGGAGGAGTGATGAATGAGAGGAGTCTGTAAATACTATCACATTCAAACATTTTATTCTGCCATACGTGGATCTGGAGCTCAAGAAAGAAGTCTCTACAATTGATGTTGGGAATCATTTGCATACAGGTAAAAATGAAACTGCATGAATAAGATCAGTCAGAGAGAGTATGTACATGTAGAAGAAAAACAAGCTAAAGATTAACCTCAGACAAACCAGTATAACCAGACAGTAAAGACTATGAAGTAGGTATCAAATAAGCAGTCTGAAACTTTAAACCAGCGGAAGTGGGAGAGAGTGGTATTTTAGAAATCAAGGAAACACAGTTTTTAAAAAGGAGTAGTGTGGCCAGTAGCCTTGAACACTGCAGAAAGATCAAGTAAAATAAGGTCTCAAGAATGTCCAGTTCTTGAATGAACGGTTGGTGTTTGCAATATAAAGTTCAGTTGGTTCTTGGCCAAATTATGTTCAGTGTAGTGGCAAGCTCCAAAATTATAGTGGATTGATGAATATCTGAAAATGACAAAGGTAGAAAGAGTGAGTACAGGCTTACTTCATTTTATTGGGCTTCGCTTTATTGTGCATAGTTTATCTTTTTTTAAAAATCTGAGATATAATCCACATACCATAAACTCACTATTTTAAGTATACAGTTCAAATGGTCGTTCTATTTTCAGTTATAAAGACTTGAAGAAATCTTTATACTGTTTCTGTACATCATTTGGATGACGGATACACTAAATCCCCAGACTTCTCCACCGCACAATATATCCATGTAACAAATTTACATTTACATCCCTTGCATTTATACAAATAACAAAATAAAATATATGGTTCAGTAGCTTTTAGTGTATTCACAAGGTCATATCAACGTCAACACTATCTAATTGCAGAATATTTATTACCACAGAAAGAAACCCTATATATATTAGCAGTTTTTCACCATTTCCCATTCCCTTCTTCCTCCGATTCTAGCAGCCACTAATATACTTTTTTCCTTTCCTTCATAACTGTTCCTATATAGGACAATTCATATGAGTGAAATAATATAAAATGTGGTTTTTTGTGTCTGACTTATTTCACTTAGCATAATGTTTTCAAAATTCATTCATGTTGTAGTACATATCAGCACTGCATTTCATTGTGGCTAAATAGTACTCCATTGAACAGATATAGCACACTTTATTTGATCATTCCTCAGTTCATGAACATTTGTACTTTTTTCACTTTTTGTCTATTATGAATAAAGGCTGCTACTGTAAAAGATTTTGTGTAAACATATGTTTTCAAATTTCTTGTGTATATACCTAGGAGTGAAATGTTTGGGTTGTATAACTCTAACATTTTGAAGAAAAACAAGACTATTTGCCAAAGTGGCAGCACCATTTTATTTTATTTTATTTTATTACTTTATTTTCAGAGGTTATTGGGGAACGGATGGTATTTGGTTACCTGAGTACGTTCTTTAGTGGCGATTTGTGAGATTTGGGTGCACACATCACCCGAGCAGTATACACTGCACCCAATCTGTGGTATTTTATCCCCCACCCCCTTCCCACCCTTTCACCCTGAGTCCCCAGAGTTCATTGTGTCATTCTTATGCCTTTGCATCCTCATAGCTTAGCTCCCAATTATGAGTAAGAACATACAAGATTTGCTTTTCCATTCCTGAGTTACTTCACTTAGAATAATAGTCTCCAATCTAATCCAGGTCTCTTGTGACCTGGATCTAATCCAGTCCACTTGTTGATTGATGGGCATTTGGGTTGGTTCCATGATTTTGCAATTGTGAATTGTGCTGCTATAAACATGAGTGTGCAAGTATTTTTTTCTAATAATGACTTTTTCCTCTGGGTAGATATGCAGTAGTGAGATTGCTGGAAAAAAAATGGTAGTTGTATTTTTAGTTTTTTAAAGAATCTTGGCCGGGCGCGGTGGCTCAAGCCTGTAATCCCAGCACTTTGGGAGGCCGAGATGGGCGGATCACGAGGTCAGGAGATCGAGACCATCCTGGCTAACATGGTGAAACCCCGTCTCTACTAAAAATACAAAAAACTAGCCGGGCGAGGTGGCGGTGCCTGTAGTCCCAACTACTCGGGAGGCTGAGGCAGGAGAATGGCGTGAACCCAGGAAGCGGAGCTTGCCGTGAGCTGAGATCCGGCCATAGCACTCCAGCCTGGGTGACAGAGCGAGACTCCATCTCAAAAAAAAAAAGAATCTCCACACTGTTTTCCATAGTGGCTGCACTAGTTTACATTCCCATTAACAGTGTAGAAGTGCTGCCTGTTCACCGCATCGTGCCAACTTTTATTAGTTTTTGATTTTTTTTATTATAGCCATTCTAGCAGGAGTAAGGTGGTATTGCATTGCGGTTTTGATTTGCATTTCCCTAATAATTAGTGATGTTGCACATTTTGTCATATGTTTACTGGACATTTGTATATCTTCTTTTGAGAATTGTCTATTCATGTCCTAAGCCCAATTTTTGATGGGATTTTCTTTTTCTTGATAATTTGTTTGAGTCCATTGTAGATTCTGGATATTAGTCCTTTGTCATATGTATAGATTGTGAAGATTTTCTCCCACTTTGTGAGTTGTCTGTTTACTCTGTTGACTGTTCCTTTTGCCATGCTAAAGCTCTTTAGTTTCATTAAGTCCCAGCTATTTATCTTTGTTTTTATTGCATTTGCTTTTGGCTTCTTGATCATGAAATCCTTGCCTAAGCCAACCTCTAGAAGGGTTTTTCCAATATTATCTTCCAGAATTTTTATAGTTTCAGGTCTTAGATTTAAGTCCTTGATCCGTCTTGAGTTGATTTTCATATAAGATGAGAGACAAGGATCCAGTTTTATTTTCCTGCATGTGGCTTGCTAATTATCCCAACACCATTTGTTGGATAGGGTGTCCTTTCTCTATTTTATGTTTCTGTTTGCTTTGTCAAAGATAAGTTAGCTGGAAGTATTTGGGTTTATTTCTGGGTTCTCTATTCCATTCCATTGGTCTATGTGCCTATTTTTATACCAGTACCATGCTGTTTTGATGACTATGGCCTTATAGTATAGTTTGAAATCAGGTAATGTGATGCCTCCAGATTTGTTCTTCTTAATCTTGCTTTGGCTGTATAGGCTCTTTTTTGGATTGACTTTTAGGACTGTTATTTCTAATTCTGTGAAAAATGATGGTGGTATTTTGATGGGAATTGCATTGAATTTGTAGATTGCTTTTGGCAGTATGGTCATTTTCACAATATTGATTGATTCTACTTTTTGTGCCACCTGTGATTTCTTTCAGCTATGTTTTGTAGTTTTCCTTGTAGCGGTCTTTCACATCCTTGGTTAGGTATATTCCTACATACTTAATTTTTTTGCAGCTATTGAAAAAGGGGTTGAGTTCTTGACTTGACTCTCAGCTTGATCACTGTTGTTTATAGCAGAACTACTGATTTATGTATATTAATTTTGTATCCTGAAACTTTGCTGAATTCACGTACTAGTTCTAGGAGCTTTTTGGAAGAGTCATTAGGATTTTCTAGGTATATGATCATATCATCAGCAAATAGTGACAGTATGACTTCCTCTTTATCAATTTGGATGCCCTTCATTTCTTTCTCTTGTCTGATTGTTCTGGCTAGGGCTTCCAGTACTATGTTGAATAGAAGTGGTGAGATTGAGCATGCTTGTCTTGTTCCAGTTCTGAAGGTGAACTCTTTCAACTTTTCCCCATTCAGTATAATATTGGTCACGGGTTTGTCATAGACAGGTTTTATAACCTTAAGGTATGTCCCTTGTATGCTGATTTTGCTGACGGTTTTAATCATAAAGGGATGCTGGATTTTGTCAAATGCTTTTTCTGTGTGTATTGAGATGATCATGTGATTTTTTAAAATTCTGTTTATGTGGTGTATCACATTTATTGACTTACCTATGTTAAACCATCCCTGCATCCCTGGTATGAAACCCACTTGATCATGGTGGATTATCTTTTTGATATGCTGTTGGATTTGGTTTACTAGTATTTTGTTAAGAATTTTAGCATCTATGTTCATCAGGGATATTGGTCTGTAGTTTTCCTTTTTTTAAATGTCCTTTTCTGGTTTGGGTATTAGGGTGATGCTGGCTTCATAGAACGATTTAGGGAGGGTTTCTTCTTTCTCTATCTTGTGGAATAGTATCAACAGGATTGGAACCAAATCTTCTTTTAATGTCTGGTAGAATTCTGCTGTGAATCCATCTGTCCTGCAATTTTTTTGTTGGTAATTTTTGATTACCATTTCAATCTCACTGCTTGTTATTGGTCTGTTCAGGGTATCTAATTCTTTCTGATTTAAGCTAGGAGGATTGTATCTTTTCAGGAATTTATCCATCTCCTCTAGGTTTTCTAGTTTATATGCCCACAACGGTGTTCATCGTAGCCTTGAATGATCCTTTGTGTTTCTGTGGTGTCAGTTGCAATATCTCCTGTTTCGTATCTAATTGAGCTTATTTGGATATCCTCTCTTCTTTTTTTGGTTAACCTTGCTAATGATCTATCAATTTTATTTATCATTTCAAAGAACCAGATTTTTGTTTTATTTATCTTTTGTATCGTTTTTTGTTGGTTTGTTTCAATTTCACTTAGTTCTGCTCTGATCTTGGTTATTTCATTTCTTCTGCCGGGTTTGGGTTTGGTTTCTTTTTGTTTCTCTAGTTTTTTCAGGTGTGACCTTAGATTGTTTGTGCTCTTTCAGACTTTTTGATGTAGGCATTTAGGGTTATGAACTTTCCTCTTAGCAGCACCTTTGCTGTATCCCACAGGTTTTGTTAGGTTGTGTCACTGTTGTTCATTTCAAAGAATTTTTTAATTTCTATCTTGAATGCATTTTTGACACAATGATCATTCAGGAGCAAGTTGTTTAATTTCCATGTATTTGCATGGTTTTGAAGGTTCCTTTTGGAATGATTTCCAGTTTCATTTCACTGTGGTCTGAGACAGTGCTTGATAAAATTTCAGTTTATTTTAAATTTATTGAGGCTTGTTTTGTGGCCTATAATATGGTCTGTCTTGAAGAAAGTTACACACACTGTTGAATAGAATGTATATTCTGCAGTTGTTGGGTAGAATGTTCTGTATATATCCGTTAAGCCCATTTGTTCCAGGATATAATTTAAATCCATTGTTTTTTTGTTGTTGTTGTTGACTTTCTGTCTTGATGACCTGTCTAGTGCTGTCAGCGGAGTATTGAAGTCCCCACTATTATTGAGTTGCCATCTATCTCATTTCTTAGGTCTATTGGTAATTTTTTTATTAATTTGGGAGCTCCAGTGTTAGGTGCATATACATTTAGGATTGTGTTATTTTCCTGTTGGACTAGTCCTTTTATCATTATATAATGTCCCTCTTTGTCTTTTTAAACTGCTGTTGCTTTAAAGTTTGTTTTGTCTGACACAAGAATAGCTACTCCTGATTGCTTTTTTGTGTTCATTTGCATGGAGTGCCTTTTTCCACCCCTTTACCTTAAGTTTATGTCAGTCCTTATGCGTTAGGTGAGTCTCTTGTGGCAGCAAATAGTTGGTTGGTGACTTCTTATTTATTCAGCAATTCTGTATCTTTTAAGTGGAGCATTTAGACTATTTACATCCAACGTTAGTATTGAGATGTAAGGTACCATACAATTCATCATGCTATTTGCTGCCTGTATATCTTGGGTTTTTGTGTGTTTTTTTATTGTATTTTTGTTTTATAGATCTTGTGATATTTATCCTTTAAGAAGGTTCTGTTTTGATGTGTTTCCAGGATTTGTTTCAATATTTAGAGCTCCTTTCAGCAGTTCTTGTAGTGCTGGCTTGGTAGTGGCAAATTCTGTCAGCATTCGTTTGTCTGAAAAAGACTATATCTTTCCTTCATTTATGAAGCTTAGTTTCTCTGGGATACAAAATTCTTGGCTGATAGTTGTTTTGTTTGAAGAGGCTGAAGATAGGGCCCCAATCCCTTCTAGCTTGTAGGGTTTCTGCTCAGAAATCTGCGTTAATCTGATAGGTTTTCCTTTATAGGTTACCTCGTGCTTTTGCCTCACAGCTCTTAAGATTCTTTCCTTTGTCTTAACTCTAAATAACCCAATGACAATGTTCCTAGGTAATGATCCTTTTGTGATGACTTTTCCAGGTGTTCTTTGAGCTTCCTGTACTTGGATGTCTAGGTCTCTAGCAAGGCCAAGGAAGTTTTCCTTGATTATTCCCCCAAATATATTTTCCAAACTTTTAAATTTCTCTTCTTCCTCAGGAATGCCAATTATTGTTAGGTTTGGCCTTTTAATGTAATCCCAGACTTCTTGGAGACATTGTTCATATTTTCTTATTTTTTTGTGTGTGTGTTTGTTGGATTGGGTTAATTCAAAGACCTTGTCTTCAAGCTCTGAAGTTCTTTCTTCTGCTTGTTCGAATCTATTGTTGAGAGCTTCCAGAGCATTTTGCATTTCTATAAGGGCGTCTGTTGTTTCCTGAACTTTTGATTATTTTTTTATTTATGCTATCTATGTCATTGAATATTTCTCCCTTCATTTATTGTATCTTTCTTTTTTAAATTTCCTTAGATTGGGCTTCGCCTTTCTTTGGTATCTCCCTGATTAGCTTAATAACTAACCTTCTGAATTCTTTTTCAGGTAAATCAGGAATTTCTTCTTGGTTTGGATCCATTGCTGGTAAGCTAGTGTGATTTTTGAGGAGATGTTAAAGGACCTTGTTTTGTCATATTACCAGAGTTGGTTTTCTGGTTCCTTCTAATTTGAGTAGGCTCTGTCAGAGGGAAGGTCTAGGGCTCAAGGGTGTTGTTCAGATTTTTTTGTCCCATGGGATATTCCCTTGATGTAGTACTCTCCCTGTTTTCCTAGGAATGTGGTGAGCTGTAGTGATTGTTACCTCTCTTCTGGATCTAGCCACCCAGCAAGTCCACCAGGCTCCAGGCTAGTACTGGGGGTTGTCTGCGCAGAGTCCTGTGATGTGAATCATCTGTGGGTCTCTCAGTCATGGATACCAGCACAGTATTTGGGGTGTCTCCCAGGTTCTGCAGGAGCAATCTGCTTCCTTCAGAGAGTCTGTGGGTTCTCTCGACTTTCCTAATGTATTCCTGCAGGTTTTCTGGAGCAAAAGTTCATGATGCAAGCTTCCACATGCTGCTCTGTCTGTCCGAGGGGGAGTTGCAATCTAGTCCTGCATCCCATCTGCCATGATCCCCCTGACAGCAGCACCATTTTATATTCTGCCAGGAATGTATATTTCTCTACATCCTGTCCAACACTTGTTATTATCTATCTTTTTATTATGCCCATCCTAGTGTGGGAGAAGAGGTATCCAACTATGATTTTGATTTGCATTTACTTCATATGGCTAATGATGTTGAGCATTTTTGCTGTGCTTAGCTTCCATTTGTATATTTTCTTTGGAGAAATGTTTATTCAAATTGTTTGCCCATTTTTAATCTGGGTTTTCTCTTATTGTGCAGTTATCAAGAGTTCTTTATATATTCCTGATAAAAGATACTTGTCAGATATATAATGTGGAAATAATTGCTAACATTCTGCAAGATATCTCTTATCACTTTGTTTATAGTATCCTTGGGTCCACAAAAAAATGTAATTTTGATGAAATTCAGTTGATCTATTTTTTTCTTTAGTTTCTTTTGCTTTAGGCATCATGTCTGTGAAACTGTTGCCTAATTCTAGGTCATAAATATTTACACTTATGTTTTATCCTAAGAGTTTTATAGCATTAGTTCTTGCATTTGAAACTTTGATTTAATTTGTGTTGATTTTGGTAGAGGGTGTGAGGTAGAGGGCTAAGTTCATTCTTTTAAATATGCTTATGTAGTTGTCCCAGCACCTTTCTTTTTTTCTTTCTTTCTTTCTCTTTCTTTCTTTCTTTCTTTCTTTCTTTCTTTCTTTCTTTCTTTCTTTCTTTC
>NW_012117389.1:786932-793507 GCF_000951035.1 Colobus angolensis palliatus | reverse complement strand
TCTTTCTTTCTTTCTTTCTTTCTTTCTTTCTTTCTTTCTTTCTTTCTTTCTTTCCTTTCTTTCTCTTTCTTTCTTTCTTTCTTTTTTTTTCTACATTCTTGGCTGGGCGCAGTGGCTCATGCCTATAATCCCAGCTCTTTGGGATGCTGAAGTGGGTGGATCACGAGGTCAGGAGAGATCAAGAACATCCTGGTCAACATGGTGAAACCCCGTTTCTACTAAAAATACAAAAATTAGCAGGGCGTGGTGGTGCATGCATATAATCCCAGCTACTCAGGAGGCTGAGACAGGAGAATTTTTTGACAAGGGAGTCAGAGGTTGCAGTGAGCCGAGATGACACCACTGCACTCTAGCCTGGAGATAGAGTGAGACTCCATCTAAAAAAAAATACTGTATTCTCTCATTATTAAATTTTCTTGGTACCTTTGTCAAGAATGAATTGACCATAGGGTTTATGTCTGAACTATCTATTCTATTATATATATATATCCTTAGGCCAATACCACACTATTTTGATTTTTGGTTTTTGTAGTAAGTTTTGAAATTGGAAAGTGTAATCTTCAAATTCTTTTGAAGATTATTTTGTTATTCTAATTTCCTTGAATTTTCATATAAATTTTTTAATCAGTTTGCCCATTTCTGCAAGCTAACACTTTTCAAAGTCCCCTAAGGTCATCTAATTCCTCAGCTTTTCCTTTTTAAGTTTTTAATTAGCTTATTATTTACCCCAGCTGTATCCACCACCTCAAGTTGCTATGATGCTAAACAATTGCTGCTGATTATTTTTGACAAATACTTTTGGTAAAAGTCAATTTGTACTAGGCAAGTGCAGGCATGTAAAAACAAACAATGTGAATTGGGTCTTCCAGAGAACCACTAAACAAATTGAATAAAGACAATTCTCTAAGAAAGGGTTGCAACTTCCATTCTCCCTCCCACCGCCACAATCTCCCAGTTGCTGACAAGCTGTTGTTTACCTGCAGAGCTGGGAAAAGGGAAATGGAAAAAGGTAAGTTAAAATGCCATGAAACTCACTGATCTTACTGTGTTTCAGCCATTTTTCTTGAATGTATACTTCCTGGATTGATGCAAATCTTTGGTTAACTTTCAGAGTTATGAAAAAGAAGATTCTGACAATTTTTTCCAGTATCTACATTGTTTTTATAAAGGGGAGGATTTTCGCTGGTCCTTACTCTGCCATTCCCAGTATTTTACTAGATGCTGAGACTGCAATCTCTACACCCTGCTGCATCTTCACATCATTTCTTTGATGTCAATCCAGCATCAAACAAGGTTGACTTGCCTGATTAGTGTAGTTAATCAGCTTTTTAGCATCTTGGAGACAGTTTTAAGAAATAAAAGTCAAAGGAATGATGACAACCTTGGAATGATCTTAACTGCTGAATAAAGTTGGAAATAAGCTAAAAACTGCTGAAATTTATGTGTCCCAACTTTTAAGAAAGTTAAGAAGCCAAGGATAGATGTTCTAAGCACAGAAAAAAAGTGGGTGCTTCAATATTTCATGAATTTAACAGAGAGCAGAAAAAAATGCCACAGCTTTTCACATTCCACCAATATTTCTATCTTAAAGAAATTAAACTAACTGTAACAACCATCATCATACTTCATACTCTGCTTTCTACTACACTGTACTGAAATTGCAGTGCTGTCCCTCACTCAAAATTTATCAGATTAATACTTTTAGTTACATTCACTTATAATTTAATAACAAATAATTACCAATAATGAGTTTCTCATTGAAATTATTTTTATCAAAATAGAATAACTTCATCACAAAGAGGCTTCTGGCCATGTCCAAATCAAATATATGTGATCGTTCTGTTGTCTGTCATTATCGTTAATCACTTTCTCTTTTCGGAGATTTCCTACTCCTTTGTCTTCTTTACAGTATCCTCTTTTAATTAACCATCTATCTCCCAAAACTTCCTTTCTCTACCTCATTGTGAAGCTTCTCTTCCTCCTTCTTAAACCTCAGTATTTCCCAGGGCTCCATTCTCAACCCTATTATTCTCACCCTATATGTTGTCATAATTGATGTTATCTTCTTCCACACTTCAGTTACCATCTATGAAATTATGAATCTCAGATCTGTATTTTCAGCTATAGTCTCTCTCCTAAACTATACATGCAGAATATCCAGCTATTCACTGGTTAGTTGTTTCTAATTTTTCTACAGGTACCTAAATTGCAACGTGTCAAGAATTGAATTGATCACTTCCCTTACCCCAAACATTGGACACAATCTGATGGATTAATAGGTCCATACTATCAGAACATTCCATGGAATAACCCCAAGTAAACAAATTCTAATGATCAAAAACAATAAGGGGAAAAAACTCTTTCAAAAGTCATATGCAGATGATCAACCAACATCCTAAGGCTGAAATAATGGTTAACACTACTGTGTGTTTGAGTAAGACCAAGCACATGGTTTGGAGTCTTTGGTGACAGAATAAATAAACCTTTTGGAAATTATGAAGACATAAATCCTCAGGCAGAAGACTTGAGAGAACAAGTTCTATGTGACCAGGTCAGCACAATGATAGTTTAAAGAAATTTTGGAATAGTTCTCAGGGACATGGCTCACTTGGGGTTTACTTTGGATTACTCTTAAGGAAAGAGTCACACTTTAAGCAAGGAATAAAAAAAAATCTAGGACCCAGAATTCAAAGACTTTGCTTCTTCTGTGATAACAGGATTGGAAAAAAAAAAAATTGAAAAGACTGGATGACTCAATAGGTTAAACTATGAGTGTTAGCTAATCTATAAGTGAAACAAAGAGGACTTGGGTGGAACCAGCAATGCTTTAAGGCAAGCGAAGCTCAATAGAAGAATGTGTGATTATGTACTTGCAATTTACCAGGATTGTAGTGAATACTATATTGTGGGAAAACTGTAAAGATCTCGTAATAATATCATTTGAACATGAGACACAGAGAGGACAAGAAACACATTCAGAGTCACAGTTATGGAATGATAACGATAGACAAAAGTTCATTGGTAGAAAAGAATCTCTAAGATTCCTAATTTTGGTGTGATGCTACTTCTACTACATCGTATTTGTTTACTCTGTGATAAAATTGTTATTTTATGCAATGACTGTGTATGAGTCACACTGCAGTGAACACTGAGGGGGCAGTATACCACAAGAAATGTAAAAGGGGCATTTACCTACTATCCCAAGGGTTCAGTCTTTGAAGAAAAAATTGCCCCAATCCTTTGGTAGGCAGAAGCAGAAAAATGTCTAAGCTAAGCAGAACCCAGCCAAGAAGTGCTGGGGTGGAGATGTTTACTTACTCATTTGGTTGTAAATATATTTTTATTTTAAGCTATTGCATAAAAATCTTTAAACTAATTTGGGCAGCAAATGGGTTAAAGCTCTTTAAAAACCTAGAAAAATATATGCCATTAAAAGTCAGCCTGTGCATCATTTGCCTTGTCAGCTGCTGTGTTTGTGCAGACACCAGCAACCTCAGGCTGCGTCGTCCCTGCAGAGAGAAGGAGCTGCTATGCAGAGAATTACTTGTTTTTAGCCAAGGCCATTTCATCATTTTGAGTTCTTCAGGGCAGAAAAATGCTTACAAAGCAAAAGGCAGTGAAATAATTAGGTGCAAGGTTATGGCTGAGCAGTTCATTTAATCTATTTATGTAATTCCTAATGTGTTGCACTTTGAGGTTTCCCTGAAATAAGACACAGCAACAATGTGTCCCAGAATTACTAGGGCCTGATGCACCCACCAGCTGACAGCATGCCAAGGGAGAGAGCAGCAAGCAAAGGGAGTCTATGGGGCTTAAACTTATCAATGCTGAATTCTCCCTGAAGCCATCTGCATACTGGGCCTGCTACTCATAGGGTGCAGCATTTTTCTAGGAGCTGCACACAAATCTAGGTGAAAAAGGAAATAGTGGAGATTCCCAAGATTCCTCTCTGAGATTCTGAAAAGGAAAGACCTCTTCAAAAACATCATTTCACCCCCTCATCTCCCCATCCCAACCCCTACACCTCCTGCAAAGAGTCTATTGCCACCACCTGCAGAGCAATGCACTGAGCAGAGGACGAAAGCTAAATTAGCAAGGAACAGCACGTGTGCCTTTTTGAGCCAAGTACTTACAGGCATTTCTCATCTAATCCCCAAAACAATCCTAATAAGTAGGAAATGAATATCTCTATTTTGCGGAAGAGGAAAAGAAGGCTCCGAGAAATGCACTGACCTACCCATAGTCATGCAGCTGGATCAAGCAAAGGTAGGATTTTAACCCACGTAGTCTAGCTTCAATGCCCATGTTCTTTCTGTTAAACTATGTCAATCTGTTTCTCAAATAAGGTAGCTCCGATGTTACCTCTTCTATGCACCCCTTCCCATCACCATCCAGTGCTTTTTCCTATGCCCTCAAAGTTTTCTAATGGCATCGTTAATCTGCCTCATAATATATTAGAGGTGTGCGTGTGTGAAAGTGTGTGCATCTGTGTGTGTTTGCGTGTGTTTCCTTGGGACCCCTTGGAAAGCAGGGTCTGTTTCCAATACAAATCATAGGTTCGCAGTTGTCTATCACAGGGCTCCTACAGAAAAGGTTCTTATTAATATTGATTGGACTGAGGTGAAATTTTACTTTTAAAAAATGTTTTATTAGAGTAAAATTCATGTAACATAAAACTAATTATTTTAAACTGTACAATTCAGTGGCAGTTAGTATCTTCATAATATTGTGCAATCATCACCTCTATCTAATTCAGAAGCATTTTTTGTCATACTAAAAGAAAACTTCCTGCCCATTAAGTAGTCACTCCCCCTTCCCCACTCACAGAGCCCCTGACAAGTAGCATTCTGCTCTCTATCTCTATGGATTTACCTATTCTAGATATTTCATATAAATGGACTAATACAATATGTGACCTTTGGTGTCTGGCTTCTTTGACTTACGTTTTTGAGATTCATCCATGTTGTAGCATGTATCAGTACTTTGATCACTTTTATAACTAAACAATATTTCATTGTATGGATACAACCAATTTTGTTTATTCATTTATCATTTGATGGACACTTGGGTTGTTCCCATCTTTTGGCTTTTCCGAATAATGCTGCTATGAACTTTTCTGTACAAGGATATATTTAAATTTCTGAGTGCTTTTAAGAAAAGGAGCTTCTGAGTTGTATGTTAGCTCTATCTTGAACATTTAATGAAGCATAAAACTGTTTTCCAAAGTGGCTGCACTATTTTACATCCATACCAGGAAAGTATAAGGGTTCTAATTTCTCTATGTGCTTGCCAACATGATATTTTCCTTTGTTAAAAAAAATCATAGTCATCCTATTGGGCATGAAGCGATATTTCATTGTGGTTTTGATTTTCATTTCCCTAATGACTGATGATGTTGAGCATCTTTCATGTGTTTATCGATCACTTATATATCTTCTTGGGAGAAATATGTTCTATTCAAGTCATTTGCCCTTTTTTTGTCTTTTTGTTATTATGTTGTAGGAGTTTTTCTATATTCTGGATGTTAAGCTTCTATCAAAATCATTATTTGCAAATATTTCCTCCCATTTTTTAAGTTGTCTTTTCACTTCATCGATAATGTCTTTTGAGGCCCAAAGTTTTTAGTTTTGATAAAATACAATCTATTTTTCCTTTTGTTACTCACGCTTTTGATATCATATCTACACAATCTATTGCCAAATCCAAGAGCATGAAGATTTGTAAAATGCTCTTACCTTGTTGAGGAAGCTTACTCTATTTCTAATTTAAGTGTTTTTATATTGTAAGCATGCTGGATTTGGTCCAATTTTTTTTTTTCTGTGTCAACTGAGAAGATTGTGTGTGCTTTATTTACATGATTTTTATTTACATGATTTATTTTACATGATTATTTTATTAAAATAAAAAAAGTTTTATTTACATGATTTATTGCATGACTTGATTATTTTTATGTTGAACCTTGAATTCCTGGTAGGAAACCCACTTGACCATGGTGTACAGTTCTTTTAATATGCTGCTAAATTCTTTTTCCAAGTATATTGTTGAGGATTTTTGCATTATTTTCATAAGGAATATTGGTCTGTACTCCTGTTGGTCCTTTATTGTGATGTGTTTGTCTGGCTTGGTTAGCTTAGTAAATGTGAACTCATAGAATGAGTTAGAAAGTGCTTCTTCTGTATTTCTTGGAAGAACTTGAGAGGATTTGAGTTAATTATTCTTTAAGTTATTGGTAGAATTAACTAGTGAAGCCATCTGATCCAAAACTTTTCTTTGGTAGGAGGCTTTCAGTTGACTGATTTAATCTCTTTACTTCCTATACATTTGTTGAGATTTTCTATTTCATCCTGAGTCAGTTTTGTTCATTTCAGTGTTTCTAGAGATTTGCCCATTTTATTTAGGTTATCTAGTTTGTTGGCAAACAATTGGTCATAGCATTCTTTTTTTTTTTTTTTTATACTTTAAGTTCTAGGGTACATGTGCATAACGTGCAGGTTTGTCACATATGTATACTTGTGCCATGTTGGTGTGCTGCACCCATCAACTCGTCAGCACCCATCAATTCATCATTTATATCA
>NW_012117389.1:783858-785022 GCF_000951035.1 Colobus angolensis palliatus | reverse complement strand
TTTGCCCATTCAGTATGATATTAGCTGTGGGTTTGTCATAAATAGCTCTTATTATTTTGAGGTACGTTCCATCAATACCGAATTTATTGAGCGTTAGCATTCTTTTATAATACTTCTTAATTCTGTGAAGTCAGTAGGAATGCTCCTACTTTCATTTCTGATTTTAGTTATTTGCATTTCTTTATTCTTTATCAGTCTAGCTAAAGGTTCAGCAATTTTGTTGATTTTTTTAAACAACCAAACTTAGCTTTTATTGATTCTCTCTGGTTATTTCTTCTCTATTTCATTTATCTCTGCTCTAATATTTATTATTTAATTCCTACCAAGGCTTTGTGCTTAATGTGTTCTTCTTTCTCTAATTTCAATTTTTTTATTATCATTTTACTTTAAGTTCTAGGGTACATGTGCACAACATGCAGGTTTGTTACATATGTATACATGTGCCATGTTGGTGTGCTGCACCTGTTACCTCATCACTTACGTTAGGTATATCTCCTAATGCGATCCCTCCCCCCTCCTCCAACCCCACAACAGGCCCCAGTGTGTGATGTTCCCCATCCTGTGTCCAAGGGTTCTCATCATTCATTTCCCACCTATGAGTGAGAACATGTGGTGTTTGGTTTTCTGTCCTTGCGATAATTTGCTCAGAATGATGGTTTCCAGCTTCATCCATGTCCCTACAAAGGACATGAACTCAATCTTTTTTATGGCTGCATAGTATTCCATGGTGTATATGTACCACATTTTCTTAATCCAGTCTCTCATTGATAGACATTTGGGTTGGTTCCAAGTCTTTGCTATTGTGAATAGTGCCGCAGTAAACATACATGTGGGTGTCTCTTTATAGCAGCATGATTTACAATCCTTTGGATATATGCCTAGTAACGGGACGGCTGGGTCAAAAGGTATTTCTAGTTCTAGATCCTTGAGGAATCGCCACACTGTCTTCCACAATGGTTGAACTAGTTTACACTCCCACCAACAGTGTAGAAGCGTTCCCATTTCTCCACATCCTCTCCAGCACCTGTTGTTTCCTGACTTTTTAATGATCGCCATTCTAACTGGTGTGAGATGATATCTCATTGTGGTTTTGATTCGCATTTCTCTGATGACCAGTGATGATGAGCATTTTTCCATGTGTCTGTTGGCTGCATAAATGTCTTC
>NW_012117389.1:778185-778548 GCF_000951035.1 Colobus angolensis palliatus | reverse complement strand
AATTCCTCAAGGATCTAGAACTAGATGTACCATATGACCCAGCCATCTCACTACTGGGTATATACCCAAAGGATTATAAATTATTCTACTACAAATGTCTTCTTTTGAGAAGTGTTTGTTCATATCCTTCACCCACTTTTTGATGGGGTTGTTTGATTTTTTTCCTGTAAATTTGTTTAAGTTCTTTGTAATTTCTGAATATTAACCCTTTGTCACATGAGTAGATTGCAAAAATTTTCTCCCATTCTGTAGGTTGCCTGTTCATGCTGATGGTAGTTTCTTTTTCTGTGCAGAAGCTCTTTAGTTTAATTAGATCCCATTTGTCAGTTTTGGCTTTTGTTGCCATTGCTTTTGGTGTTTTAG
>NW_012117389.1:776187-777760 GCF_000951035.1 Colobus angolensis palliatus | reverse complement strand
CTTTTGTTGCCATTGCTTTTGGTGTTTTAGTCATGAAGTCCTTGCCCATGCCTATGGCCTGAATGGTATTGCCTAGGTTTTCTTCTAGGGTTTTTGTGGCTTTAGCTCTAACATTTAAGTCTTTAATCCATCTTGAATTGTTTTTTGTATAAGGTGTAAGGAAGGGATCAATTTTCAGCTTTCTACATATGGCTAGCCAGTTTTCCCAGCAACATTTATTAAATAGGGAATCCTTTCCCCATTTCTTGTTTTTGTCAGGTTTGTCAAAGATCAGATGATTGCAGCTGTGTGGTATTATTTCCAGGGGCTGTATTCTGTTCCATTGGTCTATATCTCTGTTTTGGTACTAGTAACAAACTGTTTTGGTTACGGTAGCCTTGTAGTATAGTTTGAAGTCAGGTAGTGTGATGCCTCCAGCTTTGTTTCTTTGGCTTAGGATTTTCTTGGCAATGCGGGCTCTTTTTTGGTTCCATATGAGCTTTAAAGTAGTTTTTTCCAATTCTGTGAAGAAAGTCATTGGTAGCTTGATGGGGATGGCAATGAATCTATAAATTACCTTGGGAAATATGGCCATTTTCACAATATTGATTCTTCCTATCCATGAGCATGGAATGTTCTTCCATTTGTTTGTGTCCTCTTTTATTTCGTTGAGCAGTGGTTTGTAGTTCTCCTTGAAGAGGTCCTTCACACCCCTTGTAAATTGGATTCCTAGGTATTTTATTCTCTTTGAAGAAATTGTGAATGGGAGTTCACTCATGATTTGGCTCTCTGTTTGTCTGTTATTGGTGTATAGGAATCCTTGTGATTTTTGCACATTGATTTTGTATCCTGAGACTTTGCTGAAGTTGCTTATCAGCTTAAGGAGATTTTGGGCTAAGACAATGGGGTTTTCTAAATATGCAATCATGTCATCTGCAAACAGGGACAGTTTGACTTCTTCTTTTCCTAACTGAATGCCCTTTATTTCTTTCTCTTGCCTGATTGCCCTGGCCAGAACTTCCAACACTATGTTGAATAGGAGTGGTGAGAGAGGGCATCCCTGTCTTGTGCCAGTTTTCAAAGTGAATGCTTCCGGTTTTTGTCCATTCAGTATGGTATTGGCTGTGGGTTTGTCATAAATAGCTCTTAGTATTTTGAGATATATCCCATTGATACCCAGTTTATTGAGAGTTTTTAGCATGAAGCACTGTTGAATTTTGTTGAAGGCCTTTTCTGTGTCTATTGAGATAATCATGTGGTTTTTGTCTTTTGTTCTGTTTATACAATGGATTACGTTTATTGATTTGTGTATGTTGAACCAGCCTTGCATCCTAGGGATGAAGGTATCTTGATTGTGGTGGATAAACTTTTTGATGTGCTGCTGGATTCGGTTTGCCAGTATTTTATTGAGGATTTTTGCATTGGTGTTCATCAGGGATACTGGTCTAAAATTCTCTGTTCTTTGTTGTGTCTCTGCCAGGCTTTGGTATCAGTATGATTTTGGCCTCATAAAATGAATTAAGGAGGATTCCCTCTTTTTCTATTGATTGGAATAGTTTCAGAAGGAATGGTACCAGCTCCTCTTTGTACCTCT
>NW_012117389.1:770968-776112 GCF_000951035.1 Colobus angolensis palliatus | reverse complement strand
GTATGTGTCCAGGAATTTATCCATTTCTTCTAGATTTTCTCGTTTATTTGCGTAGAGATGTTTATAGTATTCTCTGATAGTAGTTTGTATTTCTGTGGGATCGGTGCTGCTATCCCCTTTATCATTTTTTATTGCATCTATTTGATTCTTCTCTATTTTCTTCTTTATTAGTCTTGTTAGTGATCTATCGATTTTGTTGATCTTTTCAAAAAACGAGCTCCTGAATTCATTAATTTTTTGAAGAATTTTTTGTGTCTCTGTCTCCTTCAGTTCTGCTCTAACCTTAGTTATTTCTTGCCTTCTGCTAGCTTTTGAACGTGTTTGCTCTTGCTTCTCTAGTTCTTTTAATTGTGAGGTTAGGGTGTCAATTTTATATCTTTCCTGCTTTCTCTTGTGGTCATTTAGTGCTATAAATTTCCCTCCACACTCTGCTTTAAATGTGTCCCAGAGGTTCTGGGATGTTGTGTCTTTGTTCTCACTGGTTTCAAAGAACATCTTTATTTCTGCCTTCATTTTGTTATGTACCCGGTAGTCATTTAGGAGCAGGTTGTTCAGTTTCCAGGTAGTTGAGCAGTTTTGAGTGAGGTTCTTAATCCTGAATTCTAGTTTGATTGCACTGTGGTCTGAGAGTCAGTTTGTTAAAATTTCTGTTATTTTACATTCACTGAAGAGTGTTTTACTTCCAACTGTGTGATCAATTTTGGAATAAGTGTGATGTGGTGTTGAGAAGAATGTATATTCTGTTGATTTGGGGTGGAGAGTTCTATAGATGTCTGTTAGGTCCTCTTGGTGCAGAGCTGAGTGCAATTCCTGGATATCCTTGTTAACTGTCTGTCTCGTTGATCTGTCTAATGTTGACAGTGGGGTGTTAAAGTCTCCCATTATTATTGTATGGGAGTCTAAGTCTCTTTGTAGGTCTTTAAGGACTTCCTTTATGAATCTAGGTGCTCCTGTATTGGGTTCATATATATTTAGTATAGTTAGCTCTTCTTGTTGAATTGATCCCTTTACCATTATGTAATGGCCTTCTTTGTCTCTTTTGATCTTTGTTTGTTTAAAGTCTGGTTTACCAGAGACTAGGATTGCAACCCCTGCTTTTTTTTGTTTTCCATTTGCTTGGTAGATCTTCCTCCATCCCCTCATTTTGAGCCTATGTGTGTCTCTGCACGTGAGATGGGTCTCCTGAATACAGCACACCGATAGGTCTTGACTCTTTATCCAATTTGCCAGTCTGTGTCTTTCAGTTGGAGCATTGAGCCCATTTGCATTTAAGGTTAATATTGTTATGTGTGAATTTGATCCTGTCATTATGATGATAGCTGGTTATTTTGCTTATTAGTTGATGTAGTTTCTTCCTAGCATTGATGGTCTTTACAATTTGGCATGTTTTTGCAGTGGCTGGTACCTGTTGTTCTTTTCCATGTTTGGTGCTTCCTTCAAGAGCTCTTGTAAGGCAGGCCTGATGGTGACAAAATCTCTCAGCATGTGTTTGTAAAGGAATTTATTTCTCCTACACTTATGAATCTTAGTTTGGTTGAATATAAAATTCTGGGTTGAAAATTCTTTTCTTTAAGAATGTTGAATATTGGCCCCCACTCTCTTCTGGCTTGTAGACTTTCTGCCAAGAGATCCACTGCTAGTCTGATGGACTTCCCTTTGTGGGTAACCCGACCTTTCTCTCTGGCTGCCCTTAACATTTTTTTCCTTCATTTCAACTTTGGTGAATCTGACAATTATGTGTCTTGGAGTTGCTCTTATCGAAAAGTATCTTTGTGGCATCCTCCCTATATCCTGAATTTGAATGTCGGCCTGCCTTGCTAGGTTGGGGAAGTTTTCCTGGATAATATCCTGAAGAGTGTTTTCCAGCTTGGTTCCATTCTCCCCCTCACTTTCAGGTACAGCAATCAGACATAGATTTGGTCTTTTCACATAGTCCCATATTTCTTGGAGGCTTTGTTCATTTCTTGTTACTCTTTTTTCTCTGAACTTCTCTTCTTGCTTCATTTCATTCATTTGATCTTCTATCACTGATATCCTTTCTTCCACCTGATCAAATCTGCTACTGAAGCTTGTGCATGCATCATGTAGTTCTTACACCATGGTTTTCAGCTCCATCAGGTCATTTAAGGTCTTCTCTACACTGTTTATTCTAGTTAGCCACTTGTCTAGTCTTTTTTCAAAGTTTTTAGCTTCTTCACGATGGGTTCAAACATCCTCCTTCAGCTTGGAAAAGTTTGTTATTACCGATCATCTGAAGCCTTCTTCTCTCAACTCATCAAAGTCATTCTCTGTCCAGCTTTGTTCCATTGCTGGCAAGGAGCTGCACTCCTTTGGAGGAGAAGAGATGCTCTGATTTTTAGAATTTTCAGCTTTTCTGCTCTGGTTTCTCCCCATCTTTGTGCTTTTATCTGCCTTTGCTCTTTGATTATGGTGACATACAGATGGGGTTTTGGTGTGGATGTCCTTTCTATTTCTTAGTTTTCCTTCTAACAGTCAGGACCCTCAGCTGCAGGTCTGTTGGGGTTTTCTGGAGATCCACTCCAGACCCTGTTTACCTGGGTATCACCAGTGGAGGCTGCAGAACAGCAAATATTGCAGAACGGCAAATGTTGCTGTCTGATTGTTCTTCTGGAAGCTTCGTCTCAGAGGGGCACCTGGCTGTATGAGGTGTCAGTCGGCCCCTACTGGAAGGTGTCTTCAAGTTAGTCTACTCAGTGGTCAGGCACCCACTTGAGGAGGCAATCTGTCTGTTATCGGATCTCAAACTCTGTGCTGGGAGAACCACTACTCTCTTCAAAGCTGTCAGACACGGACGTTTAAGTCTGTGGAAGTTTCTCTGCCTTTTGTTCAGCTATGCCCTGCCCCCAGAGGTCGAGTCTACAGAGGCAGGCAGCCCTCCTTGAGCTGCAGTTGACTCCCCCTAGTTCGAGCTTCCTGGCCACTTTGTTTACCTCCTCAAGCCTCAGCAATGGCGGACACCACTCCCCCAGCCTTGCTGCCATCTTGAAGTTCGATATCAGACTGCTGTGCTAGCAGTGAGTGAGGCTCCATGGGCGTGGGACCCTCCAACCCAGGCATGGGATATAATCTCCTGGTGTGCCATTTGCTAAGGCTGTTGAAAAAGTGCAGTATTAGGGTGGGAGTTTCCCGATTTTGCAGGTACCGTCTGTCACGGCTTCCCTTTGCTGGGAAAGGGAATTCTGTGACCCCTTTCATTTCCCGGGTGAGGTGATGCCCTGCCCTGCTCTGTGGGCTGCACCTACTGTCTGACAAGCCCCAGTGAGATGAACCTGGTACCTCAGTTGGAAATGCAGAAAGCACCCATCTTCTGCATCACTCACACTGGTAGCTGCAGACTGGAGCTGTTCCTATTCAACCATCTTGGAACCTCCAGACTCTTTCTTTAATTTCTTGAAGTATAAATTTTGATTATTGATTTGAGACCTTTCTTCTCTTTCAACGTAGATTTTTACAGTTTTTAACTGATCTTGGCAAAATCTGCCTGGGAAGCCACCCTATCCCTGGGAATGCTCCAAGTCAGATGAAATAAAGGCAAGGCCTTTCACAGGTCCATAAGGAAGCCACTGGACAAATCAAAATCCACAACAACAATTCTTTGAGAACAAAATCTGTGTTGCTCTTTCTTGCACTAGGAACCTGTACCAGGAATGCAACGTGTTGTCCTAGTAGCTGCCGTAGATCTGGGATCTGGGTGATGGCTGTTGGGCAGTTTAAAATGTCACAGCATTTTCTTACTGTAGCAACTTGTTTCTTCACCAAACTTTCACCTGATTGCTGTATTTTTAACTAGACTCCAGAGTTCTGTAAAAGTTTATTTTGACAGGTTTTACTAGCTCATTAGTTGTTTTTATGAAAGGAAAGCACCCTGGAATTTTCTTTTCTACTATTTTTAGTGACATCACCCTAAAATTTTATTTCTTTTTGTTTGTTTGTTTGTTTACCAACTCCATTTCTCTTCCTGATCAACAAAAGCCTTGATTTTGTTCAGGGAACTATCCATCCACCAGCACCAACCCTTCATAGTCTGCACATTCCAGGAAAGCTCCATGCTAAAATCCTTTCTCTTTCTTTCACTGAATACAACTTTTCTGTCCTCTATTTTATGTTCTCAGTACCTAGCTAGATGGCAGGGTCTATTCTAATGACCTCATTTGATTCTCTTTTTTCTTAAGTTTGAATAATTTTCATCAATCTTTCTTTAAGTTCACTATTTCTGTGTTATCTCTAATTCTTTCTTAATACCATTCTGTTAAATTTTTACTTCAGAAATTGAATTTTCTATTTGTAGAATTTCCAGTTGGTTATTCTAGTTTTAGTTTTTCTGCCTGGATTTCTTATTTGTTTTTTCATTATGAGGATATTTCCCTTTGGTGTATTTAGCATCATTAAAATAACTGCTTTAACATTTTTGTCTTCTAATGCCAACATCTGGGTAAACTCAAGGTTACTGTGCATTGCCTGGCCTTTCTCCTGAGTAGTAATAAAATTATCTTGTTTATTCACATGTCTAATAATTTTATATTTTTCTATACATTATTAATGATATATTAGAGATATTCTCAATTTTGCTTCTCTTAAAAATATTTTTATTTTAGCAGATAGTTAACTTGACTCAAACTAAAGACTCCTGGTTTCTTGCAAAGGAATGGGGCTAAAACCTCTTTTCAATTGCTTTAGCTTTACTGCGAATATTTGGAGTCTGCACTGCACATATGTGTTTCAGATAGTCAGTTAGAGATTTGGGCAGGGTTTATACTCTGAGTTTATACTCAGATTCCTCTTTGCTGGCTTAATTGTTTTTGGGATTCCCTCCCCTCACCTTTCAGTTTCTCCAGATATTCCATACTCTAATCTCTAGTTCAGGGGTTGTCAAAATAAGGTCCCTGGGCCAAATCCAATCCATTACCTATTTTTGTAAAGCTTATTCACTAAGAATGTTTTTATTTTTTGTGGGGTTTTTTTTTTTTTTAACATTTTAAAGGGTTGTAAAACAAACAAAAAAAAAACTATGCAACAGAGACAATATGTGGCTCAAAAGCCTAAAATATCTACTCTGTGGTCCTTTACCAAAAGAATATTAGGACCACAGTTTTAGGTCTTCAATATGGTAAGATGGTGTATTT
>NW_012117389.1:676588-770387 GCF_000951035.1 Colobus angolensis palliatus | reverse complement strand
TTCCAAGTCTTTGCTATTGTGAATAGTGCCGCAATAAACATACGTGTGCATGTGTCTTTGTAGTAGAATAATTTATAATCCTTTGGGTATACAACATTGTTTATAGCAGAATTCTTCACAATAGCCAAAAGGTGGAAACAACTACTTTAGCTTCAACTGGATCATCCCTGATGTGTCTATTTCATATAGTGCAGCTTGAGTTAAGAATTCGATTTAAAAACTAGAAGATGTACGATTTTTAAAAATTATCCCTCCCTGGTCACTTACACGTGTTATTCTCTTGGCCTAGAGACCTCTTCTCCCCAGTGACTTGTTTGGCTGACACCTTCTTAGTGTCTCCACTGAATTACCACTTCCTCAAAGATACTCAGCCTAGTTCAGATTCTCTTGCATGCAATTGCCCTCTTTTCAGTTCTTTGCCTCTTGGAAGTTGTGTAGTTATTTATCATAATCCCTTAGTCAATATCCACCTTTCCCACTAGATTGTAAGTAGCCAAAGGGCAGCAATTATGCCTGTGTGGCTTGCTATGCTGTAGATAGCACATTTCCTGGCCCAATATCTAGAGTAAAATACTCCAGAACCTAGCATTCTCAGACTAATTCAAAATCATGCACCAGGCAAAGCCAGCTGTGGGTACACAACATGCTACTTTATTCCAGCAACTCCTAGGAAGCTATCCTTTGTGACAGCAAGGAAAAAGGGAGGACTAGTCTAAAGGATAATAGCCATGTGTGTGACTCTGTTAAGTACTCATTACAAGGACCCTTTTGAAGATTCTTCTCCACCCTGCTCTTTTCATCTGTAACTGAGGGAGATACTAAGGGCACCCTGAGAAACCTGTCACTTGGTCCAAGCTCAGCCTGGAGCTTAAAGAAATCAGAGAGCTTTCCAAGAAAGTGACTAAGAGATTCCTGACATTTTCTTCCTTTCCTGACTTTGCTCAGCAATTCCTAAAGGGAGCCCGTAAGTAGGGATGAAGAAGAAGTGCAGTGCTGAGCAGAGAGCACTGATGTGGAGTCAGAGAGGCTCAGATTGCATTTCCAACTCTGATCTTTACAGGGAAATGTTGGGTATGTCAACTCCATGCCCAACAACTCCAAAACTCCAAAATTAAAAGTGAGTTTTAATTTTCTCATCCACAACATGGAGTTGACTCTGTTTCTTAGCATTTTGGTGTGTATTTGAAGTGTCTAACAAGGTGCATGGGTACATACAAACTACTCAACAAATGTTTATTGCTATCCTGTTCCACAGATCCAGCTTTTTAAGCAAGTAAAGGCCTTAACAGCGATGAAGGCAGTACCTATAACTCCTTCCCTTAAATGTAGTTGCTCAAACGCTGCAGCTATACTGGGGATTCATTTTACATTTCTGCCGTTCTTTTTTACTTTCTCACCATCCCCTGCTTTCTCAATGCTCTGTCAAGCAACTACTTCCTTATGCATGTCCCTCAAAGGACAAAATCCTGAAAAAAAAACAAAAAACACTGGAAGTGATTTTCACATTCTCTAAGTTGAATTTTACATCAAATATAGAAATCACCTCTTGCCTCTGCTTCAATGCCTCTGGTGATGGGCAGCTCACTTCCCACTGAAGCAGTTCTTCCCATCTTGGAGTAGCTTCAGCTTTGCACAGTCCTGCTAAATAAGAAAGTCAGATATTAGCAGATTTGGTCTAACTGCTGACAATCGGGTGGCCTCACGCGGACTGACAATGGAACTGAATCTTCGAAATGGGCAGAGTCAGGGAAAATTCAGAAAATCTGGTTAACAAGGAACTGGAAGTTCCATGCAAAAGGGAGACAGAATAGAGGACACAACCTCATATAAAAATGGAAAATGACAGAAAAACCTGCTGGAGCTCTGTGGACCTCAGCTGAAAGAGAACGGGAGTGGAAGAGAAGTAGGTGTGTACACACATACACATTGTTACCCTATAACAGTGTTGTAGAAAAGGCAATAGAAGTTTCCTACAGATGGTTCAGAGTTTTACCTTTGAGCTGCCTTATTAGATCCTGTACTATGCCTGGCAGGACTACTAGCTTCCCAGTACTGACCTTGCTCAAATGCTCTGCCTCCTGACCCCAAGGTCCATGTGATTTCTGCTCCAAACCCAGTGGCATGACTATGGCACTTGGAACACACCAAGATGATATGTGCTGGGAAGCTCAGCCATCTCCAGTCTTGTAGATTGTTTAAAGACCACATCTGTCCTATACATGATCTGAGGCTTTAGCTATATCTACAATATACTTCATTCTGTCTGAAGGGGGAGCTGCCCAGAATGATGGAGCTGGGATTAGGAACTATTATCATTGGTGTTCTTCAATCTGACCTTCTCTCTTCTCCTGGTTAATGTCCTTAGGAGCCCTCCGTAACCACTACTGCCCTAAAGATAACTGATTCCATCTTTATTTGGTGACAGCCTTGCCAATATTGGAATTTGGTTTCCCACACATTCTTTTGCTGTATCAAAACTATCCCCAAAGAAGTGTTTGTTGGAGCAGCCTGAACTTTTCTCTGGAAACACTGCGAGCATAAACACTATATGAACCACTTGTGGTTTAAAAGTGCTTATGATAGCATTCTCCAGTTTTAAAAAAGTCAATAAACTAGCATTAAACATTGATTTCAAACTGTTTCCTGCTACTCTGCGTGTAACCAAGCTTCTGAAAAGACTATATATTATCTGCTGTTGTTGTTTAAAGTCAAGGTAACAACCGAACACTATAAATATGCTCATATAAACACTTGAGTCTAATGCAGGTATGTTTGTGCTTTGTATACTTGCATAGGGTGAGCTCTCAACTGCTTCACCAAAATGGACATAATCTCCTGAAAAGCAATTACCACTTGGCTATGGGCATTGCTTTCTAAGGTTCAGAGCTTAAATGAACTGCATTGGAATTCTATCCCAATTATAGCTCTTTATCACAAATTCTGAAACTTTAAGATCAGTTTTGTAAGTTCTGATAAAATAAAATACTGATTCGGTTGTCACTTTAAAAAACAACACCCTTTTTCTTTTTTCTTCTTTTAGGGTTATTATTCTAGCAGAAATCACATCTCTGTGGATCATTTTCCATTCTCCTTTGTAAAAGAGTTTCTGTCCCAGATATTAACACTTAAGTCCCAGCTCTGTTCTTATTAGCTGTGTGACACTAACAAAGCCATTCTACCTTTCCGTGAGAACTCAGTTTCTTTTGTAAGAAATGTAAGAAATGGTGGAAATACCACCTATACTTTAGAGTTATCAAAAAATAAACCAAAGCAAATGGGATGTAATTTGCAAAGCATCTAGCATAGAGCACCTGGAACACATAGTAGGTGATCAATACAGTAATATTAGTTATTTTTACTTCTATGCAGTTTACAAGTTGTGATTTATTAAATGTCAAGTTACAATTCAGTATGGCCACTACCTTAAAGCACTGATATAAACTGAAACAGGTCATTGTGGTTTCTATATATCTTGTTTTCTTCTTCTAAAGGATCTATTTTCAGTTGAATAATATCCACATGGACCTAGAAATTCCTTTGATTGAGAGTTGTTTGTTTTCTACTGATCTATATCTGATGCAGTTTGTTTTTGGAGCTTACTCTTAAACATCATATCATTCTATTTTGTTTCTTTTTGTTTTAGCTTTAAAGACAAAGGAATAAGATTCTTGTATATTTAAGGAGCTGGGTTTTTAAATGTTACTGAGATGTATTATGAGCCTTTTATATATTTTTGGTGAATTTAGAGCCTAATATTAAAGCCACAAAATAAAATGAGGGAAAGTTTTGTAGAGAAAATTTGTCATCCTGTTAGAAGCAAGAAAACCTGCTGACCTCAAGATGGCTAGGACATGTCCTATGGACTCACATCTAACTTTTCCTTCACATGCATAGAAGAGAAGGGAACCAAGGCAAAGGTGAAGGTGATGGTAGCAGTGCTATTTAGATGACAAGGTGATCAAGGAGAGAGAACTGAACTACATCCCGCCAGGGAGGAGAAATTCAGTGTGGGTGAAGAGTGTGAGATGCCCTTCAGTAGAACCTGGAAGCCTAGAAAGGAGGGAGATTGATAAAATAGACCGTTGTTAAGAAACTTCAGTCCCAATATTCTTCTGGAAGTGTAATCAGCACCATTTCCACTCACATCACTGGAGGATGCTAAAAGGAAGCAGTGGACCCTAGCTAGCCAAGGGCTTGGTTTTCATCCATGTGCTATATACAGACAACTCAAAGAGAACCCAAGATAAGAAGTCAGAAGGTCTGGGTGCTGTTCTTAATTCTGTCACTCACTAGCTTTGGGACATAAGCAAGTCCTTTGTCTTCTGTGGTTTCTGTTGGCTTAACCATAAAATGAGAAGTTTGAATGAAATCATCTTTTGGGAGACTTCCAACTTTATCACCATCCTGTATTTTTCAATATCAGAAGTTAAAAACACTAAGATGTGAAAGCAGACTTTTTGTTGTTGTTATTTGTTTCTAGCCACCTTTTCAGGGTAAACATCAAGTCCTTTCTATATAAGAAACTTGGTCAAACACTGTTCATGTAGAATTTAGTAAACAGCTAAATTTAAATCCTTCCCACCACTACTTTGGTTTCTCTGTAAACTATGACCTTGATATGATATCATAGGCCTGAATAACTTTGGGTTCCTTAGGCCTGGCCAAAACAAGTTTAAGTCCTTGAGCTTGAAATGTTTTAGTCTTTACGTAACCCTAAAGAAAGAGAGGTGTTTTAACTGCATTTTGTTTTGAAAGATTTGTTTTGGGCAGTATTTTGTGCTGCACAACTGCAGCGCCTGAGCTTGGCCATGATTGCAATCACAGAGGTGCTGAAGACCCTCCCACTGATTTCAGCACTTCCCTGAAGAGCTGGGCAAATGTTCAAGTGTGAATGTTCCCATCGAATCCTGATCTTTTTAGCGACATCGTGTTTTCAAAGCAAGCTCAAGACCACAGGGGTTGCTGGGCTTAGTGTGAACAATCAAATTCTAAGTAAACAGCCTCATCTTCCACCCTTCATCTCTCCTTCTTCCTCTGAATTTTGCTATCCGTTTGGAAACTTCTCTTTCATTTGGCTTGGGGGACCCCCTTTTGAGCCAGAGCCCTTTGTGTTAGTCAGAGCGTGCTCTGGAGTTGTCAGAGCCTGCATTAACTTCACTGTTTGTCATTGTCAAGGTGTTGTTTGAAGTTGCTAACTTGCCCTTTGGTGGCTATGCTAAATGTAGATAGAATGAAAAGACTATCATTCCCTCCTAATTCTCCCACTAGGCCAGCCCAAAGCTATATACTTCCTTTGGAGTAACAGAAGGTGACAAGCGGCAGCTGCAGCAGCATTCATGTAACTAAACTCTTATCTGGCCTTGGGCCTGGTTGTCCAGTTTATACCCTACCATGAAAATTCTGAAATTCTATCATTTACTGAGGGAAGACCATGAATCCTGGAAATTTTAGAAGAATCCTCTTTTCAAGTATCTGCCCACTCATACTTGTGTGTTGATTTGGGATTTGAAAAAGTGGTTTCTGTATTCACTTTGTCAGAGATGGGACTGAGGTTCTCAATGAGAACACTGTTTAAACTTTGGGCAATCCGAAAAAATTGGGTCATAAATACTTTAAATTGAAATAATTATTTTTTCCTTTTGTGGTACACATTCGTAAACTTGGGTACAGATAAGTGGAAGGTCAGTAGACGAGTTTATTTCTCTGTAGCCAAATCACCTTTCTAGGCAGTCAAATGAAGATGGGAAAAATTTTCACACTGTCTTCATACAGTATTGTGCTTTGACATTGAAGCTTGAGACATAGAATGTCAGAGGTACAAGGAGCCTTGGGCATCTTCCCACTGTCACCTTTTATATATAAAGACACTGAGGCCTAAAAGAAGAAGTAACTTGCCCAAGGTCAAAAACCAAGTCAGAGGTTGATCTGGGGCCCAAATGCACACCTCCTAAATATTAAATAGAACCTGTTAATATTTACTAGACCAAAGAGACAAAGTCAAAAAGATAAAGGAAATGTAGGAATATGAGCTAAGAAAAAACTTGAGGTTTAGAAATCATCTAAGGCAGAAAGACTGCCCTGTCTTAAAGAACTGTTACCATTAGTAGCAGCTAAAGAAGGCTGAGCACAGAGCTATGTGCCCAGAGAAGATGAGGCAAATTCAGTACGTGGACAGCACAGTAATTCTGTTCCAGGAAACTGATGAGAAACCTGAGAAAGAGATTTGTTTTCCTAGACACTAACGATGCTGAAAGAAATTATTCTGCCTCTGGACTGAACCATGGCAAGAAAGCTCAGACTGACCCTGAAGGTGAGGTTAAAAGAGGGGTCAACCAGTCCAAAGGGAAAGTGGGGAGGGCTTGGAGGAGCATAAGTAAAGTTTGAGACTGAGTCACTAACATGGGACATTTCTGTTTAGAAGACCTGAGAGTCTACTAAGGATATACAATCCCTTCAGGCAGCAGCTCCTAGACTGCCCACTGCATTACAAGAGGAGGTTATGTAGTATAGTGAATGGGTGGCAGGTCTGGAGTCTAACAGACTTGAATCTGTATCCTGGCCCTGCTTTACCTCTTTTGTGACCACGGACTAGCTGTTTACCTTCTCTGGGCCTAATGTTTCTTTAAATTCAAGAAACCCCAAAGGATTATTTGTAAGATTCAGTAAAATAATACTTATTAGAATGTTTGGAATATAGCATGCATTCATATATGCCAGATATTATTAATAACAACCTGCTGAAAGTGAAAAGATCCACAGAATTCAAACACAAAGTGACTGGCTCATTAATATGTTTGCTTTTCCTTGATGAATGCGTCAGAGCACTTCTGGTCTCTGAGCTACAATTTCCTAGTTTATCAAAATGAATATTGTGTTTATAATAATGTCTTAGGGTTGTTATGACAGTTCATTGAGATATGGTGTGTACAGCATCTGTTCCACTGGGGTGGTTATAATTATTGAATTGGGGTCAGATATTCCACGGATAAAAAGAAAAAGGGCCAAATCCAAGAGGTCTGATTGTCTAGAGATGGTGGTAGTGCAATGATACCAATGCAAGTAAGTACAGAAACAAGGCAGGGGCTTTCCCGTTGGGAGCTTATCTTAGCTGACTTATGCCAGAAACTTCAAAAACATAATTGCAAATGCCCCCTCTCTCTTTGATTCACTTAGAATTGACAGCATGTCAGCAGAATCACTGGCTTGTCTTGGATGCCTCCCTGGAAATCCAAGGCTTCTCACGACAAAGTCACATCTAGGGTGGTCCCAACAACACTTAGCCTGTGGTCCTATTCATCATGTTAATGGTGGTGACATTAATCACTTCCTGAGGTTTTGATTCAGAGAACCCACTTCCACTTCTAGGGATTGTGCTTTGAAAGTATACAAACATCAATAGGAGCCCCTACTGTGTGCAGGATGTTGTGCCTGGCTCAGAGTAGGCACTCAAATATTTGTTGATGGATTGATTGATTAGAGAGGTGACTGAGATTAGTAAAACATTCTCTACCTTTAAGACACTGGCACCCAGTGGGGAATATTGACTCATACAAAGCTAGTTTGCACCCAGAATAAACTGATTAAAGATAAGTAAAAAGTAAAAGACAGCAATTGGAAATCATTCCAATGGGAGGTGTCTACGGTGTCTAGGAGAGCTACTAGGAGAAGAAAGCACTTGATGTGTACCTTTGCAGCTAATTGAGATTTTTGACATTGAAGAGAAAGGGCCCTTCAATTACAGAGAGTAGAGTAACCATAGGAAGCAATAAAGAGCAGGCCTTCTTATTAGAAAATAATAATAAACAAATAATAAATAGTGATTTGTGTGTCTGTGTTCTCATGCAAACATGTGTGCATGTGTGCTGGGGTCAGAGCATGGAGAGTCATGATGCCACACAAATAATTTTGATCTTTGTTACTGTAGGTGATGGGTATCTGGGGGAGATTTTGAGCAAGGGGATGATGGAGTTAACTAGATAGCTTGGGTTTTATTACTAGACGTAGACACTTCAAAATTACTAAGAAACGACTTTTCCACCATCACTTAGGCTGCTGGGGTCAGGAGAACAAAGAGAAAGCCATAAAAGTTTATTCAGATGAACAACAAACTGATGAAAACAACTTTAAGTAGAACGGGACAACTTCAGTGAGCTGAGCTCTTGGGCTGGTGACCCACAGCTACCCTTGCAACATCACCATCATCCCTGCTTTAAAAAAAAATAGTATTTGACACCAGCTATCGACAGCAGGATCAATACTTGCTGCAGCAGAGGTCACTGCTGGCAGGTGTCCACCAAGCATTGGGATTCCATTTTATTTCAACTGTGTTTGAAAGAAGGGACTGCACTCTAGAGTCCACCGGAGGGAATGCATTGCAGACGAAGAGAAGAACGTTAATATGAATTTCACAAAACACAATCTTTGCAGGTCTCACTAGGTTTCAACATTTTAAAGAGTTCTAGGTTTAAATAGGTTTAGGAAATGATTAGCTAACAAGATTCAACTAGTATCTTTGCTGAAGGAATTCTCAGAGCCTTCCCTAGGTGAATGTGTGTTGTGACCCTTTAAGAAGGGGCTTGAATATACAGTGTTTTCCACACTTATTTAACCTCAGAACCCTCTGTTTGTGTCTGGTTGGGTTTTTAAATATTTCTAACAAACAAACAAAATATATGTGTTGTATAATATGATGTTTTGATATATATGCTGTAAAATGATTAAATCAAGCTAATTAACATGTTAATCTATCACCTCATACTTAGCACCTTGTTGTGGTGAGACAGTCAAAATCTACTCACTGAGGGCCAGGCACGGTGGCTCATGCTGTAATACCAACACTTTCAGAGACTGAGGCAGGAGGATCACTTGATCGCTTGAGGACAGGAGCTTGAGACCAGCCTGGTAAACATGGGGAAACCTCTTCTTTTTCTGATTTTGTATTTGTATATTAAAAAGAAGTATATATACAGTGTACACATATGTATATACTCACTTAGCAATTTTCAAATATTTATTATTATTACCTCATCACTATGCTATCCAGTAGATGTCCAGAACTTATTCCTCCCATGTAACTGAAACTTTGTTTCAACCTCTCCTCATCCTCCTCCCTCCATCCCAGCCCCTTGTAACCACCATTTTACTCTCTGCTTCTATGAGTTCTACTTTTTCATATTCCACATATATGTAAAATCATGCAATATTAGACTTTCCGCGCCTGACTTATTTCACTTAACATAATGACCTCCAGTTCCATCCATGTTGCTGCAAATGATAGGATTTCACTTTTTTAAAAGGTTGAATAGTATTCCATTGTGTATATATGCCACATTTTCTTTATCCAGTCATCTACTGATGAGCACTTAGGTTAAGTCCATAACTGGCTGTTGTGAATAGTGCTGTAATGAATATGACAGTGTAAATATCTCTTCAATACACTGACTTTATTTCCTTTAGATATATAACCAGAAGTGGAAGTACCGAAACATACGAAAACAAAATTATTTGTTTTTGGAAGAGTATGTCGGATGAATCCACATGGGAAATGCTGTCGCAGAGAATAGGATTCAATGTAAAATAGTATTTTGGACTTGAGTCTTATAGATCACTGATAATGGTACTCTGTTATAAGGCAATTTCTATTTACTAAGCTGCTCTCTGCTTTATAATGCCCATCAATCAGAACAACTCTCATTTGTACTCATTTCAGTGCACATGTCATGCAGGCTATTTATATTTTTTTCATGCATTTAATACATTGTCTTCCCTAATACCCTACTTCCAGTCCTCTTGCTTGAACTGCAGCAATGGCCTCTTAACAGGTTCTCATTCCTATCTATGTTGTCTTCTCTTTCCGATTCATCCTGTATGATTCCTAAAGCGTAGGTTCACTCATGTTACTACACTGCTCAGAGTGACAATAGCTTTCTTTAAAATGTACATAAAAAATTCTCACTATGGCATTCAATGCCCATCCCACTCAGGCCCTAACCTAATTTTCTTTTGAGTCTCTCCTTCCCCCAGTTTACATGATTGTCATGCTGGAATCAAATGAGTCCACTTGCTAATCTCCATTGCTTGAACCTTAGTGCCTCCATGGTTGTGCTAAATCTGTTCTTTGCTCAGGAAAACACAGCTGAAATACTTCGTCCTCCATGAAGCACTTGCCTAATAACACCTGATGAAAGGGATTACTTTCCCATTTGATCTGAAGCATATTGTAATATTACTAAGAAAACACTTACACTAGTACATCCTATTATTTATATAAGTGGATGGATGCCACTGGCTAGCTGTGTGAGCTTGGACAAGTCACTTAGCCTCTTTTAGCCTCAGTGTTCTCATTTGAAAAATGGGACAATCATAATATCTACCAGCAGGATTGCCGTGAAGATTAAATGAAATAATACATGTACGGCAGCTGCTAGCTTAATCGATGCCACTTGCTCACATAATATTGTAAACTTCCTGATGAAAGTTACTGAGCCTGATTCTCCTACGCATCCCACATACCCAGTTCAAATGCCTGGCCTTGGCAGGCACTTATATTTATTGAATGAGTTACACATGATTGGCCAGGCTTCCTCTCCTTTCCCACTCTGCCCTATTGTGAAGGCAGGGTGAAGTTACCCTGCAGGGTCAAACACACAGTTCTTCTACCAATGGCTCACCATTATCCTACAGTTTTAAGCACAACTGCTTGGAAGTTCAAGAATAAATTTGGTTCTAAGTTTTAAAATAACTCAGAAAAGGGAAAAAAAACCTCATTAAAACACAAATGAATCTCACTATAGTACTATGTTTCAATCTTGAATCATATCAAAATTAATCAAAATGTCTTCTATAATATTCAGCTATCTACATATTTTCTTACACTGTCACTATTTTATTTTCAAAGAGAAAATGTTATTCCCTTTGATAAATTGATGAAGACTGCCACCTATTCGCTATCTGACTGAAATGCCATGCATGTGGCATCCTACTCGTACCCACTGAAATCTAGCAAGTTACTTCTGAGAGGCTGCCATTCACCTCAATTGATCCAGTGAGCTTATCTGGGAATGGGATGCGGATAGGGGTCAGAGATCATTTATTCTGATACATAGAAAAATATAATTCCATTCTTGCTGAGATACACACAGAAGTGTTTAAAGTAATAAAGTCATGGTCTAGTCACAAGCCCAAATAATAGAAACACCTCTGTGCTGATTATTCTCTAGCTGAGTTGCCAGATAAAATACAGCATACTGAATGAAATTTGGATATCAGATAAACAATGAAAACTGCTTAGTGTAAGCATGTTCCGTGGAATATTTGATACACACTTATACTAAAAATTTATTCTTGTTTATCTGAAATTCAAACTCAACTGCATGCCCTGTATTTGTATTTGCTAAATCTGTCTACTCTACTTCAGTGCTCCCTTCCCTATATACTCTCCATTCTTAGGACATCCAGCTCTATGCCCTGGAGGCTGATCACACTTGCAAATCTTGAGCTCCCTTTCCCCCTGGCTTGTGTTTTAGTTTGTTCAATGGGAAGTAGTAAAATAGGATCTAAGAGTGGAAGGAAAAAGAAGCCAGTCACTTATCCCTTACCCTCATGGTTCTGGCAGTGACTATATTCATCACTGGCCACAAATCCTGCCTGGTAGCCTCTCTTCTGTGGCTCCAAGCTCTCTCAAGATTCCCATAATTCCATTTCCTTCACCTTCAGGCTTAGGGAAGGAAAGGTTTCTCACAGTTACAGATTCCTAGTGCTTTGGCATCCTGTGATGTTTCCTTAACCCTGACCATAAATTTGTAACTAGTCTCTTCAATGATTTTCAACTAAACTCTTTGATTGTGTCCTTTGTTTCCCAGATGATACAACATTTTTTAAAATGAATTTACTTTTGAAAACTTTTAGGTTCAGGGGTACATGTACAAGTTTGTTACATAGGTAAATTTGTGTCATCGGGTTTGTCGTGCAGATTATTTCATCATGCAGGTAATAAGCATAGTGCCCAATAGGCAGGCAGTTTTTTGTTTTTTGGTTTTTTGTTTTTTGTTGTTGATTTTTTGCTGTTCTCACCCTCCTTCCACCTTCCACCCACAAGTAGGCTGTAGTATCTATTTTTCCCTTCTTTGTGTCCATGTGTACTCAATGTTTAACTCCCCCTTATGAGTGAGAACTTGTATTTGGTTTTCTGCTTCTGTGTTTGCTTGCTTAGGATAATGGCCTCCAGCTCCATCCATATTGCTACAAAGGACATGATCTAATTCTTTTTATGGTTGTATAGTATTCCATCGAGTATATATACCACATTATCTTAATGCAGTCTATCATTTGTGGGCATTTAGGTTGTTTCCATGTCTTTCCTATTGCGAATAGTGCTATGATGAACATACACATGCATGTGTCTTTGTGGTAGAACAATTTATATTCCTTTGAGTATATACCTAATAATGAAATTGCTGGTTAGAATGGTAGTTCTATTTCAAATTCTTTGAGAAATTATCAAACTGCTTTATACAGTGGCTGAACTAATTAACATTCATGCCAGCAGTGTACAAGCATTCCCTTTTCTCCACAACTTTACCAGCTCTGTTATTTTTTGCCTGCTCAATGGTAGCCATTGTGACTGGTATGAGGCAGTAAGTGTCTCATTGTGGTTTTGATTTGCATTTCTCTAATGTTTAGTGATGTGGAGCATATTTTCATATGCTTGTTGACCGACTGTATGTCTTCTCTCAAAAAGTGTCTGTTAATGTCTTTTGCCCACTTTGTTATGGTGTTGTTTATTTTTTGCTTGTTCATTCATTTGAATTCCTTATAGATGCTGCCTACTAGACCTTTGTCAGATGGATAGTCTGCAAATATTTTCTCCCATTCTGTAGGTTATCTGTTTACTCTGTTAATAGTTTCTTTTGCTGTGCAGAAGCTCTTTAGTTTAATTAGGTACCATTTGTTAATTTTTGGTTTGGTTGTAACTGCTTTTGGCATCTTTGTCATGAAATCTTTGCCAGGGGCTATGTTCAGAATGGTATTTCATAGGTTTTAGTCAAGGGTTTTTATAGTTTTATGTTTTGCATTCAAGTCTTATCTTGAGTTGATTTTTGTATATGGTGAAAGGAAAGGGTTCAGTTTCAATTTTCTGCATATGGCTAACCACTTATCCCAGCACCATTTATTAAACATGGAGTCCTTTTCCCATTGCTTGTTTTCATCAACTTTGTTGAAGGTCAGATGATTGTAGGTGTGTAGTTTTATTTCTGAGTCCTCCATTCTGTTTCATTGATCTGTGTGTCTGTTTTTGTAGCAGTGCCGTGCTATTTTGGATACTGTAGCCTTGTAGTATAAGTTTGAAGTCCAGTAATGTGAGGTCTCCAGCTTTGATCTTTTTGCTTAGAAGTGTTTTGGCTATCTGGGCTCTATTTTTGTTCCATATGAATTGTAGAAAGTTTTTTTCTAATTCTGTGAAAAACTTTGTTGCTAGTTTGGTAAGAATAGCATTGATTCTGTAAATTGCTTTGGGCAGAATGGACATTTTAACAATATTGATTCTTCCTATCCATGAGCATGGAAATTTTTATTTGTTTGTGTCATCTCTTATTTCAGCAGTGTTTTCTAATTCTGTTTGTAGATATTTTACATGTCTCTGGTTAGCTGTATTCCTAGGTATTTGAATTGTTTGTGGATATTGTGAATGGAATTGCATTTTTGATTTGGCTCTCAGCTTGGAAACTGTTGTTGTATAGAAATGTTACTAATTTTTGTACATAAACTTTGTTGAAGTTGTTTATCAGATCTAGGAACTTTTGGTCAGAGACCATACCATTCTCCAGGTATGGAATCATATCATCTGCAAACAGAGATACTTTGACTTTGTCTCTTCCTTTTTGGATGCCTTTTATTTGTTTCTCTTGCCTGATTGCTCTGGCAAGGACTTCCAGTACTATGTTGAACAGGAGTGGTGAGAGTGGGCATCCTGGTCTTTTTCCAGTTCTCAAGGGGAATGCTTCCAGCTTTTGTCCATTCAGTATGATGTTGGCTGTTAAATTGTCAGCGATGGCTCTTACTATTTTGAGGTATATCCTTTCAATGCCTAATTTGTTGAAGTTTGTTAATATGAAGGGCTGTTAAAATTTTTTCAAAAAGCTTCTACATTTATTGAGATGGTCATGTAGTTTTTGTTTTTTCTTCTGTTTATGTGATGGATCACATATATTGATTTGCATATGTTGAACTAACCTTGCATCCCAGTGATAAAGCCTACTTGATCGTGGTGAATTAGGGTTTCTTTGGTTTTCTTGTTTTTTGTTTTTGTTTGTTTGTTTGTTAGATGGAGTTACATTCTTGTCACCCAGGCTGGAGTGCAATGGCATGATCTCGACTCACTGCAACCTCCGCCTCCTGGGTTCAGGAGATAGTCCTGCCCCAGCCTACCCAGTAGCTGGGATTACAGGCGCCTGCCACTATGCCCAGCTAATTTTTGTGTTTTTAGTAGAGTTTCACCATATTGGCCAGGCTGGTCTTGAAGTCCTGATCTCAGGTGATCCACCTGTCTCAGCCTCCCAAAGTGCTGGGATTACAGGCATGAGCCACTGCTCCTGGGTGGCGGATTAGCTTTTTGTTGTGCTGCTGGATTTCATTTTTCTAGAATTTTGTGAGGAATTTTGCATCTACATTCATCAAGATATTGGCCTGAAGTTTTCTTTTTTTGTTGTGTCTCTGCCAGGTTTTGGTATCAGAATGATGCTGGCCTCATAGAATGCATTAAGGAGGAATGTTTCCTCCTCAATTTTTTCGAATACTTTCAGTAGAAATGGTACCCACTCTGCTTTATGTATCTGTCATTTGGCTGTGAATCCGTCTGGTTCAGGAGTTTTTCTGGTTGGTAAGACTTTCATTACTGGATCTATTTTGGAACTCGTTATTGGTCTGTTCAGGATTTCAGTTTCTTCCTGGTTCAATCTTGGGAGTTTGTATGTTTCCAGGAATGTATCCATTTCTTCTAGGTTTTCGAGTTTCTGTGCATAGAGGTGTTTGTAATAGTCTCTGAGAGTTTTTTGTATTACTGTGAAGACTGTGGTAAATCCTCTTTGTCATTTCTGATTGTGTTTATTTGGATCTTCTCTCTCTTTCTTATTTTTTTTTTATTGAGACAGAGTCTCACTCTGTTGCCTAGGATGGAGTGCAGTGGCGTGACCTCGGCTCACTGCAAACCATCTCCTGGGTTCAAGTGATTCTCCTGCCTCAGGCTTCTGAGTAGCTGGGATTACAGGCATGTGCTACCACACCCAGCTAATTTTTGTACTTCTAGTAGAGATGGGGTTTCACCATGTTGGCCAGACTGGTCTCAAACTCCTGACCTCAAGAGATCCACCCACCTCAGCCTCCCAAAGTGTTGGGATTACAGGCGTGAGCCACCACGCCTGGCCTCTTTTTTCTTTATTACTCTAGCTAGTGGTTTATCAATCTTATTTATTCTTTCAGTGAACCAAGTTATGGTTTCATTGATCTTTTGTATGGTTTTTCTCATCTCAGTTTCATTCCATTCAACTCTGATTTTGTTTATTTTTTATCTTCTGCTAGCTTTGGGGTTGGTTTGCTCTTGTTTTTCTAGTTCCTCTATGTGTGATGTTAGGTTGTTAACTTGAGATTTTTTTAACTTTTGATGTCGGGGTTTAGTGCTATAATCTTTCCTCTTATCACTGCTTTAGCTGTGTCCCAGAGATTCTGGTAAGTTGTCTCTTTGTTTTCATTAGTTTCAAACACTTTCTTGATTGCTGCCTTAATGTCATTGTTTACCCAAAAGTCATTCAGGAGCAAATTGTTTAATTTCTGTGTAAATGTATGGTTTTGGGTGATCTTCTTAGTATTGATTTCTGTTTTTATTGCACTGTGGTCCAAGAGTATGGTTGGTATAATTCTTTTTTTCTTTTCTTTGGATTTGCTGAGAATTGCTTTATGGATGATTGTGTGGTTGATTTTAGAGTATGTTCCATGTGCAGATGGGAAGAATGTATATTCTGTTGTTTTTGAGTGGAGAGTTCTGTAGATGTCTATTAGGTCGATTTGGTCGTGTCAAGTTTAGGTCCCAAATATCTTTGTGTGTTTTTTGCCTTGATGATCTTTCTAATGCTTCAGTGGTGTGTTGAAGTCTCTCACTATTATTGTGTGGTTATCTAAATCTCTTCATAGGTCTCTAAGAACTTGTTTTATGAATCTGGGTGCTCCTTTGTTGGGTACATATATATTTAGGGTAGTTAGGTCTTCTCGTTGAACTCTTTGCCATTATGTAATGCCCTTCTTTGTCCTTAATTGTTATTTGTTTAAAGTCTGTTTTTTTCTGATATAAGAATAGCCAGTTGTGCTATTTTTTGTTTTCTTTTTGCTTGGCAGATTTTTCTCTATCCCTTTGCTTTGGGCATATGAGTGTCATTGCATGTGATATGGGTATCTTGAAGATAACAAACACTTGGGCCTTGCTTCTTTATCAAACTTACCACTCTGTGCCTTTTAAGTGGGGGCATTTAGCCTGTTTATATTCAAGGTTAATATTGATATGTGCAGATTTGATCCTGTCATTGTGCTGTTAGCTTGTTATTACGAAGACTTGATTGTGTCGTTGCTTTACAGTGTCAATTGTCTATGCACTTAAATGTGGTTTTTGTGTTAGCCAGTAATAGTCTTTCCTTTCCATATTTAGCACTCCCTTCAGGAGCTCTTGTAAGGCAGGTCTGGTGATAATGAAATCCCTTTGAATTTGCTTGTCTGAAAAGGATCTTATTCTTGGTTGGAATTTCTCTTAAGAATGCTGAATATAGCCCCCCAATCTCTTCTGGCTTGTAGAGTTTCTGCTGAAAGGACCACTGTTAGCCTGATGGGCTTCCCTTTTTAGGTGGTTTTAACATTTTTTCTTTCATTTCAACCTTGGAGAGTCCGGTGACTATTTAACTCAGAGATTGTCATCTTGTATGGTATCTCACAGGGGTTCTATGCGTTTCCTGAATCTGAATGTTGTCCTCTCTAATGAGCTTGGAGAAATGTTTGGGTCAATATCCTCAAATATGTTTTCCACGTTGCTTGCTTTCTCTCCCTGTCTTCAGGGACACCAATGAGTCACAGGTTTCATCTCTTCATATAATTTCACATTTCTTGGAGGTTTTTCATTCATTTTTATTATTTTTTCTTTATTTTTGTCTGACTGCATTGATTTGAAAAACCTATCTTTGAGCTCTGAGATTCTTTCCTCAGCTCGGTCTATTCTGCTATTAATACTTGTGATTGTATTATTAAATTCTTGTAGTGAGTTTTTTTTTTAACCTCTATCAGATCAATTTGGTTCTTCCTTAAAATGACTATCTCGTCTTTCAGCTCTTGTATTATCTAATTGGATTCCTTAGATTCCTGAATAGGGACTGGGTTTCAACTTTCTCTTGAATCTCAATTATCTTTGTTCCTATACAGATGCTGAATTCTATGTCTGTCATTTCAGCCCTTTCAGCCTGGTTCAGAACCATTGCATGGGGAACTAGCATGGTCATTAGGAGGTAAGAAGACACTCTAGACTTTTGAGTTGCCAGAGTTCTTTCCCTGGATCTTTTTCCTCTGTATGGAATGATGTTCCTTTCATCATTGAAGTTGTTGCCCTTTAGATAGAGTATTTTACTTTTATGTTATTTGATGCCCTTGAGAGTTTTATTGTGGTATAACATGAGTTCAGTTCACTGGCTTTGTTTCTGTAAAATTTCAGGAAGCCAAGCCTGAGTTCATCACTGCTAGAATATGTGTTGTAACCTTAGGGCACTAGTAATGGGCCCTAGGCTTTGATCTCTGGCCCCTTGAGGTTAGGAACCTGCTGCACTGCAGGGACTGAGGTGTTCCCAATCCACTGGTAGCAACACTCTGATGGTGGTGATGGGGAGGTGCCAGCCAAAGCTTTGTAGGGTCAGTGACAGAAGGATCCATGCTCCTACGTGTGTGCCAATAGCAGTAATGGTGCAGCAGGGTGCACATGCATTGGCGGGAACGGGACAGCAGCAGGGGTGAAGCAGCAGCATCCATGTATTCATGTTTACGCCAGTTATAGGACAGATGTGGTTGTGGGTGCCAGTAAAGCAGTGGGGAGGTGCACCGTGGATGAGTGTGCACCAGCAAGTGGCAGGGGAAGGCTACAGTTGGGGGAAGATGTGGGTCAGTGGGTGTGCACCAATGGGGGCCATTCTGCTGGAGCTCTCTGACAATTATGTGCAGTCTGCTGCTGAAGCAGTTATAATGATGACCCCTAGGAAGTACTCTGGTTGGGCATCTGAGGCTGCACTACAAGTGGGTATGGCTAGGCTGGGGCTCCAGGAGAGATTGGCAGAGAGGGGTTTGCTCAGAATGGACTGGCTCCATCCCATGGGCAAGACAACCATGTTCTGTCTAGGTCTAACAGTCACCAAAGGCCAAAGCCACCTAGAGGAGCATGGCAAGCCTTCGGGGAATGGGTGTCCATGACTATGCTCCAATGCAGCCATTCCCATGCCAAACCCTCTGAGCTCTGCACAGGCTGGAATCCTTTCTCTGTCACCTCTCCAGACAGCTCTCCCTGCCAGCTCATCTGTCCATAGGGGTTGTGGGGTCTCCTGCAGCTAGGATACTGGAGGTCTGTGATGAAAGCAGGCTACTCCTCATCTGTTTAACTCAGCTTTTCCCTAGAAGCTGGTGGGGGGCAGGAATGTGTCCCAGTGCTCAACAACCCTGTGTAGGATTCTCAGCTTCCTATCCATTTAGCCTAGGGTCTATGTCTTCCCTCAATCCACTCTCAAGGCCTACCCTCAGAAGATCTGCTCAGTGTGTGCCAGTCTTCCAGATGGCCTAGTCTCTCAGTGGGAGATGCTCTTCCTGGCTGTGTCTAGGTGAACACCTTTGCTTACAATCTAATACAATCTTCAAATGACACAGAATACAAATCTAACAATATGAATGTACCTGTCACTTTGGGTCCACCCATTAAGGAATAGGCCCAAATCAGATTATTATCTAGTTTACATAAAATTTCATCTTGGTAAGGCAAGGAAATGGGTGAAATATAGATTTCCTCCCCAATGGGAGAGGTAGGGTTTTTCTAGCTTGTGTGACACAAATAGCAAAATCTGGTACTCCCCTTCTTCTTTCTGGATTGTTCCAGTATAGCTATGGATCAGACTTTTCTCTTTGTTGTTACTTACTCCCTTTGATTGAATATTTTCTCCTGCATCCATGGCAGGATCCCCAGCCAGTGTAGAGACTTGGTTGGCATCTTTCTTATACTGCAGGGACTAAAAGCATTTGAGTGGGACACATGTGACTGATGTCATTCTTTCTGCATCCCACTGTTCCCCTCCAACTTATGTGTTATTTTCTACCCTACTTTTCAGTTCCAGCTCTGCTGTGTCCTATAGCTTTATAAAACCAGAGTGAGTGGTGCTGAGATCAGGAGTATAAGTACCTGCCTTAGGCACTGTTCCTTATACAACAAAAGTACTAAATATTTTTTCTTCCTCAGGAAAAGGATGAAAAACATTTTCACCTTGAATTTATTAAAAAGCTCATCCAAGAAAAGTACTGCCACTGAGCAAGGTTAATGATGACAAGAGCCCCATGATATTCAGTCACTTAATACATCCCATGATGTCCAGGAATATTGGTGGCAGTCAGTGCATTGGCAGCTGCTGGCTGCTGCATGTGGCACTCTGACAGTGAGACGAGATGCTTACAAGCCTGTCCAGGCACTACAAACTCTAGAAGCCTGAAGATCTCTCAGCTACTCTGGGCATCATCAAGAAGGAGTCTGAGGAGCTCTCTCCTTATCTCAATAGAGGCAAACCCTTTCTGCAGAGAAGAAAATCTTCCTGTGGAAGACCATGTCCACTAAGGTTCTCTATTAAAGGAATAGAGTTTTCATTCAGTCATCTCAGCACTATCTTAGCCACATCCATGATATATACTCATTCCCTCATTCATTTATTCACTCATTCATTCATTTATTTAATACACATGCATTGAGTATCTAATATGTGCCAAGTACCATGCTAAGTACTGCAATACAGAGACAAATTTTGACCTTGTTCCTAAATGACTCATATTTTAGTAAATAGATGGATATGTGCACAAAGACACGCAAAAGAATGTCTTATGTATGTTGACAGCTGTCCATGCAGGGAATAGCAACACAAAAGAGCCAGCACATTTTAGATGAAATTTTAGAGACAGGACTTTTTGGAAGCAAGTTTTGGAAGTTGAGTGAAAGTTCACATGACAGACTCTGTTGGCAGAGGCAGCAGAGTGAGCGGAGGCAGGAGTCTTAAAGCAGCCAGGTGGGCTCTAGGATCTGTATGCATCACAGTATGTATAGGGAGAGTGTGCATTTAGGAAAGGGTGTGAGCTGGGAAGGTAGGCAAGAGGACCTCATCTGAAAGTCCCTGTGTGTCATACTAAAGAATTTGAACTTGAAAATAATAATTAAAATAATAAAACACTTTTATGGTTCTTAATATATAATAGGCACTGTTCTAAGTGCTTTGCATGTAATAACCTCAAAATAACCCTGTGAGATAAATAATATTTTTATTCTCATATTACAGATGAGGAAACTGAAACACAGAAAAGTTAAATGACTTGTGCAAGTTCACACAGCTCTTAAGTGGCACAGCTGGAATTCCAGTCCCTTTGTTCCTGTTGACTGATTGTCAACAGTCCCCTGCTTGCTGACAGTCCTGACAGCTTCCTCCTCTGTTTACAATTTGACACCTGCCACTTTGGACAGGAGAATTTATATCTGTTCTCAGGTGTGCCTGGCCAAGAGATACTCTTTGCATGTTTTTGCAGTGGTTATTACACCACTGACTTTCCCTGTTCCAGACCCTAATCAGGCTCTCGGGCTTTCATCTTGGCCCAAAATCATTGGCTGGTCAACTGGCCTTATCCCTTGTGAGAAAGAAATTTGGACATTTTTCTATGAATGAGATTCCTCAGGAATTCTTGTCATCATAGCAACAAGGATAAATTGGCAGCTGCCTTCTAATCCTTGGCCTGATGAACATGGCAGTGACCAAGAAAAACACAGACTCTGAAACTTGTGCTGACCCTCTTTCCTCAATTGAGGGAAGAGAGGTAAAGCTGTTTACCCTGTGCTGGCCAGGGCTGAAGCATTCTCAGCTCTGCCCTCCTACTTTTCTGTAGAAAGGAAAATAGGGGCAGCATAGTTAAACCGACTCTATTATTTTAAACAGCCTCAACTCATTATGGATACCTAGAAGACATGATTTGGTGTGGAGCCAGGAACTGGAAAGAAAGCAATTTGTGTGTTACTTAGGGCAAAAATGGACACTGCTAATAATAATGATTGCTAACAATTGCTCATCATGTACCAAGCACTATGCTAAGCACTTTACAGATATTATTATTTTTATTTAATCCCCACAAAAATTATGCAAGGTAGATATTATGATTATGTCCAACCTCAGTTTTCTCACTATATATTAATAATAATACAGCTCAGTAATCTGTCAGGAAGCAGAAGGCACAATTGGTACAAGTCAACTGTGAAGAGTAGAAGTGCTAGGAAGGCCCATTCTTATGTGGTAGTAATTAGAGTAGGCAAGAAAGAGTTTGGGTAGGCCTATTAAAACAAACGAGGTACACCAAGTGTAACAATAACAATAGCTACTTTCTATATCTGCTGTTACTGGGGGTGGGGGAGGAAAGACCTTCACTGAGGAAAAAAATGTTGAACAAAATTTAGCTTAGACTTTCAAAATAGATTTTTTTTTATTTTGGATTGATTGAATATCATAAGAACATTTAACATTAGATCTTCCCTCTTAGCAAATTTTTAAAACTTGTACCTAAAAAGTAGTTTGAAAGGTTCTCAATTTCTATTCCCATCTATAGGTGGGAAGAGAAGGAGCTAAACCCTTAGAGAAGCTTTAGGGAAGTTCTTATTTTTTCATACAGGAAATAATAATTACTTGGATTTCTGTAACAATACAAGTCTTCATGTAGTAAGGCCTAATATTTCATGTGTTTCCTTCCTCCATATCTTCAAGCCTCACAGGACACCAATGTCCTAACCATGAATTCTACTGCTTTCACCAGTGACCCGCACCCAGTGGCAAAGGCTTAGCATCTGGACGATTTTCCTAAAAGTCTCAAACTAATGGATTTCACCTCTCTTCCGCATGGGAAATTATTCAAATAAGTCAATCATATATTCCCAGGGGAGCCAGAAGGCATCCCATAGCTCCTGCTTGTTCATTCTATTCCCAAGTACAACTCGATGGGGCCAAGAATAGCTTACACTATCATCCTTAGGCCTATCTGATTAATAAAGTTCTGCTTGATTTCTTCTTTTTTAACATTTATTTTAGATTCTGGGGTACATGTGAAGGTTTGTTACATAGATTAACTTGTGTCCTGTGGATTTGATGTACAGATTATTTCGTCACCCAGGTATTAAGCCCATTACCCAATAGTTATCTTATCTGACCCTCTCCTTTCTCCCACCCTCCATCCTCAAGTAGATCCCAGTGTTTGTTGTTTCCTTCTTTGTGTTCATAAGTTCTCATCATTAGGTCCAACTTATAAGTGAGAACATGCAGTATTTGGTTTTATGTTCCTGCTTAGTTTGCTAGGGATAAAAGCCTCCAGCTCCATTCATGTTCCTGCAAAAGACATAATCTTGTTCTTTTTTATGGCTGAATAGTATTCCATGGTATATATGTACCACATTTTCTTCATCCAATCTGCCATTGATGGAAATTTAGGTGTATTCCATGTCTTTGCTATTGTGAATAGTGCTGCAATGAACATTTACATGCATGTGTACTTATGGTAGGATGATTTATATTCTTCTTGGTATTATGTACAGTCATAGGATTGCTGGGTCAAATGATAGTTCTGCTTTTAGCTCTTTGAGGAATTGCCCTACTGCTTTCCACAATGGTTAAATTAATTTACATTCCCACCAACAGTGTATAAGTGCTCCCTTTTCTCCACAACTTTCCAACATGTGTTATTTTTTAACTTTTTAGTAGTAGCCATTTTGAGTGATGTGAGATGGTATCTCATTGTGGTTTTGCTTTGCATTTCTCTTTTGTTTATTGATGTGGAATATATTTTCATATCCTTTTGGTCACATGTATGTCTTCTTTTGAAAAAGTATCGGTTCATGTCTTTTGCCCACTTTTTAATAAGATTATTTTTTCTTATAAAATTTTTAAGTTCCTTATAGATACTGGATATTAGACCTCTGTTAGATGCATAGTTTGCAAAAATTTTCTCCCATTCTGTAGGTTGTTTGTTGACTCTGTTGATAGTTTATTTTGCTGTGCAGAAGCTCTTAAGTTTAATTAGATCCCACTTGTCAATTTTTGCTTTTGTCATGATTCTTGTCATGTCTTTCCTCATAAAACCTTTTCCTGTTTCTATGTCCAGGATGGTATTACCTAGGTTGTCTTCCAGGAATTTTATTGTTTTGGGTTTTATATTTCAGTCTTTAATCCATCTTGAGTTGATTTTTTTATATGCTGTAAGGAAGGAGTACAGTATCGATCTTCTGCATATAGGCAGTTATCCCAGCACCATTTATTGAATATGGAGTCTTTTCCCTATTGCTTATTTTTGTCAGCTTTGCTGAAGATCAGATGGTCATAGGTGTGTGGCCTTAATTCTAGGCTCTCTAGTCTGTTCCATTGGTCTATGTGCTTGTTTTCTGTTTGTTTGTTTGTTGCCAGTACCATGCTGTTTTAGTTACTATAACCCTGTAGTATTGTTTGAAGTCAGGTAATGTGATGCCTTCAGTTTTGTTCTTTTGGCTGAGGATTACCTTGGCTATTTGGGCTCTTTTTTGAATTTTTCAAAGCTTTGAGAAATAGTTCTGTGAAAAATGTCATTGGTAGTTTCATAGAAATAGCACTGAATCTGTAAATTACTTTGAGCAGTATGGCCATTTTCATGATATTGATTCTCCCAATCCATGAGCATGGAATGTTATTCATTTGCTTGTGTCTTCTGATTTATTTGTGCAGTGCTTGTAGTTCTCCTTGAAGGGGTCCTTCACTTCCCTTGTCAGCTGTCTTCCTAAGTATTTTGTTCTTTTTGTAGCAATTGTGAATGGGAGTTCATTCATGATTTGGCTTTCTGCTTGCCTATTTTTGGTATATAGGAATGCTTGTGATTTTTGCAGATCGATTTTGTATCCTGAGATTTTGCTGAAGTTGCTTATCAGCTTAAGAAGCTTTTGGGCTGAGATGACAGGGTTTTCTAGATGTAGGATCATGTCATCTGCAAACAAAATTAATTTAACTTCCTCTCTTCATATTTAAATACCCTTTATTTCTTCACCTTGCCCAATTGCCCTGACCAGGATTTCCAATATTGTGTTGAATAGGAATGGTGAGAGGCGTCATCATTGTCTTGTTCTGATTTTCAAAGGGAATGCTTCGAGCTTTTGCCCATTCAGTATGATATTGGCTGTGGGTTTGTCATATATGGCTCTTATTATTTTGAGGTAGATTTCTTCAATACCTAGTTTATTGAGAGTTTTTAACATAAAGTGATGTTGAATTTCATCAAAGGCCTTTTCTGCATCTATTGAGATATGTCATTTTTGTCTTTGGTTTTGTTTACGTGATAAATCATATTTATCAATTTCTATGTGTTGAACCAGCCTTGCATCTCAGGGATAAAGCCTTGGATCAATCAATACTTGATTGTGGTGGATAAGCTTTTGGATGTGCTGCAGGATTCAGTTTGCCAGTATTTTGTTGAGGATTTTTGCACTGATGTTCATCAAAGGTATTGGCCTAAAGTTTTCTTTTATTTCTGCTCTTTTCCTTCCTTCCTTCCTTCCTTCCTTCCTTCCTTCCTTCCTTCCTTCCTTCCTTCCTTCATTCCTTCCTTCCTCCCTTGCTCCTTCCCTCCCTCTCTCTCTCTTTCCCTCTCTCTCTTTCTCTCTTTCTTTCTTTCTTTCATTCGTTCGTTCGTTCATTCGTTGGTTTTTTTTTTTTTGGAGATTTACTCTTGTTGCCCAGGCTGGAGTACAATGGCACAATCTCAGCTCACCACAACTTCTGCCTCCCGGGTTCAAGCGATTCTTCTGTCTCAGCCTCCCAAGTAGCTGGGATTACAAGCATGCACCACCACGCCCAGCTAATTTTGTATTTTTAGTAGAGACGGGGTTTCTCCATGTTGGTCATGCTGGTCTCAAACTCCTGACCTCAGGTGATCCACCTGCCACGGCCTCCAAAAGTGCTGGGATTACAGGCATGAGCCACCATGCCCAGCAGTTTTTTGTTGTTGTTATTGTTGTATCTCTGCCAGGTTTTGATATTGGCATGATCTTGGCCTCATAGAACAAGTTAGGGAGGTGTCCCTCCTTTTTAATTTTTTGGAATAGTTTCAGTATAAATGGTACACCTTTTCTTTGTACCTCTGGTAGAATTCAGCTGTAAATCCATCTGGTCCTGAGCCTGTTCTGGTTAATAGGCTATTTATTACTGTCTCAATTTCAGAACTCATTATTGGTCTGTTCAGGGATTCAATTTATTCCTGGTTCAGTCTTGGGAGGGTGTGTGTGTCCAGGAATTTATCCATTTCTTCTAGATTTTCTAGTTAATGTGCATGGAGGTGTTTATAGTATTCTTTGATGGTTGATATCACAATGGTGATATCCCCCTTATTATTTCTGATTGTGTTTACTTGACTCTTTTCTCTTTTCTTTTTTATTGGTCTAGCCAGCAATCTATCTATTTTATTAATTTTTTCGAAATGACAGCTCCTGGATTCATTGATTTTTTGAAGGGATTTTCGTGTCTCTATCTCCTTCAGTTCTCCTTTGATCTTGGTTATTTCTTGTCTTCTGCTAGCTTTGGGGTTTTTTTGATTCTCTAGTTCTTTTAGTTGTGATGGTAGGTTGCTAACTTGAGATCTTTGTAGCTTTTTGATGTGGGCATTTAGTGCTATAAATTTCCCTCTTAACACTGCTTTAGCTGCATCCCAGATATTCTGCTACATCATCTGCTTGTTCTCATTGGTTTCAAAAAACTTTTTTATTTCTGCCCTAATTTCATTATTTACCCAGGAGTCATTCAGGAGCAGATTGTTAAATTTCCATGTAGTTGTGTGGTTTTGAGTGAGTTTCTTAATCTTGATTTCTAATTTGATTGCTCTGTGGTCTGAAAAACTGTTTGTTATGATTTCAGTTATTTTGCATTTGTGGAGGAGTGTTTTACTTCCAATTATGTGATCAATTTTAGAGTAAGTGCCATGTGGCAATAAGAAGAATGTATATTCTGTTGTTTTTATGTGGAGAGTTCTGTAGATATCTATCAAGTCCACTTGATCCAGAGCTGAATTCTGGTCCTGAATATCTTTGTTAATTTTCTGTCTCAGTGATATAATATTGTCAGTGGGGTGTTAGAGTCTCCCACTATTATTGTGTGTGAGTCTAAGTCTCTTTGTAGGTCTTTCAGAACTTGCTTTATGAATCTGGGTGCTCCTGTATTGGGTGCACAGATTTAGAATTGTTAGCTCTTCTTGTTGAATTGAACCCTTTACCATTATGTAATATCCTTCTTTGTCTTTTTGATCTTTGTTGGTTTAAAGTCTGTTTTGTCAGAAACTAGGATTGTGACCCCTGCTTTTTTTCTGCCTTCCATTTGCTTGGTAAATTTTCCTCCCTCCCTTTATTGAGCCTATGTGTGTCTTTGCACATGAGATGGGTCTCTTCAATACAGCACACCAATGGGTCTTGGCTCATTATCCAGCTTACCATTCTGTATATTTTAACTGGGATATTTAGCCCATTTACATTTAAGGTTAATATCGTTATTTGTAAATTTGATCCTGTCGTCATGATGCTGGATGGTTATTTTGCAGACTTGTTGATGTAGTTGCTTCATAGTGTCACTGGTCTCTGTACTTCAGTATGTTTTTGTTGTGGCTGGTAGCAGATTTTCCTTTCCATATTTAGTGCTTCCTTCAGAAGCTCTTGCAAGACAGGCCTGGTAGTGACAGATTCCCTCAGCGTTTACTTTTCTGAAAAGGATCTGATTTATCCTTCCCTTATGAAGTTTAGTTTGGCCAGATATGGAATTCTGGGCTGGAAAATCTTTTCTTTAAACTTCCCTGTTGGTACTGATTTTGCTGTATCCCATGGGTTTTGGTATATTGTGCTTCCATTACCATTTGTTTCAAGAAATTTTTCAATTTTCTTCCTAATTTTTTCATTGACTCACTGGTCATTCAGGAGCATATTGTTTAATTTTCATATGTTTATATAGTTTCCAAAATTGCTTTTGTTACTGATTTCTAGGTTTATTTCATTGTGGTCAAAGGAGATGCTTGATATTATTTCCATTTTTTGAAGGTTTTATTAGTTGTTTTGTGACCTAACATATGGTCTATCCTTGCGAATGATTCATGTGCTGTGATGAAGAATGTGTCTTTTGCAACCATTGGATGAGATCTGTCCAATGCTGAAAATGGGTTGCTAAAGTCTCCAGCTATTATTTTATTGGAGCTTATCTCTCTGTTTAACTCTAATAATATTTGCTTTATATATCTGGATTCTCCAGTATTGGGTGCGTTTATATTTACGATTGTTATATCCACTTGCGGAATGACCCCTTTATCATTATATAATGATCTTCCTTGTCCCTCCTTAGAGTTTCTGTTTTAAAATCTATTTTGTCTGATATAAGCCCAGCCACTCCTGCCCTTTTTGATTTCCATTGGCTTGAAGTATCTTTTTCTATGCCTTTATATTCAGTTTATGTACATTTTTACAGGTGATGTGTGTTTCTTGCAGTTAACAGATTATTGGGTCTTGTTTTTTAAAATCCATTCAGCCACTCTATGACTTTTGATTGGAGAGTTTAGCCCATTTACATTCAATGCTTTTATTGATAAGATTGCACCCCTGCCATTTTATTATTAGTTTTCTGATTGTTTTGTGATCTTCTCTTCATTCTTTCCTTACTTCCTGTCTTTCTTTTAGCGAAGGTGATTTTTTTCAGGTGGTATGATTTAATGTCTTGCTTTTTAATTTTTTCTGTATCTGTTGTATGTTTTTTGATTTGAGGTTTCCATGAGGCTTGCACATGCTATCTTATAACATATCATTTTAAGCTGAAAAAAAGTAAGATTTTTTGCATAAACAAAAAGCAACCAAGCAAAAACAAAGCCAATAAAAACTCTATACCTTAATTTCATCTCCTCACTTTTTATCTTTTTCTTCCAATTATATCTTACTGTACTGTTACAGAAATTCTTTCTAGTTATTTTTTTTTGTTCATCATTTAGTCTTTCTACTTAAGAGCAGTTTACACACCACAGTTACAATGTTATAATATTCTGTGTTTTTCTGTGTACTTACTACTATTAGTGAGTTTTGTACCTTCAGACGTTTACTTTTTGCTCATTAACGTCCTTTTTTTCTGAAGAACTCTCTTTAGCACTTCTTGAAAGACAGGGTCTGGTGTTTATGAAATTCCTCAGCTTTTGTTTGTCTCAGAAAATCTTTACTTCTCTTTTAGCTTTGAAGGATATTTTCACCAGATATACTTTTCCAGAGTAGAAGGTTTTTTCTTTAAAACTCTAAATATGTCTTGCTACTCTCTCCTGACCTGTAAGGTTGCCACTAAAAAGTCTGCTGCCAACTGTATTGGAGCTTCCTTATATGTTATTTGTTTCTTTTCTCTTGTTGCTTTTAGGATATTTTCTTTATACTTGACCTTTGGGAGTTTGATTATCAAATGCCTTGAAGTAGTCTTCTTTCTTGAAGTAGTCTTTCTTCAAGTAGTCTACTTCTTTCTTGAAGTTGTCTTCTTTCTCGAGGTTTGGAAAGTACTCTGTTATTATCCCTTTTAATAAACTTTCTACTCCTATCTCTTTCTCTACCTCTTCTTTAAGGCCAATAACTCTTAGATTTGCCCTTTGGAGGCTATTTTAGCATAGAAGCTTCATTTTTTTTTTTTTAATCTCTTCTGACTGCGTATTTTCAAATGGCGTCTCTTCAAGAACACTAATTCTTTTGCTTGATCAATTCTACTATTGAAAAGACAGATGCATTATTCAGTGTGTCAGTTGATTTCTCAACTCTAGAATTTCTGCTTCATTTTTCTTAATTATTTTGATCACTTTATTGAATCTATCGGATAGAATTCTGGATTACTTCTCTAACAATTTTGAATTTCTTTTTAATTTCCTCAGCACAGCTATTCTGAATTCTCTGTCTGAAAAAAACACATATCTCTGTTTCTCCAGGATTGGCCTCTGATGCCTTATGTAGTTCATTTGGTGAGTCCATGTTTTCCTGGATGGTATTGAAGCTTGTGGATATTTGTCTGTGCTTAGGCATCGAAGAGTTAGGTATTCATTGTAGTCATTGCAGTCTGGGCTTGTTTGTACTTATCACTCTTGGGAAGGCTTTCCAAGTATTGTAAAGAACTTTGGTAGTATGATACAACCTCTATCTGCATTAGAGGGCCCCTCAAGTCCATTAACACAATGGTTCTTGCAAATTTATAGGGGTACCATCTTGGTTGTCTTGAATAAGATCCAGATGAATTCTCTGCATTACCAGGAAGAGATTCCTGTTCTCTTTTCCTACTTTCTCTCAAACTAACCAAGTCTCTCTCTCTCGCTCGCTCGCTTGCTCGCTCTCGCTCTCTCTCTCTCATGAGCCATCTGAAACTGGAAGTGGAGTGACACAGCACCCCTGTGGTTACCACCACTGCAACTTCACTGGCTTAAATATGAAGCCAGCACAGCACTGGTTCTCACCCAAGGGTCACTCTAACCACTACCTGGCTATCACCTATGTTTGCTCAAGGCCCTGGAGCTCTACAATCAGCAGATCACCAAGTCACCCTGATTTGTGTCAGTCCCTTCTGTGTGACAAGTTGCCCTAAGCCATGGACAGGTCCAGAGGTACCATCTGGAAGCCAGGGACTCAGTCAAAAACCTTAGAAGTCTACCTGTTGTTCTACTGTACTGTGACTGAGCTGACACTGAAACCACAAGATGCAGTCCTTCCCACTCTTCCCTCTTCTTTCCATAGATGAAGAAGCTTCAGCTCATGGCCACTATCACCACAGTCCCACAGGGAGTACTGCCAGGCTATGACTGATGTTTCCTTAATTCTCAAGGGCTCTTCAGTCATGTTGTGGTAAATGCTGCCTCGCCTGAGACTCACCCTTTAGAGAAGTGGGCTTCCCTCTGGCCCAGGGAAAGTCCAGAAATGCCATCCAAGTGCCAAGGCCTAGAATCAGGGACCCCAAAGAGCCCACTAGTTGCTCTACCTGACCCCATGGGCATGCTAGTACCTAAGGTTCAAGACAAAGTACCCTTTGCTTTTTCCTCTGCTTTTCTCAAGCAGAAGAAGTCTCTCCTCATAGCCACCACAACTTGGAATGTGCTGAGTGTCACGTGAAGCCAGCTAGCCTCACCCAAGACCTACGGCATACTACCTGGGTATTGCTACTTGTTATTCAGGGGCCATTGGCTCCATAGTCATCAGGTGATAGATCCTGCTTGTATGGGGTCCTTGCCTTCATGGCAGTCAGTTTCCTTCTCGCCCAGGGTGTTACTATAAATGTCATCCAGGAGCTACATACTGGAAAGGAGGCCTCATGATCTGACTGTGGGTTATCCTGCTGTGGCTCAGCTGGTATCCAAGATGCAAGACAAAGTCCTTTTTACTCTTGCCTCTCCTCTCCTCAAAAAGAATGTAGTTGTCTCTTTTAGTGTTGTGAGCTGTGCAGGCTGGGGTTGGGGTGGGGGGTGGCACTAGCATTCCTCCCTTGGCATCCCTGGCTGGTATCTCAGTAGGTCACATGTCCTCCAAGACCACTAGCTCTGAGCCCAGTTTAACACTAGGACTCACCTAGTATTTACCATCCTCGTGGCCCAGACAACCTTTCAAGTTTAGTTTGGGCCCCAAAGCACTTAGCCCGTAGTGCTGAGGCTTACTGGAACTCAAATTCTGACCACTGGGAAGGGTGATTCCTCTCTGGCTAGGGCTGATTTAAATACTCCCTCCATGGTCAGGCATTAGCTGAGTTCAGCCTGGTTTTGCTTTCTGCTATAACAGGGCAGCACTGAGTTCAATGTAATGTCTCACAATTCCTATGTTCTCCCTCTCCCAAGTGCACAAATACTCTCTCCTCACCATGCAGCTTCTGCCAGGGGATAAGGGAGAGGTGGTGTTGGCTATTCAAGACTGTCTTTTCTAGCCTCTTTCAATGCCCCTTTCAGTAACATGCCATTAACAAAAGGTACTGTGAGTACTCATCTGACTTTTGGTTCTTATGAATATTTAAATAGTGAAAAATCAAAAGATTTAAGAATTTTTAAACTGTCTAATATTGTTACTTGAATTCTACATTGAATTAGGGTTTCTTCATTAAGCAAATGTGGAATGGAAAGTTTTCCCCAAATCTTAATTTTTAATCTGTTATAAAATCTGGATATTACAGAGAAATGTTATTTTGATTTTATATATATATATACTGTATGTGTATATATATATTTATATATACTGCATGTGTATATATTTTTTTATATATATATACACACATGCATACCGTAGTCTGGAGAAAGTCTCTACTTTTTTAATCTAATAGGTTTTCCTCTGTAATCACATAGTTATACTTTTGTTTGTCCACTAGTGGACACTGTTGAGCTTCCAAACTTAAAGCTATTCTGCTGGGATGGTGAGGAGGCAAAAGAGGAGACATGAATGGAAATATAAAACCAAAATTAAGAGAGCGACAATCTTTGTACAATCCTATTTGTTCACTATATAACAAGGTAATAAATGTTTATGTCAATCATATTTAGAATAATAAAGTTAGAAACAGCTAGACTTACATTGCTTAGGAAGAATATTTTTACAGCAGGGAAGCACTGCCTAATGGCTAATGGCATAACTAAACTACAAAACACTATTCTATTCCACAGGGAAATCAATGCTTTCATTTCAAGAAAAAAAAATATTTTCCATTTTTCCAATTTCCTTTTCTTCAGACCTCTTTAATTTGAGAATATTGTTAACCTTTTCATGAAGATTCAACCAAAATACTGAAAAGTAGACAATAAAAAGCTATCATTTAGAGGTGAGCTTGTGATGAGAATTTGGGTCAAAAGACAATGAATAAATTTTTACTAATGTATAATCTATTTCATTTTAATGAATAAAATTCTGAACTCATCATATAGATTATAAGAATTTCTATAAAGAGAATTCAACAATATTTAATTATCTGAGCTATTGTGATGGTGTGCCAGCAATCACTTCATAACTTTGGAGGTAGCAGGTTTTTTTTTTTTTTTAATAGAGGTACTGTAAGAAGTACTGGAATGAAATCCAGAAATAAATTCCAATTCTGATTACTTGCTGCCTGACTTTGAGTAGGTTGCTAGACTTCTCTGATCCTCCATTTTCTCATCTATAAGAGTGGAAATAAATAATACTTTCTTAGTAAGTTTATTACAGGAAATAAATGAGATACTGTAGGCAAGAGGCCTAGTATAGTGCCTGGTACAAGGAAGCTGTCAGTAAATCTAGTTTTATATCCATCTCCTAAAAGAAGCCACAAACAGAGGGTTCTGCCAGAGTTTTACGCTTTCAAATGAGCATGGGCAGCAGCAATCAATGATTAATTAATGATGCCTCTTTCTCTTTCTAGTACATAAGTTCCACGAAGAAAATATTGAGCGTGTGTTTTTTGCTCATTATTAGATTCCCAGCCCCTAACAAAGTACATGGTATATGTTAGGGGAAGAATAACTCTCATATGTTCTGAGTTGAAAGACACCCTTGTAAGAAGACATACATTAACAGGAGAAAAAGAAACATAGGTTTATTTACATGTATATTTCATATATACATGTGAGACACCCAGGGAATGAGTAATTCTCAAAGATGTGCTTTTGAAATTCAGCTTATATTCTATTGTATTAGTCTGTTCTCACAATGCTATAAGGACATACCTGAGACTGGGTAATTTATAAAGAAAAAGGGGTTTAATGGACTCACAGTTCCACATGGCTAGGGAGGCCTGACAAGCATGGCAGAAGGTGAAAGGGGAGCAAAGGCATGTCTCACATGGTAACAGGCAAGAGAACCTGTGCAGGGAAACTGCCCTTTATAACCATCAGATCTCGTGAGACTCACTCACTCTCACGAGAAGAGCATGGAGATAATCGACCCCCTGATTCAATTACCTCCCACTGGGTCCCTGGCATGACATATTGGGATTATGGGAACTATAAATCAAACTGAGATTTGGCTGGGGACACAGCCAAACCATATCAATCATTTTCAACAGAGAACAGTAAATGTTTTTGCAACTTTTGTTTTAGATTCGGGGGGTGCTTGTGCAGGTTTGTTGCACAGATATATTACGTGATGCTGAGGTTTGGGGTATGACTGAACCTGTCACCCAGGCACTGAGCATAGTACCTGGTAGGTAGTTTTTCAACTCTTGCCCCACTCCCTGCATCCCACATGTAGTAGTCCTCAGTATCTATCATTCCTATCTTTATGTCTACATATACCCAATATTCAGCTCCCACTTATAAGTAAGAAAATATGGTATTTGGGTTTCTGTTTTTGTGTCAGTTCACTTACAACAATGGCCTCCAGCTGCATCCATGTTGATGCAAAGGATATAATGCCATTCTCTTTTTTGCCTGCATAGTATTCCATAATATATATGTATCACATTTTCTTTATCTAATTCATCATTGATGGGAACCTAGATTGATTCCATGTCTCTGCCATTTTGAATAGTACTGCTGTGAATATATTGGTGCATATGTCTTTTTGGTAGAACAATTTGTTTTCCTTTCGGTATATACCCACTAATGAAATTGCTAGGTCAAATGTTATTTCTATTTTTAGTTGTTTGAGAAATCTCCAAAGTACTTTCCACAGTGGCTGAATGAATTTACATTCCCACCAACAGTGTATAAGCATCCCCTTTTCTCTGCAGCCCCACCAACATCTATTACCTCTCTACTTTTCATTAATAGCCATTCTGACTGGTATGTAATGGTATCTCATTGTGGTTTTTATCGGCATTTCTCTGATGATTCATCATGATGAGCATTTTTTGATGTTTATTGGCTGCTCATATGTCTTCTTTTGAGAAGTTTCCATGTTCTTTGCCCATTTTTTCATGGAGTTATTTGATTTTTGCTTATTGATTTGTTTAATTTTCTTATAGGTTCTGGATATTAGACCTTTGTCAGATGCATAGTTTGTAAATATTTCCTGCCATTCTGTAGGTTGTTTACTCCATTGGGAGTTTCTTTTGCTGTGCAGAAGCTCTTTAGTTTAATTAGGTCCAACTTGTCAATTTTTGTTTTTGTTGCAATTAATTTTGATATATATTATATATAATTATATTATATTACAAAATAAATTCTTTGCCAAACCCAGTGCCAAGAAGTGTATTTCTTAAGTTTTCTTCTAGGATTTTTGTAGTTTGGGGTCTTTGATCTACATTGAGTTAATATTTGCATATGGGGAAAGGTAGGAGTCCAGTTTTATTCTTCTGCATATGGCTAGCCAGCTTATCCCAGCACCATTTGTTGAATAGGGTGTCCTTTTCCCATTGCTTATTTTTGTCGACTTTGTCAAAGATCAAATGGTTGTAGTTGTGCAGCTTTATTTCTGGGTTCTCTATTCTGTTCCATTGGTCTATGTGTCTGTTTTTGTGCTAGTACCATGTTGTTTTGGTTAACTTTGCCTTCTAGTATACTTTGAAGTCAGTGTCTCCAGCTTTATTTTTTTTTTTCCCTTAGGATTGCCCTGGCTATGCTGGCTCTTTTTTGGTTCCATATAATTTTATAATAGCTTTTTCTAATTCTATCAAAAATGACCTTGGTAGTTTGATAGAAATAGCACTGAATCTGTAGATTGCTTTGGGCAGTATGGACATTTTAATAATATTGAGTCTTCTAATCGATAAGCATAGAATGTTTTTTCAGTTTTTGTGTCATCTGTGATTTCTTTCAGCAGTGTTTTGTGGTTCTCCTTGTAAAGATCTTTTACCTCCTTGGTTAGAGGTATTCCTAGGTATTTTATCACACATTTTTAGTGTATAAAAATTTTCATGATTTTTGTACATTGATTATGTATCCTGAAACTTTTCTGAAGTCGTTTACCAGTTCTCAGAGCCTTTTGTCAGAGTCTTCTACGTATAGAATCTTACCATCAGTGAGTTTGACTTCTTTTCTTATTTGGATGCCTTTTATTTTCCTCTCTTGCCTGATCATTCTGGCTAGGCCTTCCAGTGCTATGTTGAATAGGGGTGGTGAGAATGGGCATCCTTATCTTGTTCCAGCTCTCAAGAGGAATGCTTCCAACTTTTGTTCACTCAGTGCGATGTTGGCTGTGGATTTGTTATAGATGGCTCTTACTATTTTGAGGTATTCCTTCAATAGCTAATTTATTGAGCATTTTCAATAAAGAAGGGATCTTGGATTTTATTGAAAGCTTTTTCTGTGTCTATTCATATAGTCATATGTTTTTTGTTTATGTGATGAATCACATTTTTTGATTTGTGTATGTAGAACTGACTTTACATCCCCGGAATAAAGCCTACTAGATTTTGGTAAATTAATTTTTAATGTGTTGATGATTTGGTTTACTAATATTTTGTTGAAATTTTTGTGTCTCTGTTCATCAGGGATATTGTCCTGTAATTTTATTTTTCTGTTGTGTCTTTGCCAGATTTTGATATCAGAATGATGCTGCTACATAGAAAGAGTTAAGGGGAGCCCCTCCTCTTTGGTTTTTTGATTTTTTGGAATATTTCCAGTGGGGTTGCTACCAGCTCTTCTTTTTACATCTGGCAAAATTCGCTTTTGAATCCATCTGGTCCAGGGTTTTGTTTTGTTTTGTTTTTCTGTCAGTAGGGGTTTTATTACTGATTCAATTTTGGAACTCATTACTGGTGGCCTGTTCACGGTTTCAATTTCTTCTTGATTCAGTCTTGGGAGGCTGTGCATTTCCAGTAATTTATCCATTCTCTCTAAATTTTCTAGTTTGTGTGTATAGAGGTGTTCATAATAGTCTCTGAGGATCTTTTGTATTTTGTGGAATTGGTTATAATGACACTTTTGTCATTTCTGATTTTTTATTCGGATCTTCTCTCTTATTTTTTGTTAATCTAGCTAGCTATTTATTATTCTTGTTTATCCTTTCAAATAACCAACTTTTGGTTTTGTTCATCCTTTTTATGGATTTTTGCGTCTCAGTTTCATTCAGTTCTGCTCTGATTTTACTTACTTGTTTTCTTCTGATAGCTTTGAGGTTATTTTGTTCTTGTTTTTCTAGTTCCTCTAGGTGCAATGTTAGATGGTGAATTTGAGATCTTTCTAACTTCTTGATGTAGGCATTTAGCAATATAATTTTTCCTCTTAACACTACTTTAACTGCACCCCAGAGATTTTGGTATTTTGTGTCTCTGTTTTAATTTGTTTCAAATAATTTTTAAATTTCACCCTTAATGTTATTGTTTACCCCAATTTATTTCAGGAGGAAGCTGTTTAATTTTCATGTCATTGTGTGATTTTGAGAGATCTTCTTGGTATTGATTTCTATTTTTATTCCACTGTGGTCTGAGATTATGCTTGGTATAATTTTGAATTTTTTGATTTATTGATACATGCTTTATGGACAAGAACGTGGTCAATCTTAGAGGATTTTCTGTGTGCAAGTTAGAGGAATGCGTATTCTGTGGATGTTGAGTGGAGTATTCTATTAGGTTCAATTGTTCAAGTGTCAAATTTAAGTCCAGAATTACTTTGTTAGTTTTCTGCCTTGATAATCTGTCTAACCCTGTCACTGGGGTGTTGAAGTCCCCCACTATTATTGAGTGGCTGGCTAAGTCTTTTCACAGGTCTAGAAGTATTTGTTTTATGAGTCTGCATGCTCCAATATTGGGTGCATATATATTTAGGATAGTTAACTCTTCTTGTTGAATTCAAGCCTTTATCATTGTATAATGCCTTTCTTTGTCCGTTTTTGACTGTTACTGGTTTAAAGTCTGTTTTATCTGATATAAAAATAGAAATCTCTGCTCTTTATTTGTTTTCCATTAGCATGCTAGATTTTTCCATCCCTTTACTTTGAGCCCATGAATGTCGTTACAAGTGAAATTGGTCTCTTGAAACCAGGAGACATTTGGGTCTTATGTTTTTTGTTTTTTTTTTCAATTTGCCACTCTGCCTTTTCAGTGGGGTGTTTAGACCATTTACATCCAAGGTAAATATTGATATGTGATCTTTTAATACTGTCATGATGTTGTTAGCTGGTTCCTTTGTAGTCTTGATTGTTTAGTTGCTTTATAGGATCTGTGGGCTAGGTACTTAAGTGTGTTTCTGTCGAAGTAGGTATCATTCTTTCATTTCCCTGTGTAAAACTCCCTTAAAGGTTTCTTGTGAGGCTGGTCTAGGGTAATGATTTCCCTTAGTGTTTGCTATTCTGAAAAATATTTTATTTCTCCTTTGCTTATGAAGCTTATTTTGGTGGGATATAAAATTGTTGGTTGGAATTTCTTTTCTTTAAGGATGTTAAAAAGAGGCCCCCATCTCTCCCGGCTTGTAAGATTTCTGCTAAGAAGTCCACTGTTAGTCTGATGGGCTGCCCTTTGTGAGTGACCTGACCCTTTTCTGTAGCTGTCTCTTTTATTTTTCTTTCACATTGACCTCAGAATGTCTGATTACTACATGGTTTAGGGATGGTTGTCTGGTATAGTATCTCACCGGGGTTCTCTGAATTTCTTGAATTTGCATGTCAACCTCTACCTATATTGGGAAAATCAGTGTGGACTATATCCTCAAATATGCTTTCCAAGTTGCTTGCTCTCTCTCTTTCTCTCTCAGGAATATCAGTAAGTCACAGGTTTTATCTCTTTACATAAACCCATATTTCTCAGAAGTTTTGTTTATTTTTATAAATTATTTTTTCTTTATGTTTGTCTGACTGGGTTGATTCAGACTGATCTTAAAGCTCTGAAATTCTTTCCTCAGCTTGTTCTCGCCTATTGTTAAGTCTTCCAACTGTATTTGAAAATTCCCTGCAGTGAATTTTTCAATTCCAGAAGTTCAGTTTGTTTTTTCTTTAATTTATTTTATTTATTTTGAGACAGAGTCTTGCTCTATTGCCCAGGCTGGAGTGCAGTGACGCAATCTCGGCTCACTGCAACCTCCACCTTCTGGGTTCAAGCAATTCTCATGGCTCAGCCTCCCCAGTAGCTGGGATTACAGGCACGCGCCATCGCGCCTGGCTAATTTTTGTATTTTTTAGTTGAGACGGGGTTTCCCCATGTTGGCCAGGCTGGTCTTAAACTCCTGACCTCATGATCTGCTCGCCTCGGCCTCCCAAAGTGCTGGGATTACAGGCATGAAACACTGCGCCTGGCCTGTTTTTTTCTTAAAATGGCTATATCATCTTCTAACTGCTGGATCATTTTACTGGTTTCCTTGTATTGAACTTCAACTTTCTCTTGAATCTTGTTCAGTTTCCTTGCCATCCAGATTCTGAATTCTATGTCTTTTCAAACATTTCAATCTGTTTAGGATCCATTGCTAGGAGCTAGTTAAATCCTTTGGAGATAAAGAAACACTCTGACTTTTTGAATTTTAGAGTTCTTGTGTTACCAGAAAGTGGTCCCAATTCAGACCCCAAGAGAGGGGTTTTGGATCTTGCACAAGAAAGAACTCAGGTCGAGTCCATACAGTAAAGTGAAAGCAAGTCTATTAGAGAAGAAACAAAAGAATGACTACTCCATAGGCAGATCAACCCCGAGGGCTGCTGGTTGCCCATTTTTGTGGCTAGCTCTTCATTATATGCTAAAAAAAAAAAGGGGGGGGTGGATTATTCATGCCTCCTCTTTTTAGATCATACAGGGTAACTTCCTGATGTTGCCATGGCCTTTGTATCCACCAGTGTCATGGCACTGGTGGAGGTGTAGCAGTGAAGATGACCAGAGGTCGCTCTCATCGCCATCTTGGTTTTGGTGGGTTTTAGCCAGCTTCTTTACTGCAACCTATGTTATCAGCAAGGTCTTTATGACCTGTATCTTGTGTTGACCTCCTATCTTGTCCCGTGACTTAAAATGCCTAACCATCCAAGAATGTAACCCAAAAGGCCTTAGCCTTATTTTACCCAGCCCTTATTCAAGATGGAGTTGCTCTGGTTCAAATGCCTCTGGCACTTGCACTGGTTCCTTGTCATCTGAAAGGGCTAGAGTTTCTTTATCTTTCTGAAGTTGCTTTCATTTGAATGAAGATTTTTGCCTTTACATTCTTTTTTTTCCTTGAGGATTTCACTGTAGTGTATGTTGTCTATAGTCACTTGTCTTTGTTTCTGGGTGCTTTCAGAGGACCAAGGCTCTGTACAGGTTTCTTAGTTTCCTGCATTGGATTTCACAGGCAATGTATACTGAATTAATTTTTGTTCGTAGTGTAATTTGGGCTGTAATCCAGTAGATGGCACTTAAGAGTAAGTGCCTTCAGATAGGCTACTAATCAGCTGTGCATCTCTTTTTTATTTCAATGTGTCTGCAGCAGTACTCTGGAGAGGGGGAGACTTGGGGAAAGGTGGCAAGAGATAAACTCTCACCAAGTCTGTTCCTGGGCATTAGGGGACACCCTACAATCACTGATATTGTGCTCACATTTCCTTAGCCCCAAGGGGGACCCTGGTAGGTTGCACTATCCCCTCTTTAGGGGCAACCCAAGATGAAGGTTAGGTTACCAGGATACCTTCGACTCCCCAAGTACCCACTGATCCTCTAAGCTTGGCAAAGTCAAAGTGGGTTGTGTGGTATGTCTGTAGATGGTCTGGTGATGCAGAGGGTCAAGAGCAGAGGATCCCCAGGCAGACCATTGGTACCCATGGCCTGTTTCTGTTGTTGTTGTTGTTGTTTCCCCAGAAGATGACTGTGTAGACCACACAGCTTGCGCTCACCCAACTGGATCTTCCTCTGGTGTCTGCTCCAGAAGCAGGCCCAACCAGCTAGGTTTTTTCCCTAGCCTTCCATGCCCAGATTGCTGGGCTTTTTCATCTGTCCCAGGCCGTGGGCTTTCTAAAGCAGAAGCTGTGCCTGGCCAATAGGCTACACCCTTCCTGGACCTGTGTTGTGGAGGGAGGGATGCCCAGCACCCACATCGACACACGAAATCACAGCGCACTCTTCTCAGTGTTCTGAGAGTGGGGACTCTTCCTGTGCTTGAACTCTTGCCACAATCTCAGCTCGATATTCCTGAGTTTTGGGCTCTAACACTGGGAGATTAGAAATGGGCCTGTAGCTTTGTTCTCTGTCCCCACAGTTTTGAGCACTGGCTCTGCTGGGGGACAGGCAAAGTGCTCCCAGGCTGCTGGCCTCAGCTGGTGCAGTGGAGGCTGTACTGTGTTCACCCTCTCAGAAGCAGCCAGGTACGGGCCTTGGGAGAGGCCAGCAGACAAGGGAGCATGCAGATCGGCTGTGCCTCAGTCCCACAGAAAAGGCAGTTCTACTGTCTCCTGGCCCAGCACTCAGCATGGGCTAGAGTCACTCAGAAAAAAATGGAGAACCTTGGGGGATGGATGCCTACTGTCATGTTTTGCTGCACCTGCCCCATGAGCAACCCACTCTGGGTTCCACAAAGGTTTGAGCGCTGCCTCTGTCTACTCTCCAGGTGGCTCCCCCTGCCAATTCAAATGTCAATGAGGGTCATAGGATCTCTTGTTGCTGGGATCCCAGAGGTCTGCAGCAGGAGTGTGATGCCCCAGAATTCCTTTACTCTTCCTTTTCTTAGGACCCATTCATGCTAGTCCTGGCACTTGACAACTCCATGCATGCTTTCCAGCTCCCTCCCTCTTCAACCTCACTGTCTGCTTTGACTGTTTATTGGATTTCAGTGTTTTCTCTCAAAAGATCTGTTTGAAGTGTCATGGTTTACTCAATATTTTGGTTTCTCTCAGTGGGAGAGGCATTTCCTGGCTGTGTCCATTTGGCCATCTTGCCCCTGCCCCCAGGAACAGCACATTTTTAGAAAAGTAACAAGACAAAGGTAAAAGACTGAGTCTCCACAGGTGGCAACTTCGAGGAAGGCAAATAAATGGCAGATAAAGACTATTTTCTAATGTTTGTTAATGTAGATTCTTCTGGTAGCATCTCCAGGCCAATACAGTTCCGAAGTTATCTTCATTGGTTAACTTTTGTTCTCCCTGGTAGAAGGTGGGGTAGGGAGGTGGGGGCATAATACCTTTCATCTTTGTAAATTTATGTCCTGCTTTTAGACAAATAAAGGGAAGGTAGAAAACTTTCCTACATCCGTTTCTTCTTAATTGGCTTCAGCTTAACAGTCTTTCAAACTTTGAGGCAGTTTATTCTGGTCTTCCTTAGGGCCCAATCCATATTTGTTGAATGATGAATGGATATGCCACTAAGATCCGTAAAATATGATCAGTTCTTGTGACATGGAATTTATAGTGTTACAACAGATAAAAGATGATAATGATGAAGTAGTCTAGAAGGTTATCGCAATTCTGAGAGCCATGCATAGGAACTTGTTAGTTATACCTAACAAGACTTTCCATAAGTTTTTCAGATTGCCAATCCAACTATGTTCTGATAAGAGAGGCAAGGGCCAAGGGGGTAGAATCCAAATAGAACCTTCTTCCTATCTGTAGACACTGCCATGCAAAAACACTACCTGTAAGCCATCCCGCAGTGGGTTGCCCCACTACCTTAACCATGCCACACTTCAGAAATGTAAACTTGCCCAACATCTTAGCATTAGGTTCCTAGGCTCTATGCTTTCAATAAAAAGTTAGTCTATGTGCCAAAGTGTTACTGGTGATGAGAGAAATTCTGTCCTGCAGTGATGACCTTTGTGCACTTTCCAGAAAAAAGACATAGCAATTCCCCCAACTCACCATACTCATCAGTTTCATCTTCAGTTATTTCAAACTATAATCAAACTGCTTCCAGTGCTGTTGATGGAATCTGTCTGGTCTTTCTGCACTTTTTCATTGAAGTGTTAGATGTACATAGTTTCCTCTCTTTCTGCATTCTGAATTCATTTATCCAGTCATTGAAAAGCTTAGTATATCATGCTCTTTTGCCTTGGTATGTTAAACTAGTGCTATCTTCTCTGCCTTTGACTTTTTCTGTATACACAGAAAGTCATATCATAGAAACCCTGTTAGAGAACTGCACAGCATTATGGGGTCCAAAGAAAATTGGACGAAGAGTCAGACAAGTCTGGTTCAGATTATTAGTTCCTCCACTTCCAAAATGTGTCACTGTAGGCCTCAGTTTTCTTGTTTATAAAATTGGTTAATAATGCCTCCTCCCTTATCTACATGGCTTATAAAGGGCCATGGAACAAAATATAGGGTGTACACTTTTTCCAACAGCTTCAGAAAAGACACTCCCCTGCCTTCAAAGCCCGAGAGATCCTTCACTGACTTCTCTGCATTCCTCAGACTGCACCAAGGAGGGATACTATGGCATCCACACATTCTTGCTGGAAGCACTTGTGTTCAAGTATTCTCTGTCACGAAGTCTCTCTTGGTGGACATACAGTCTCTATAAAACCCTCTGCCAAATCTGTTAGGACTTCCAGAGGCCTAGCATTTGCCACCATGTAAACATATATCATAAAGCCTTGATCAAGGAGCCACCTGGGAAGACCCAAAGGTTCTCTTTTTCAGGGCCAATGCAGTCATTATAGACCCAACTAAACTCCAGAGCTATGGTACTATATCTATAGAAGCAGACACACTCAAACAAGGACTTTTTATCCATAGTAGGATTTCATCCTCTGCCAGTGATCTACTCCAAAATAATCCTCGACCACATGACTTTCAATTATTTTAGTAAACATATGTACCATACTTATCAGGTGTTAAGAACTCTTCTAGGTAGTTTACATTCGTTGAATCCTCACTTTGACCCTATGATGTAGGTACTAATATTTTCTCCCATTTTATAGATTAGGAAACCCAAGCACAGCAGCATTATGCAACTTATCCAAGATCACACAGTTTTTAGGGGTACAGCCAAGATTACAATGTAAATCATCTGGTTTCAAGTTAATGCTTTTGGTCAATACATTATACTTCTTTATATCCATTTTTTTCCAGTTGACTTTGAAATATAAACTAATCATGACTTTGAACTGCAACTTGTCTCTCTTATACTTAGGTGTTCCTTGGTACTTACTCAGTATTCAGTGATGCTTATGGTAACTACTAACTGTTCCAACTCTTATTCCCTGACTCATATGAGACCTTAGCTCTTACTTCTACCATGATCAGCCTTCATCCACTTCACCTTGAAAATGCCATGTAATGGCCACATTAACTGTTTTTGCTTTGAAAAGTATACCAAAAGAACAATTCATGAGCACCCATATGAACAGGCAGGGCTCCAATGGGAAAACAGATGGTATAGTCAAAAGGAGTAATTGAAGACAGTTTAATCCAAGGGTTTATGTGGGCTGTCGTGATATCAACCAGTAAAGCACTCAGTAAAGGAGAAAGCTAGAGATAAGGAAAAATGACTGCCTGACAGCAATTGTGGACTAAGGTAGAGGAACACAGTCACTGACAAATTGCACCCCAGTAGGGAGGAAAATGGAAAAATAAATACCTTAAACACTCTCTCTCATTTCCCCCTCTGATTTCCTGATGGTGCCCACACTGGCCAAACCCAATCAGAAGCCAGAGGGCAAGGGAGCCAATTGATATAGTCCATGTGGGTGTTTTCCAGGACACAAAGAGGGTCAGAGAATGATGTAGAGTAGATCTAGAGAAAAAATAAGGAATGTCAAGCACAATTTGGTATGTGCCATCAACTTTCATATGCATTAACTCAATCTCTACTATAGCCTAATGAGGTAAGAATTTAGTTTTCACATTCTACGGATAAGGAAACTGAGGCTCAGAGAGATTAAGAATTAAGTGACTTGCCCAAAGTCATATGGTTGTTAAATAACAGTCAATATTCAATCCCATATCTTCTAATTCAAGACCATGCTGTTAACCATCATGCAATAATGCCTTCCTTACGAATCACAACAATGATATAGGAAAATAAGGCTGTACAAAAGACAGTTAAGTGAGTTTCATCTTCATATTTTCTAACAAGTTATCCTTTACCAAAAAGGTCTCAGATTTCATTCGACTGAAGTCACCCACCCACTCATTTTTTTTTTTTTTGGTATGTTTTTAACCCTAAGAATTAAGAAAGAGATAAAAAGCATAGATCTAAATGGCATCAGGGAAAATAACAGAGTAGGTAGCTTCAAAGGCTCATTCCTCCACAGAAACTGAAAAATCAAGCAAAAACTGTCATGATCAACTTTGGAGAAATTCTGCAACATAGTCAAAGGCACAGCAACCAAGCAAATGCTGAATCAAGAAAAGAGGCAACTTTAGAAGAGGAGAAAATTTTTGTGACATTTTTGCTTTCTCCTTGCCCTATATGCCTCCTTGGATTTGTGGCAGTTTTGAAGACAGCAGCTCATTTTCCCAGTGTGGAACTCTGGGGCCTGGATACAGGAAAAGCAGAGCAGACCTTGTTCTCAAAGAACTGCATTTATCTATTCTAACATGTCTGGGGGTTCCGTGAAATACTGATGCAGAGTGCTTGTCTTTCCTTCACCTAACATGAAACTCATTCAGGGCTAAAAACAGTGGACATTGCTGGAAAACATTGTAAGGCAAATGAGTAACCCACAGCTGCCTGAGGAAAAAGATTATGACAAAGGCAAACAATAAGCCACCAGAAGCCTGGGAGGAATAGCTGGGGAGAGAGGTTTTTTTTTTTTTCTGGTGGTGGGGTAAATTAAGGTATTTAAAAGTCCCAGTGATAGTCCTGGGGAATTTAGAAAGTCACAAGCATGCCCAGGGCACAATGTATGCTCAGATGCTCAGGGAAGACCCGAGAACATCTTAAGCTTTCAACTCTGGGTGATTTCTGGGCTTAATGCAAAGAAATGAAAGTAAGTCAGCTGGGCGCGGTGGCTCACGCCTGTAATCCCAGCACTTTGGGAGGCCGAGGCGGGCGGATCACGAGGTCAGGAGATAGAGACCATCCTGGCCAACACGGTGAAACCCCGTCTCTACTAAAAATACAAAAAATGAGCCGGGCGTGGTGGCGGGCGCCTGTAGTCCCAGCTACTTGGGAGGCTGAGGCAGGAGAATGGTGTGAACCCGGGAGGCAGAGCTTGCAGTGAGCTGAGATCCGGCCACTGCACTCCAGCCTGGGCGACAGAGCCAGACTCCGTCTCCAAAAAAGAAAAAGAAAAAGAAAAAAGAAAGTAAGTCAGAGTTGTAAACAGCCTGGTTAAGTGTTGACAGAGTGGCCAACACAGAGCTAATCTGCAAAGACTGGTAGAGGTGTTGTTACTTTTTTCTTTCCTCCTTCTCTTTCTCCTCATCCTCCTCCTTCTCCTTCTCTTCCTCGTCTTTCTCTCTCTCTCTTTTGCATTCATTCTCTCTTAACTCCTGACAGTCAAGAAAATCTCTGTGGAGCAAAGGACATAATCAAGGTCAGGCATGGTGGTTTACCCCTGTAATGTCTGTGCTTTGGGAAGCTGAGGTAGAAGCATTGTTTAAGGCTAGGAGTTTGAGACCAGACTGGGCAATCATAGCAGATCCTGTCTCTACAAAAAAATTTAAAAGTTAGTTGGATGTGGCGGTATGTGCCTGTAGTCCTAGCTATTTGGGAGGCTGAGGTAGGAAGATTGCTCGAGTCCAGGAATTCATAGCTGCAGTGAGCTATGATTGTCCCGTGCATTCCAACCCAGGTGACAGAACAACACCTTGTCTCTAAAAAGCAATGTACATAATCAAGAAAGTGAAGTAAAAATACAACCTACAGAATGGGAGAAAATATTTGGAAATTACATACCTGATAAAAATCTTGTATCCAGAATATATAAAGAACTCCTGCAATTCAACAACACAAAGACAAATACCCAATCAATGAATGAACAAAGGACTTAGACATTTCCCCAAAGAAGATTTACAAAAGACCACAGACACAAAAAAATATCCTCCACATCATTAGTAATTAGGCAGATGCAGATAAAAACCACGATGAGTTACCACTTCACACCTACTAGGAAGGCTACAATTTAAAAAATGGAAATGAACACATATTGGTGAGGATGTGGAAAAAATGGAATATATGTACATTGTTGCTGGGAATGCAAAAATGCTTCAGCAACTATGGAAAACAATTTGACAGTTCCTTAGAAAGTTATCATGAGACCCGGAAATTCCACTCCAATTTGTATATCCAAAAGAATTGAAGATAGATACTCAAATACATGTGCCCACATATCCATAGCAGCACTATTCACTCTAGCCAAAGTGTCAAAGTGTGAAAGCAACCAAATGCCCATCAACAGACGAATGGATAAACAAGTTGTGAGATATATATAGGAATATTATTCAGTCATAAAACGGAATGTATCTGTGAATGCTGCAATATAGAAAAGCCTTGAAAACATAATCCTAAGTGAAAGAAGGCAGACACAAAAGGTCATGTATTATATTACTCCATTTATGTGAAATATCCAAGTAAATACAAAGAATCAGAAAGCACATTTCTGGTTTCCAGGAAATGAAGGGTAGAGGGAACAAGGATTTACTGCTTAATGGGTACAGAGCTTCATTTTTGGGTGATGAAAATGTTTTGGAACTAGATAGAAATGGTGTTTGCACAGTACTTTGAATGTACTGGATGCCACTAATTTATTCATTTTTAAATGATTAATTTAATGTCAAATGAATTTCCCTTTCAACTTTTACATATCTGGCATAAAAAAAATAGGTTCATACCTCATAGTGTTTGTTTGTTTGTTTGTTTGTTTGTTTTGAGACAGAGTCTTGCTCTTGTTGCCCAGGTTGGAGTGCAATGGCATAATCTCGGCTCACTGCAACCTCTGCCTCCCGGGTTCAAGCAGTTCTCCTGCCTCAGCCTCCTGAGTAGCTGGGATTACAGGCGCCCACCATGCCTGGCTAAGTTTTGTATATTTAGTAGAGATGGGGTTTCACCGTGTTGTCCAGGCTGATCTCAAACTCCTGACCTCATGATCCACCTGTTTCAGCCTCTCAAAGTGCTCGGATTGCAGGTGTGAGCCACTGCACCTGGCCTCACAGTTTCTTATGGTTATTAGCAGAGACACAGAGTAATATTCAAAAAGTTTAACCCATATTACACAGACGGTCTGAGGCCAAGAAAGGTGATCCTTGCAAACACAGACAATCTGGCCAGCCTTCTCTGGATGGAGTCAAATGTCATTCTGTGGTGACATTAGTAGAAGGCATAATAAGTGGTACCACTTTTGCCTTTACTTGATTCTCCTAGTCCTCATTTTTCTCCTTGATGACTTTTTCTCTGGAGGTCTCGCCACATCATCTATTAAAAACTGGTATATGGGCATAAACTGCAAAAAAGTCTATATTTAAGAGAGGATGGAATGATGGACTTGATTATTTGCATTGTGAGTTGGGCCTTTGCTTTATTACAAAATTAACAAGCTATTGGGATTCTCTCAAAAAGTAAACACTCCTGAATCATCTGGAAGATGACTACATAAACTTGCTTTTCACCCAGTCATTGTACAAAGTAAAGCCCACATGTATGAGAGTTATTGGCTCTGCTTACCAAATATTTCTAGTTGTTTTTCTAAGCACCTGATAGGATGACACTTCCCTCCAGATCTAAACTCAAATGTGGGAAAGAAACTTACTTTGGTCAGTAAAATGTAATCGAAGTACTATGTGGTACTTGCTAGCAGAAATTATAAATTCCCTTCTTTTTTCTGTGCTACAATAACTGGCAAAGTTCCAAATGGTTGCCGTTGCCATCATTTTGTGTCCTGGAGTGAGATGACATGGAACAGAGACTCCAGCTGCCTTGTGACATGTACTGTCAGCAACAAATAGATCTTTGTTGTTTTAAATCACAAAGATTTGGGGTATGTTTGTTACCCCAACATAACTCAGCATATCATAACTAATACATGTTTTTTTCTATCATGGTGTCAACTCAGTGGTTACTCTTTGAATATGACTCTTTTGTAAAAAACATCACAAATAATAGTAGGTGTACTTAAAGTTTCCATTGATGAAGGTAATTCATCATAACACAAAGCTACTAGGAGCTCTAAGATGCTTTTAAATGAATTTGTATTTTATGAATAATAAGAGGATCTGCATATCTGTGAAAAAATTACAATATGTGTAATTAATACCCTATTTATTTCATTACCAGACAATGCTCAGTGCCTTTTCATAGGGTCACAGACTACTTACAATGACTCCATAGCTACCCAGTGAGTCTGTGCCCCAGGACACTCATTCAACAAGTATTTGTTGTGGACCTATTAGCACATACATTGTGCTATGTCCAGAGAGGAACCCAAAAGATATGTGAAGGTTAATCTGCATCTTTATGATCCAAGACATACTCATTGGAGACAGGTACCAATGAAACAGTATGTTCTAATGGCCAAGTGAATGAAGCAATACAATTTAATGGTTAAGAACATGAGCCCTGGAGTCACACTGACTGCCTGGGATTGAATCCCAGTTATGGCGTTTACCAACTGTGTGACCTTAATTAAATTGCTTAACTTCTCTGTGTTCCAGTTTCCTCTTCTGTAAAATGGGCAGAATAGTGATACCTACCTCATAAAATTGTTCTGACATTAAATTTCTTAATAAAGATAAATATTTATTTATTTATTTATTTATTTTTATTTTATTATTGTACTTGAAGTTCTAGGGTACATGTGCATAACGTGCAGGTTTGTTACATATGTATACTTGTGCAATGTTGGTGTGCTGCACCCATCAACTCGTCAGCACCCATCAATTCATCATTTATATCAGGTATAACTCCCCAATGCAATCCCTCCCCCCTCCCCCCTCCGCATGATAGGCCCCAGTGTGTGATGTTCCCCTTCCCGAGTCCAAGTGATCTCATTGTTCAGTTCCCACCTATGAGTGAGAACATGCGGTGTTTGGTTTTCTGTTCTTGTGATAGTTTGCTAAGAATGATGGTTTCCAGCTGCATCCATGTCCCTACAAAGGACGCAAACTCATCCTTTTTTATGGCTGCATAGTATTCCATGGTGTATATGTGCCACATTTTCTTAATCCAGTCTGTCACAGATGGACATGTGGGTTGATTCCAAGTCTTTGCTATTGTGAATAGTGCCGCAATAAACATATGTGTGCATGTGTCTTTGTAGTAGAATAATTTATAATCCTTTGGGTATATACCCAGTAGTGGGATGGCTGGGTCATACGGTACATCTAGTTCTAGATAAAGATAAATATTTAAAGTAGCGTCTGAAACATACTATATGCTGCTATTTTTATTCCTTCACCTATCTTTTAACATTTGTGGTCCCCTGAAGATTCTTCTTTGGCTCTCTGCTCTTTTTCATCTATTGAGTGTCTCTAAGTCACCATTTCACATCCATAGCTTCAACTGCCACCTATATATTCCTGTCAGTATTGAGAGTAGTGGCCTCATTAAGATCTCAGAATCCCCAAATGCTAATATCCTTGACTTACTGTCTAGCCACATATCATTGCTATAATTTCTTAGGACATACAATGTATGGTTTCAAAATCTCTCCCCCAAAATTTCCACATCAAAAAGTGATCCAACTATAGTGAGCTGATCCGAACTACATGTGAGTCTTCTCCTTGGTCTTTTTCTTTCTTTCTTTTTTTTTTTTTTGAGATGGAATGTCACTCTGTTGCCCAGGCTGGAGTGCAGTGGCGCCATCTCGGCTCACTGCAAGCTCCACCTCCCAGGTTCACGCCAGTCTCCTGCCTCAGTCTCCCGAGTAGCTGGGACTACAGGCGCTCACCACCACGCCCGGCTAATTTTTTTTGTATTTTACAGTAGTAGTTTCTGACATTGAGGGAGCATAGATCCCTTGAAGAATCTAGTGAAATATATTAACGACCACCCCCAGGAAGACAGACATATAAACACAGGCCAATACATACAATTTCACAAGGTTCCCAGGCCCCTTGAAGCCCATGCATAGACACCAAGGGGGTCTTGTAAATTGTTCCTAGGGTACAAACTGCTATTAGAATAATATTCTTGATTAAGTCTCTGAGTCTGATGCTTGTGATTGAGTAAGACAGTCTACAAGTGAAGGCAGAGCCAAGGAAAGTGAGAACCCTTATATATAAGGCTTAGATCTCAATTGGCCTATACCATCAATGCCAGGAATCCTTTCTTTTTTGGGCTCCTACTCTACCTTTTAGCAAAAAGAAAGATAAGTATATGAGAGTAAGTCCATTTACCTGTTAAGAAAATATACCCAGTAAGTCCTGCAACTCAGGTGACACCATCTATTTTCTGATCTCTCATTGAATTTTAATACAACTTTCCTTTAAATAATCCTCATAGCTTTTACCCTTGCACATAATTGGCCTAGATTTTTTCAAAAATTAGTTGAAGATTAAAAGAATCAAGGAAAGTAAAGTGTTTAGAATAATGTCTGGCACATAGTAAGTGCTATATAGCTGTTACAATTGTTGTCATTACATGACATTGTATGAATGTCATATAATGACAAAATGAATGAATATTGAATAATGAATGAATGCAGGATGAATATTGAACACAGAATGAATATTGAAGTGATGTTGCCAAATGTAACATATCAGGTAGTGGCGATATGAAGAGGAGGAGGAGGAGGAGAATGGAGAGATTAAAAAGAGGAAGAAGAAAAGGAGAAAAAGAGAAATAGGACAAAGAGGAGGAAGAGAAGGAAGTGGAGAGGGAAAAGAAGAGCTTCCATTTATTGAGGGATTAGTATGTTCTAGGCACTATATTAAATACTTTCTATCTCATTTAATTCTCATCGAAGTCCTCAGATATGGGAGATATTATTATGCCCATTTGACAGGTAAGTCAGTGTCTCAAACAATTTAAGTTACACGCCCCAGATCACAAAGCTAATAAGGAATGGAGCTGGAATTTGAAGTCAGATCTGCTTGATTCCAAATCTATGTTCAATTCCACATTCATCATATACAGTCTGATAGGAAAAATATATTTTAGAAAGATTGCAGGAACATATTTGGTTTCCAATAAGGAATAGGTATGCTTCTGATTTAGTGATATCAAGAGTTACCCAATTGATTGCGTTTCCTTCTATGCCTTTTACCACTCAAAAGTTTAGAACTCAGTATGAAGCTAAAACGTAACAATTATACTGACCCTTATGATTGAAATATTTGAGGGATTTTTTCCTTTCTTAATCTGGATTTTCAATTTTTATCTTCTTAGTTATTAGTTCAATGTGACTACTGTTTTGTTGTAAGCCACTTAAAGCATTTTGTGGCCAAAAAGCAAGGCACAAAACATGTATATAAATAAAATAAAATTATTATGTTCAGTTTCTGGGTAGAAAATTATTTCTAAAATTTTTTGTATGCCACTCAATTGGCTTTTCAAATCCCTTCTTCATACAATACAAAATATTTCTTTAGCCTAATCTCCACCCCACCCTCAACTTGATGCTCAGTCTCAAGATTGATAACAGGGTGTCCTCTCCAACTCTATTTTAGTTAACAAACATTTACGTATATCTGTCATATATCAGGTGTTAAGTGCTTTACAAGAATTTTCTTTTAATTTTCATTGCAACTCTATAAGGTGGGTTTCTCTTACTATGTATCATTTTATAGATGGGAAGCTGACACACAAAAAGTTATCTAACTTGTTTAATGTTATGTGGTTAGTAAGTTGCTAAGCCAGAATTTACAGTCAGTTTGTCTTGCTTAAATCTATAAATTTTAAATGAGGCTGATTATGTAAACAACTACCAATCAGGTCACATACAAATTCCTGGTACATAATAGATGCTTAATAAATATTTGAGAAATAAATGATTGAATAAATAAATGAATCCCAAGACTTGCCCAGGCCCTCCTTATTTCCCTGCCAGGTTGAATTTATTCTGCTTTCATTTTCACAAGGATTCTGATTCAGCTTGATTTCTGGCTTACAGCCCTACTATTACCCCTGTAGACTTAGCATCTGGTACCTAGTTTTTCTGACTTGACCCCCTGTAGCCATTAAGGACTTTGGCTTTGACTCACCCTATGATTCTTTCCACTCCCAGAAACCTCCAATAGGGCCCTGCCCTGGCACCAACCCTTCAAGAAACAAATGCTAAGCTTGTCCTACTTGGCTGTAATCCTGACTTAGCCCATCCCAGGTGCCCTCAAAAGTAGCGTTCAGAAATTCTAATCAATGGTGCCTGCACTGCTCTGGGATTACCACATAGCACTGCCTTGCACATGCCCATATGTTCAGTTCACAACTGACAGAAAATCTAAATACATAACCAACTGAAGTGGGACAGCTCTGGTGTGAGCACAGGAGGGAAGTTTATGGGAAGCAATGCTGTTTTGCAAGGAGAGACTTTGAGTATAAAAACAGGGTTGCCATTTGAAATGTAACAGGAGACTTCTTAAAACTTTTTTCAAGTCATTAAAACTGGAAATACACATATTAGAGAAGGCATAGTCCTATATTTCCTGAAGGAGATCTGTGATAAAACTGCTTATTTTTTATCACCTTTTATTTCTGGTTTATATTGGCTGTTCTATTTTGTGGACATTTCAATGAATGGGATAGTGTTGAACTGATACTCTTTAAAAAATTGAAAGTGAAAACTTTTAGTTTTGTCAAAAAAAAAGTTAAAAATCATTATGCTACTTGATCTCTGATCCAGTTTTACCCCACTTCATGTGGGTAATCTCAACTTTATGGTTTTCCTTTGCCTTCCTCTTTCTTCTTCCCATCCAGCATTGACCTGGTTTACAAAACTAGGATACAATTGGTGGAGAGACTCTCAATATCAACATGAAATTAACAGTGACCCCAATAATATTCTTGTTGAAGAATACTCTGTTTAAGAAGACTCTGATTAAGAGCCTTCTTCCTTAGACTTTTCCCAAGTAAGTTAGCATATCCCAGAGCATAAACCTAGCTTGATAGGTTGAGGAGGAACTTGGAATGACAGCACCCCCATACACATGGCAATGCCACTCCTTGGCCTTGAGAGAAACTCCCCCTCCTGCTGTGGGCACCCTGGAAGAACTCAGGTTTTGTGAAAGATCTCTCAAGAGTTGGTGGGTTTCTAACTTGCAGACAAAAGGGAAGAATGAAATCCAGGACCCAAGGTCCCAGAAGAGCCCAAGAAGTGAGAGACAGCATCAGTTGCCCTATTCAGTTCTAATGACAAGGAACCTAGCCAATAGAACATGTTCCTTGCTCAGTAACATTCTTCTGCAGTCACTAACAATATGTAGATAGTCTTCCACTGACAGAGGGAAAGACGTGCTCGCCTCCAAAGGCACCTGTTTTAACTTATCTCATCAGTTGTGAAGAAGAGTGACTTATTCAGCCTAGCTTATGTAAGGGCTGTAGGGAAAGGAGATCTTATAGATATGGAGCAATACAGGAGACAGAGAGTTCAAGGGAATCCAAGAAGTCTGTGGTAGGGAAAATCAGCTGACAAGGATTGGCCTTCCTTTTCCATAGTGTAGAATATCGTGGAGTGTGGTTGCCAAGCCAGGAAATATATTTCCCATCCTACTTGACCCAGTAAAGCCCTGAAACTAATTTTCATAAATGGAACGTGGGAGAACTGCTGTGCGTCATTTACAGGAAAAAAGTGGCTAAAAAGCAGATGTCCAGCCAGGCACGGTGGCTCACGCCTGTAATCCCAGCGCTTTGGGAGGCCGAGGCGGGCAGATTACCTGAGGTCAGGAGTTTGAGACCAGCCTGACCAACATGGAGAAACCCCCGTCTCTACTAAAAATACAAAATTAGCCGGGCATGGTGGCACATCCCTGTAATCCCAGCTACTCGGGAGGCTGAGGCAGGAGAATCACTTGAACCCGGGAGATGGAGGGTGCAGTGAACTGAGATTGCGCCATTGCACTTTAGCCTGGGCAACAAGAGCGAAACTCTGTCTCAAAAAAAAAAAAAAAAAAGCAGATGTCCCTTTCTCACGATCTACTTTCCCATCCGCCAGCTGAATAGAGAAGACTCCAAGGACCTAGAAGAGTGCAGAGCCACAAAAAGGAGAAAACCTGAGTCCCTGAATGACTACATGTGAAAGGGTACTTCTATGGAAGCAGCTGTACTAGACTGTGAGGTGTATGAGAAATATTGTGTTAAGCCACTAAGAATGCAGGTTGATTTACTACACCAGGCAGCCATCGCTTAACTAATACATCCAGAGACAAAAATAAGACTTTTTATTTTATAGTGCAATATAATATAACCTGCTCTTTCTTTGGGTTCTTTCTCACTTCTCTCTTGTTATCTGGCTTCCCTCCCCTTTCCATTTTTTTTTTTTTTTTTGAAAGGATTTTGTTCTGTCACCCAGGCTGGAGTGCAATGGCACAATCATAGCACACTGCAGCCTCAAACTCAAGGGGCTCAGGTGATCCTCCCACTTCAGCCTTCCGAGTAGCTAGGACTACAGGCATGCACTACCATGCCTCTCTAATTTTTTTTTTCCAAATTTTTGTAGAGACAAGCCTCACTATGTTGCCCAGGCTAGTCTTGAACTCCTGGTCTCCAGTGATCCTCCCACCTCAGCCTCTCAAAATGTTGGGATTACAGGCATGAACAACTGGGCCCAGCTTAATTTCTTTTTCCGTGACATAGCTACAGCCTACTTTGAGTTTCTGCTTCCTTGTAACTTCGGCTTGCTCATGGGCCCTCATGACAGCTTCTACTTGCGCCTCTCACACCTTAGATTCCCTCTGGCATCTAGTTGTTTTTATACTTTCCATAGCAAGAGCCTGACTGATCAATCTTGTTCATGCTGAGTAGACAGTTCTATTGAATAGAACTGTCTATTCAACACGAATACACATGCCAGGCCACCTCATAGGCTATTGGTTGGTCTAATGAATGATGGTCCTCATCACAAAAAGAAAAAAGTATTTGAGGTGATTAATATATTAATTAGTTTGATTTAATCAGTTCACAATGTAAATATATATACACCATCACATTTTACCCCACAAATATATACAATCACTATACTATTTGGCAATTAAAAATTAAATTAAATTAAAAGTTTTCCTCCGGCTCTTGCAACTATAGGCACCACCCACACAGCCCCTGGACTTGGAAGGCCCCCAGAAGGCTTAGCCTTACCAGTTGACGGGGCTTAGTATTAGGCAGGGCTTGCTACCCTAAGCTCAGACACTGCCATGCCTAAATACCACCCACTGCCACGTATTTCCAATCCATAAATCAATGTAACCATCTCATTTATCAATTTTTACAGTCTTGCTGGGCAGTGTGGCCTATCTTGACCTGTAGCTCACTTGGCTAAAGCCAAAACACCTGGCCATGCCCTTGTTAGCCTTCATCCCAAGAGGGCGGACTCTAGTCCAGGTTTTCCAGCTGTAGTCTGGGGTCCTGCTCCAGCTAAATCAGACTCACCTGCACTACTTTACAGCCCTCTTTTCTCATTTCAAGAGTCAACAGTGACTGGAATTCCTGCTGCTGTGCCCTACTGGGCCTCCTTGGGCAGTAACACTGGCCTGGATGGGCCCAAGTTTACTTTTGCTCTCTGTACATGGTGATTTAGAGTACACTCAGTCAGAGCACAGACAAAAAAGGAGTGCCCTTTGCCAAAGGTCCAAGTAGATGTGCTAAACAACTTAGTCCTGGACAAGGAGGTAAACCGGCAAGAAAAACCAAGTGGCCAACAGATAAAACAATGGGAGAACTGAAAAGAATGTGTGATATTTTAGCCCACATTAAATAACCTGAGTTGAGTGAGGTTATAAAATCATATGTCGTTTACCTAGAAGAAAGAGTGCTAGAAACTAGCATTTGTTAAGCACTGATTCTAAGTCAATCAATGTACCAGTTTCTTTATGCATACATTTTATTTAATCCTCACAACAACCCAGTGAGCATTATTATCACTCATTTTAAAGATGAGGAAATTGAGGTGCAGAGAGCATGTATGACTTACCAGTGGTTATATGGCCAGAAAGTGGCAGTGCACAGATATGAATCCTGTTCTAATTTAAAGATGCATACCATCTACTCAGTATTACATCACATAATTTGTTCAAAGCACGTATCTCCTGGGGTAAAACGTTTTTGGATTGCTGCCTGTACCAGTTATGTGCTCTCCTAGTGAGAGGGTGATGGTGGTACCCTCAAAAAAGTGAGAGGCAAAAGGCCTTACTCATAGAAGCTGGGGACTTTATAGAATCATCTCTTCCTTTCTCTCCAGGCTCTTCTCTGTGAGGCAGCAGCAGAAAGGTACACTTGCAGGCCATGAGGATGTCTGCTCAGAAGGCTGTTTGAACATGGTCCTAGAGGTAGTGGGGAACAATGTCATTGTCGCCCCATCTTTCATCTCATAATCATATTTGCTCACATCGTTTGGCTCACAGCTTACACAGAAGTCTTACACTTCTTTTTCAGACTTTTACTTTTCAAGTACCACCACATATGGAACACTTACTCTGTGTCTGCACTATTCCAAAGGCTTTATGTGCAAAAGTTTCATCGGTCCTCCCAATAATCCCATAAGGCAGTGGATTAGTCAGGACCTGTGAGGAAACAGACAACATTCTAGGTATTTCGAAAAGAGAATTTAATGCAAGAAGTTGGTCATATGACCAGTTAAAGATCTGAGAGGCCAAATAGAGGACAATTATGCAATTTTGTGATTAACAAAAGCAAGGAGTTCCAACTTTCCCTAGATCAAGAGGGACAGTAACAGGAAATGGTAAGACAGAATATGGAGCTAGGACCAGCCAGCAGGGTCCGTATCTACACTGTCCAATGCGGTGGCCACTAGCCACATGTGGCTATTGAGCATTTGAATGTGTCTAGTCCTCATTGAGATGTGCTGTAAGTGGATAACACACACCAGAATTCAAGTACTAGTAGAAAAATACATGTCTCATTAATATTTATATTGATGACATATTGAAATCATAATATATTGGGTTAACTAAAACTATTAAACTGATTTTACTCATTTCTTATATATTTCTAATATGGCTACTAGAAAATTTAAATTTATATATGTGACTCTCATTATATTTCTATTGGACCACACTGGGCTGGAATTATGGTGAGGGCTAGGACCATGAGGGAAGGCACACTCCAGTAGGAACCACAGCTGCTGCCGGTAACCTGTCTGAGCTACCAGGCACCTATTTGTGGTAGATAGGGGGAAATTCCCTGGTTTCTCCTTTCTTCCTCCTTTGGAATCTCCCACCCATACTTCTCATTGGCCAAACGCTGTGGGAAGCCTGCTGACACAGGTGACTGGGAAGTATAGCCTACAGGGACAGTTCTCCTGCCATACAGGGAGAGCAGGGGGAAGGTGGAAAATCAATCTAAGACAAAACAAGTGAATTGATGGCATATGTGGGTAACATTGCCCTTTTCCACGACATTTTTCAGATGAGGAAACAAACACAGATCAGTTAAGTAACTGACCAAGGTCACACAGCAAAGAAGTGGCAAAGTCAGGATTTACAACCACCCAGGTAGCCTGTCTCTGGAGGACATGATCTTAATCATTGTTTCTTCTGTCTCTTTGTCCCTCCATCCTCAACTGCTGACCTCTTTCCTCAACTCTTCACTGTGGTCTCACACTTGACTATGGCTCTGAAGATGGTTGTCGTCTTGGTGGTCATTGCCTGTGGTTCCTGCTGCTGTTCAGGTGTATGCTGCTGCTCTAGGAAGTTCCCAGTCCAACTCAGCTGTTTCACCATCACACTCTGGCCACGGTCCATGTGGTTTTACCCAATGTAGGCACTCAGGACCAAAGCTCAAGTCATCCGTTTTAGAACTCCGAACTTCAGCTCCTTCTATTTCCCACCCATCAAATTGCTGCTCATAAATTTCTGCAAGAACAAGTTAAAAGCAAAAAGTTCCACTAACCTACACAATAGGGCTTATTTTTCTTCCAAAAAAAGTTAACATAGTGGTATTTTGACTGATAAACAATTCCCTTGCAACTAGAAGTATTAGCACAACTCAATTTTAAATATTTTAATAAAAGAGACTCAAAACAAGTCAAAGTCCCAATCCCTTCTTAGTAGTCCCGTTGTAACCAGACAAGCCGCTAGGGTGGGAAGAAGTTAGTCCTTTAACAAGGGCAAGCTCTTAATTATGCTACTTCCAGGAATGCTGAGGCATGGTCTGCATTCAGCAGTGTTCCGGAAGACTGGCAGTGGGCTCTTTGTCATCTAATCACCTGGTAAGAACCTCATCTTTGCTTAGTCTTTCCAGAGCCTCTGAATGCTCAACGTTTGGAGTAAGTATTGCAGAACAGAGAGGGGATTGTTAATTATTTCATGGGCCTTCTCTTCCCTGGGACAATAGATCAGCCTGGACGTTTATTGAGTGATGGGGAAGAGGGGGGAAACGGGTGCAGTGGTTTCAGGATGGCCTCTGGGTCACAAGGTCAGGCTTCTAAAAGTTATTGTACAGACTGCTGTTGGTAGCTCTGCTTATTAGAGAGAATTAGATCCTTTGTGTTGTTTGTAAAAGCGAGAAAGTCCCGGCCAGACTCTGGCTTAAGTGAAACTTTTATTGCTGTCAGTCACACGGTCCCTCCAGTCTGAGCCCTCTGTGGGAGTTCTTGAAAGGCCAACTACCTTTCCTCATTCACAGATCTGCCTGGGTAGACCCAAAACACTTCAGACAGCAGAGAATTCCTTGTCATGGCTATACAGGTGTTTTTCATGAGATTACATATTTAGACAGCTCTGAAAACTGTGGGTTGCAAGAATTTTTAGCTCTCATCATCCATTATTGTAATTACTTTCTTACTGCTTGTCTTCTCCACTGCAGATAAATTTTATGAGAGCAAGGATCACATCTATTTTGTTTCCAGCCCTACTTTCAGGGCCATCCATAGAGGTTGGCACAGAGTAGAAAATAAATATATGTTGAATAAAAGCAAACACTTATGTAGTACCTAATAGATATGCTTGCCTAATATTCTGATACTATCTTTCTCTCTCTCTCTCTCTCTCCCCCCGCCCCCCGCTCTCTCTCTCCATATATGTATCACAAAACTCTGTGGATTAATTGCTATTAATCCAGTTTACAAATGAGGATGCTGAAGCCCATAGAAGTTAGGTAATAATACACCCAAAATGACAGAGCTGGTAAGTGGCAGAGCTGGGATTTGAATCCATGCATTTGGATTCCAGTGTCCTGTCCATGTTATTAACCACAATGCTCTACTCCAAGGATGGTGTAGACATCAACAGTGGAAACAGAGGGTCTTTCCTGATGTGGAGAGTGCTAAGAAGACAGAAAGGTCACCTCAAGACTTGTCAAAATCAAATTTATTTTTTAAAAAAGAAACAAGTGTCTTTATTCCCTCAAGTCACTGAGTGAAAAGAGGAGGATCCTAAGCACAATGAGCAAGTCAAAGCTTGGAGTGACTCATCTGGATCTCCAGCCTTGGAGATCACAGAACCAAAGAGAAAAGTAGCAGTGCTCTGGAGAGCAAAGGATGCAGGAGAGGGGGTTGAAACCAGGAATGGCAGCGTCTACAATTTCTTTAAGCAGGATTGACCATCTTGAGCAGCTAGATAGGCACATAGAGAAAGTATTAGAGCATTGCCAAGGGTGGCCTCTGTATAATCAGTTTCCCTGACTGTCCCCCATTGGAAAGGGTGAGACAGCCAATCCCCCAGGCCTATCCTCTAATATTTCCAGCACAAAACAAGAAGGGGAATTGTGGGAAACCTCAGAACCAGCCCTGTCTTCCCAGTCACCTCAACAACTAAAGCACTCATCTCCTTATTACCGAATTTATAGAATTTCATTCTGCTGTTGAGGAAAAGAAGAGAACAAATAAAGAGAAAACAAGAAGACACTAACATTCAGAGAAGACACAGACATCTAATAAAATTGCCCATATTACTTACTCAGGTGATACTGCATATTACGCTAACAGTGTTCACTTAGTTCCCAAGTGTCCCATAGGGTTTGTACTCAGAACTGTGTTAAAATATTTATTTACTTTAAATCCAGTTACCCATATTTCCATTTTCATGTGCCATATATTCAAGAATGCATTTAAATATTCTATTAAAATGGATTCATTGTCAAATAACATAGAATCCGCCAAAGTAATAGCTAACATTTTAGCACTAAGCCTTCATCACAGCTACGTCAAACCTCTGATACCCCCTTCATTTCTTTCCAATTCTGGCACCTGTAACCATAGCAACATACACTGAAACCTTTCAAGCAGAACAGGACTGACAATCACACTAACAGCACAAATACCTGAGCTGAGAAAAGAGAGGGGTGGCCCAAGTAGGTAGCTGTTGAAATTAAAAGCTAATGACAAGAAAACAGCTGGAAACACGCACCAGCTCACACTGCTGCCTCCTTCAAGCATATGAATTGTATGTAAAGCCCAATTTGATTTATGTTTTATTAGTGACACTACTGTCAATGAATACTTATTAACCATCATCTCAACAAACAAGTGAAGGAAAACTTAAAAAAATAAGTTGTTTGGAGGAAAATTTAAGGTGCATCTCTTTGTCAAGAATTTGAGCCATGTTTCCTGCCCATCCATGGTGTGAGAGACAGGAAAGTGAACTCCATTTACTGAATCTTTTTAACATGTACACACATGTCTGTAAACTGCAAAGAACTATCTGCTGTTGAGAAAAGACTCCTATTAGCCAATTAGAGTAATTACATGGATTAAGATTTCTTGCTTTTGGTGATTTTTTTTTTTAATCCCTAATTCTTTCTTGCCGAGGAAAGGAAGGGGTAAACAGCTGATATGTCCAGAGAATTAAGTGGGGGCAAAGTAGGGCATTCTCATTTTCAGGTTCCAAAATGTAATTGAAATTTTATGCTTCCCTCAGCATAATAACATGTGATGATTTCTGTGCAAGGGAAGGCATAAGGGGTGACATTTCACAAGACTTCAATTACAGTAGCTTCTATCTCCCCTAAAACAGCATTTGGTCTCGGAAAATTGCTTTTAATGGTGCAGGTGTTTGTTGAGAGTATCCATCATATTCACTCCCAAGTAATCCATATTAATTCACCAGCTTCATTAGCAGTAACCTTTTCTTCCAAATGACAATGCAAAGTAAATACAATTTCAAGCAGATGTGCTGGTTTTCCATGAATCAGAAAGAGGATAAAGAAGCTGTCACTGGCTGGAGAAGGGAAGATAGGATTCCGGCCCTTAAATGCATATGGTGTGGATTTCTGGAACACGTTCTAAGCTGGGTCCACATACATGTCTCCTTCTGTATCAAGAGGAAGTCTGCCCATGCCCAAGCAGTGGCTGACGAGCACCACTGATGCCTATGAAGCAGAAAAGGCAATGATGGGCATTATTACAATAAAGAATAGCGACCTGCAATGCCACTGAAAACAGCTCAACCAGATTCAGTTTACACTATTTCAGATGGTAATGTTTCCTTAGCCCTTTGAAAAATCAAAAGAATAAATGGCTAAATGTCTTTCTAAATATATCTATGTGTATGCAGATTTACTGTATGCTGCATCCAGAGGTCCCATTTCTGGGAGCCTCATTTACCCGTGATATAACCAAGAACTAGAGAGTCAGAAAATAAAGACCTGTCCCCTTACAACTATTTCAAGTATGATTTTAACAAGCAGTGTTCAATTCAATTCAACAAATATCCATGTTGGATTCCTGACCCATACTTGTAAGGGCAGGGAAGGGCCTGGGCCTAGTTTCCCACAGCTGCCAGTCTCTCTTTCCAGAGTTAAGGAAAAACATTTCTGTTAGCTTTGGCCTGCAAGGCTTGGTCTCCTAATTAACAGGCCCTCCATTCCATCAAGGTCAATTCCTCCGTGAGGTAGAAGCTGGTTGTTAGCAGGCATCCCCCCTAAAAATCCCCTCAGAGAGCCTGCCCTCTAAAAGAAATACTATCTTCTGCAAAGGCCCATATTTAGGGAAAGATGTAAAGCCTCTGTTTATAGTAAGCATTCTAGGTTAGAAATGATGACCCTGCCAATAATTTTCTGTTACATGAGAAGGGATATTGGAAGTCATCTAGTCCACTCGCTGCACTTTATAGGTGACTGATGATATCCAGGTGTGGCTATCTTATTGGATGGTGAAAACATGGAATATTCCCATCATTGCAGAAGTAAAGAGTGGCCTATGGCCTTCTTCAAATTCTCAAAGAGATGCAGAGGATTAAAAGAAAGCCCCACAAAATGAAGGAACTTTAATGTCTTGAACACCAAACTGATTATGTTGCTTCCCAGGCAAAACCCCTTTTTGACTCTCATGGCCTCTAGGAAAAACCAAACTCTTTGGGATGGATTATAAGGCCTGCAAAGCTGAGCCTTACCAATATTTCTAGCCTCTTCTCCTTGCCACCACCCCTACCCCTCACCCTCTATGCTCCAGCCACACTGAACTTTTGGGGCAGTTACTATCAACTTTGGTTGCACCTCAAAATCACCTGGCACAGTCTGAAACACGCTGATGTACCTCAGACCAAGAGATTCTGATTAAATTGATTTCAACTCAGGCCTAGGCTTTAGTATTTTCTATAAAGTGCTTTGGGTGATTCTAACGTGTCAGTAAAGTTGAGAACCACAGAATTAGGTGAGCTCAGAACTCCTTTGTGGAACTGACATCTCTTTCCATGGTGGTGGTGGGGGCTGTTAGTGCAGATACATTTGATATAACTTTAAAAGATAGAATTTTAATAGGTTTAAATGAGGAGTAACAGGCATAGAAAGTCAGGTCTGTTTGTCCAGCTGAGCAGAAAGCAATGCAGATATTCTTTCCTCTCTTGCGTGGACTGGTTTGGATGGATGATAAGCATATGGTTCAGAGTTTATATTTTTATCCATTTCTATTTACATTTTCTCCATTGAAATTATAACTGCCCCCAATATTCACAAACACAGATATTTGTAACAATTGGATGAGCAGATATTCCTTTAGATTTGGAAACAAGTTCAATGTGTCTTCATTCTAGAAATTCAGGAGTCAACTCCAAGACAACAAAGCTAATAGTAAATACAGCTTATCATCATATAAAGACAAGCATCTTTACACTCATCAGAAAGCATGCAGTGGTAACAGTAGTGAAGTGAGGAATTTATTAATGTTCATATGCATTTGTTATATAGGGAGATGTGTTTACGTAATACAAGACATATAGTGGATAATTTCTATGATTTCCCTGGCAAATTAGTTGGAATCTAAAGTAGATATGCAACCATTTAGTATCATTACCATTTAAACAGAGGATAGGTTTCAACCTTGAAGTACAAGGAATAAAAATCAAAATATTTGTACTATACATTCATGGTAATGCGATTAGAATATAAAGGTCCCAAAAGACCAGGATTCTGTAGGTATGATTTATAAAAGACTCAATTACACACATATGGGCTATTATCTAACAAAGCTTGTGATATTTGATGAGGCTGTGAAATGCCAGAATAAACATTTGAAATGAAAATGTCCAATCAATTTGCTCATTTGTTCAACAAACTGTGGCACATTTTTACTAAGCATGAGTGGCACAACAGAAAGTTGAGTAAACCACATCCTTACTTTCAGAGTGCTTGCATGTCAAATGGAAGAAACAATAAAGTGATTAATTACACAGTGTGGTAAGTGCTAAGTTTGGTAAAAGGACAGGGTACCTTGAGAGTACAGACCAGACTGGTTAACCAGGATTATGAGAAAGAAAGATTTCCTGGAGTGGCATTTAAGTTGAGACCTTAACTATAAGTATTCATGGAGTGTGCATGTGTATGTGCATGTGTGTGTGTGTGTGTCCCGCGTTGTTTAGAAAACGTAACTTATTCTAGAAACCAAAAGTTCAGTCCACTTAGGGGATAGAGTGTGAGTATGGGGCACGGCTAGGGAGAAAGTGAAATGGTAGGCTAAGCTGAATCGTGAGGCTGTTACAACCATTTGATCATGAGATCCTGGTTGTTGGCCGGAAGTAGTTTTGAAAAAAAACAGAAATAAAACCGAATTCAGTCAGACGGGATGTATACACAGGACACAGCTTTGGAATAACTGGTTTGAAACTAGTATCCTTCCAGAGCTGTTCTCACACAACCACTCAGTTGTTCATTTCACTATATGAACACCACTGTGTGGAAGGCATCTCCATGGGATGAATCGTGAAAGTAGGATAATATAATTCCCTTGGGGGCCCTCAGACCCTACCCAGTTCTTGTTTCATGTATGTCCTTTAAAAAGCCAAATAAAGGTTAGCTCACCCTGACTTTGGCAGATAGAAGGAATCCTGCAGAGGAGTGCCATCAAATAGATTCCTAATGTACAATACCCTTTGCCTCAGACCTCATGGAAATTCCAACAACATCAAGTAGTGTTGGCAATAAAGAGATAAGTATGATTGGCATGGGATCCACTGTGGCTGGTAGAATCAAGTGGCTAATTTAACTCATGGATGACATGGTGCTGGCTTCTTTGCAGAGAAATTGCTCAGAGATAGGGTGAGATTTCGTGATGTGTGTAAAGAGTTTAGAGTTGCTTATATTCAAGGTGCAATAAAAATGCAAAGTCGTTTTGTAATGAGCACTGAAATGCTTCTGAGAATACCACAGGGTTAACAAGTTCACAGAAATTTTGAACAGTAATGACAAAATGCTTTATCTTTTTTTTTTTCATTTTCAACATCTATGCTAGAGAAAAAAGAAGCATAACTGAATAAACCCTAGAATTAAGATCTCTTTTGAATGACAATCTCTTTAGTTCTACACAGTTAAGAGAACCCCTATGGGGTTAATAGAAGACTTGGACTCCTCAGCAGTTACATATTCCATTTAAAACTCTGGGTAACAAATCATTACCAGATCTTCAGGGACATTTTTACTGCCTTTGGTACCTCTTTTTGGAAGCAGAGCATTATCTTTATACTGCACAGGAAGTAGGGTGCTTCTAGACCCTGCAGGACATCCAGTATGACTGTCATGCCCAGGAGCTCACAATGTCACTCCAAGCAACAAGCCAAACATAGACTCTTAGCACTAAAAGAGACATTGAAAGTCATCTACTAAAACTGCCATTATTATGCAGACGAAAACATGAGCCCTAGCAGCTTACTCAAAGTCATGGGGCTAGCTAGCTCCATAGCCAGGACTGGAACCTAGACACTATTTTCATTTGTATATTTTCTTAAGCAAGGACGCTGAATGATGAATATAAGAGCTAATATATGCCGGGCACTTAGTATGCTAAACTCTCTACATACATTGGTTCATTTAAATCTCACAATATCCTTGGAAATGATGGACTATTATTATTTCTATTTTACTGAGTCAGAAACTGATGGACAAAGTAACTTGTTCAGAGCTACACAGTAGCAAGAATCAGAGTCAGAATTCTAACTCAGAGCTGTCTGACTATAAAGCCCCTTTGTCATCTTGCTTCCAGAATGAGGCAAAGAAGAAGAAAGTACCAAGTCAAGAGCGTGTTCTTAAGTATCCTGCCAGGCTGTATTTTAAACTTTAATAGAGAGCACCTTGCTGAGCCTGGGTTCTCCTTAGGACCAAAAAACCTCTGCATATGTAACAAACGGAATCCAATTTTGTAGTGCAGGATATTGTATCACTAAGCAGGCTAGTTGCATGGAGCGTGATGATCTTTTTGTTACACAGATTTCTGTTGCCAAGACACAGGTTGTAAAGTGTTCTGACCTGAAATTGCCTAAAATCAATGAAGATAAAAAGAACTAAAGGAAAAGAAAATAATTTGAGAGAAGACAGCCCTGTGTTGTTTGTTAATCACTCAGCTTTTCAGTTTTTCATTCTGTTTGAGTACTTACCATATTTCAGTGTTTAATTTTTTTGTTCACGAATATTTCCTTTTAGACAGAATACAATTTTCCTAAAGAATATGTATTTTCTCTTTGTATCCCTTGTGCCAAGCACAATGCTTGATGCATATGGGTGTTAGTAAAAAGGTCTGTGGAACAGAATATTTGTGTGCTGAAATAAACGCACTGTAGTCAAATCTATTGGATTTTATAACCATCCTAGAAATGAAACCAAATAGGGCTGTTGGTAGAATCTGAAAGACCATGAAAGTTCAAATCTCTGGAACTGTTTTACTACTATGAACAACTTTTGGAAATAAATAGCGAAATCCAGTTCAGGTTCTAGAGATCTCTCAGACAATTCTCCTGAAGAGACTGAATCAGAACCTGATTCATTCAGATTTGAAATGAGGTTCGGCTCCTGGAAGTGCAGTGAAGGATCTGGGGAGTGAAAGAGTATTATCTGATTAAAGGGTTTATTACACGCAACAGATTGACCTGAATTGGGGGCTGTACTGAAGATGGAAACAAAAAGCGGTAACATAATTTTTTTCTAAAACTTTACATCTTGACAATACATAATGATCAATGAGACCAGGTAATTAAAAACAACAAAACCTGACTTGGATAACACGGCGGCATATGAGGCCACCTATCAGGCACAGCAAAGAAAACAAGGGTGACTTGCACTTTTCTTTGTCTCACCATTTGCTCATGGTTTCAAGGGCTGCTGCATCAAGTGAAACAGATGCAGTTATACAAAGGGGAAGTCAAGTTACTACCCCCACTGATTCTCCCCCTGTGTTTATCTCTAGCTCCAAAAGCCTCCTCTTAAAATGGAAACTTGAATCTGATTTTCTCATTTTGAAGGCTAAGGTACAGTATGGGAGAGAGGGGGCACAAAAGTGCTCAGGCATCACAGAGTGCTCAGTGTGCAGCCTGCAGTGTCTCTATGCAGCCCCATGGAGCTCATTGGAGAGAGGCAAGGACTGCATATCATTTATGAATGCACAATATCCCAGAAGAGAAAGTCTCAGTCAAAAACGTCTTTACCAACATGGTAAGAGTCACATCCTATTCTTAAGTAGCTAAATCTATGATTTAGAAAAGTGTTCAAATAAATGGATAGTTTTCCCATTAGAAGATTTTACAACTATATCCAGATGGAAAAACAAAAGGAAAATTAACTAGGATCATAGGGCTCCCTCCATCTTGGGTGCTAATGTTCCATTGACAAGTTATAATGAGGGCTTCTCTGCCCCAGAGTGAGGAATAGGCTCATTAAAACTTGAGGAACAGGATAGTAAGCTTTCAACTCCCTTGTTTTTTAAACTTCACTGGTTTTTAGAAATACTAAATGAATTGCCTGACAAAACGATGTTATTGATTTCAAAGTGTGTCTGCATTCTTGTGCTTGCATTTGCATTTGAATCTGAGCTACTTAGAGTGTCAGTTGTTGGCTAGAAGAATGGAAATGAGAGTTCTGTGGTGGGCTCGAAAAGACTGATGTGTTGACTCTTCCACTGAGTCACTACGGAAATAAGCCTCATACTAACCTTGGTTTCTTCTCGATCAAAACACATCAATTAACATGGTTTGATCATTGCTTTCTTCTGGATTAAAAGAAAGGAGGATCCCAAATTTTAAACCATTAAATAAAATGGCCGTTCCACAATATAACCCTATTAGGATGCCAAGCAATAACTCTGGAAGGGGCTGTTAATGTATACTCTCAATAATCTAAGCCTGAGCATGTATTATGCTGTAACAGTAAATAACCACCAAATCACTGATATTTGGTTCTGAAAATGCACTACATGACTTGTGTGTATGTGTAGCAGGTGTGCCTTCCTAATTACTTTTTCTTATGCTAATGTTAGCATGGGTTTCTATACCTCAAGTACATAATTGGTGGCAGAAAGATGACAAAGTCAAAGGTGACTCTAAAGTTCAGAGTCATTTTTAAGAAGAGAAGTAGTTTAAGGGAGGACAATGTTTCACACATGTTGAGTTGGAGTTGATATAGAGGGAACAACTCAAGTGAAAATGTCCCTCGAGAAGACAGGTTCTATATCATCTACAGAGGGCCTAGAATGGAATCTCAGGAAATGGCCACAGTTAGGTGTGTCTAAGAACAGAGAAAAGGCAGCAAAGGAAGTACAGAAGGTGATGTCATTGACACAGAAGGAGAATCAGTCTTCTTCTAAGTCCCAGATCTGTAAGAAAAGGCAGAGTTTTCAGGTGAGGGCACCAGTGCTGGAGAAGCTGATCGCTTAAGGCAGTAAGGACTGCTGTAACCGGAGTTTGGGAGGTCATGGTAACTCAGATTGTACACATAGAGGAGAGTGCTCAGGAATCATGTTGTAAGGGGATATGGAGCAGGAGGGAATAAACAGGCAACATAGGCTAAAAGGGGTTGAGAGAGAATGAGAAAAATAAACCTATGACTAACTTGGGGAGTGGGATCAAAGGAAAATGTGATTTGTTTGTCTTCTTCAAAAAAGAGAAGACCTGGGTTTGGGGCAGGGGGCTGGAAAAAAAAAAAAAAAGAGGAGACCTGTTCTCTCTTTTTTCAGGAGGGACTGAAGATAGCTGACAAAGGAGGTCACTGGAGAAGTATGATTTTGAAAGTGGTGAAACACAAGGGCTTTAGGAGCACCAGGGGGATAGGGAACCTCTGAGAGCAGAATCACATCTTCCTCTGAGATGAGTGGGAAGCAAAAAGAGGCCAGGGAGGTGGAGAGACATATTGAAGTGGTAAAAGAGGAAGGTCGTCTCATCATACAGAAGGAGATGAGGGGTGGAATTACAAGTGTGAGACAGCAGGAGAGTTTAAAATGGTTACTGGCAGGAGTGTCCTAGGACATCCAATTCAATAAAGTAAAAGATTGTTGAGCGGCAACGGCAATAAAGTAATGAGTCTGCTCAGGTTGAGCAGTATTTTTAGGCCAAGAATAAGAATCGAGTTCAAGATCAGGGACCAATGTTCTAGAAAGGCAGGTTAGTGGACATAATCCAGCAAGAGGAGATGCATGGAATAATCTCAAAGTGCCTTTCACTTTAGGATCCACAAGATGCTCCTGCTGCTGCTTTGTAGCTGCAGGATTCTGGTCTCAGGAAAACCCTCCATTCGTTTTCTGCATCAGTGCAGAATCTGAGGGCCACTGGATGAAGTTTGTTCTGAAAGAAAATATGGAGTTTTAACTAAAGACAGACAAGAAATGTGAAGAGGCAATCCATGCAACATAAAAGAAGAAAGAAAGAATTTGGGTGAATTCGTATAATTAATGAAATCACATTGAAGATTGAATTTTTCCATAATACCCTGTCAATGAAAGACCAATCTAAACTTTTCTATAGGAGATAGCATGGGCTATGAACACATGTTCTCAGCTTCCCCTGTTAGCCAATGACTCATATCCCAAGGCTAAAAACAGTGACAGGCCTTAGAGTTACTATAAGAAAAAAACTCTGGAAGCCAAGTATATGTGTGCAAGTTGTTAAGTAAGGTAAGTTACTTATCCTCTCTATCAGGCTTAGTTTTTCTTATCTGAAAACAGGCTCAGTAAGTGGCTATGTCTCATAGGCCTATTTTGAGGAGTAAATGCATGAGACCTTATTCATTTAATATATAAAATACCTACAGAACACTAACATAAATTTAACCATTGTTATTCTTAATTGCTTTTGCCCAGCATTTTTATCGCACATGCCTTATGCAAACATTAACATGTTTCTAAGAATTTTTGTGTGTGTATTTTTCTTATGTCCTCCCTTAGATTATAAAGTCTTAGGAGGCAAAGACCATATCTTATATATCTTATATTCAGCTATGTTCTAATTATTGATAGCTGTGAGATTGCTAACAATCTCATGATTTAGTGGCATTAAACAGCAACCGTTTTCTTATGGTCATGGATTCTACGCATCCAGAATTTGGAACAGACACAGCAGGGTCATCTCTTCTCTACTTCATGAGGCTGGAGGCTCAGCTCCTTGATTCAACTGACTGGAGGAGTAACATGAACAGCTGGGGGCTGCAACCCCTGAGGGTCAGAGGGTTCACTTCCAAGATGGCTTCATCACTCACATGTCTTAAGCCTGGGTTGAAATGGCTGTAGGACAGGTTCAGCTGGGGCTATCCCTAAGAAAGGCTACCTGAGTCCTCTTCAGCATATTGGTCTCAGGGTAGTCTGTCTTTTTACATGGCAGCACAGCACTCCAAGAGCAAATGCTTCAGAGAACAAGATAGAGCGGTTTGGTCTTTGATGATCAAGTCTCAGAAGTTACCTAGTATCACTTCTGTCATACGGTATGGATCAAAGTAGCCACAAGCACGCCTAGATTTAAGGAGAGGATCCCACCTATCAATGAGAGAAGTGTCCAAGAATTGTGGCCATTTTGTTCAACTACCACAGTCCTCTTTCATGGCACCTCTTGTTTATAACACCTTAACACCTCTTGTAACTGTTCCCTCCTCTCCACATGCTCTGGCATTGCTCTAGTTCAGGGCCTTGTCTTTTCTCACTTGGAGCACTGCAACCATTATTTAAATGATCCTCCACTCCCGCCTTGTCTTATCTGCTTTTCGTATAGAAACCAGGGTGAATCTGTAAAACCATAAATCCTTCCTTAAAACCTGTCAATACCTTCCCACTGTCCTTATAACAAAGTCTAAACTCATGACTGCTATTGCAATTTCCCCAGCCTCCTCTTTCATCACCCTGTGCTTCATGCTTCACACCCTGCTCACTCTCACTTTGTCTTGGTTTTCTTCTCCCAGTGTTCCCCATGTAAGCAAATGGAACTACAGTGCCATACAGATGCCATCCATTTCTCTCCAACTCTACCCTACTAGTCCAGAGCCCACCATTTGTCATTATGAGCACAGTAGTGGCCTTCTATCTAGTCTCCTTACTTCCATCTTTGCTGTCTTACAATTTGTTCTCATCTTGCCCCTAATAGCTCCTTCTAAAACTTATATTAATATCATATCTGCACTTCAAGCTCAAATGTTTCCAAGCTGAACCCATTATTGGCCCCCAAAACTGCTCTTTTTTTCTGAATTACCTATTTCATTGAGTCTCTAATCCAAGACTGTGGACTTCATCTTTAATTTCTACTCTCTCCTTCACAACTCACAATTAGGCACGAAGATTTTTTTTAAGCATACAGTATAATGCATAGTACTTAGAAAAAGACAACCCTGGGTGCAAATCTAGGCTCTGCTATTTACCAGCCATGTAATTTAAAGAAAGAAACTTATCTGAGTACTGAAGTGTATGTCTGTAAAATGGAAAAGATATTAATATATATTTCTCAAGGTGGATACATGTTTTCAAGGAGCTAGTTCTTGAAACCCATTTGCATCATGAGTCTCACATAAGAACATTAATAAAAGTTCTATATAAGTTTGCTTTCCTTCATGTATATCTATATACACACACATATATATTTTTCTATATGTGTGTGTGTGTGTGTGTGTATATATATATGAAATATATATATATATGGAGTTTTGCTCTGTTGCCCTGGCTGGAGTGCAGTGGTGCAATCTCGGCTCACTGCAACTGCCATCTTCCAGGTTCAAGCAATTCTCCTACCTCAGCCTCCAGAGTAGCTGATATGACAGGTGCGTGCCACCATGCTCGTCTAAATTTTTGTATTTTTTTAGTAGAGACAGGGTTTCATCATGCTGGCCAAGCTGGTCTTGAACTCCTGACCTCGTGATCCATGTCCCCGGCCCCCCAAAGAGCTGGGATTACAGGTGTGAACCACTGCACTTGGCCTAGTTTTCTTATTAAATTAGATTCTCAACCTGGTTTAAGCAAACAAGCTAGAAAAAGCATTTATGGAACTCAGAAAATTGAAAATTGGTAATTATTAAATGATATTAGGAAATTAATATTAATTTTGTTAGATGTATAAAGTAGATTATTATTATATGAGTAAATACTCTTAAATATTTTTTAAAGATTCATATGGAAGTATTTATGGGTTAAATATCTGTAATGTATATTATGTCCCTCAGGGAAAAATAGATGATGCATGTATAGAAAAATATAAATGAATGATAAATTTAGATGATGGATACTCACTATACTATTCTCGCTCTTTTTCTGCATTTGAAAATTTTAATAAATAAGAAGTGAATAAATACAAGGAAAATAGTCCATCTGTTATATGCCTAGAATCATCTACTTCACTTTATTCCTAATAATTGCTCTGTTTTAGAGGTTGGCCGATTTTTCCTGTAAAGCCCCAGGTAGTAAATATTTTAGATTATGTGGGCCATATGGTCTCTGTGACAACTACTCAACTCTGCTATTGTAAAGCAAAAGCTACCATTGATAATGCATAAATGAATGGGAATGGCTGTGTTCCAATAAAACCTTACTTACAAAATCAGATGGTGGGCCAGATTTAGCCCACGGGCTGGAGTTTGCTGACCCCTGCTCTAATGGAAGCTTTCATTGACTGTCACCTGGATTACTCTTACAACCCTCTAACCCATCTCCTTACCTTCAGACTTCTCTTCTCTCTAATCCACCACCCACAGAGAAGCAGTAGCAAAGTTCCCTCTTCCCCCTGCTTATAACCCTGCTGTAGTTCCCTATCCCTTCACACCCTCGCAAACTTCTTCAGGTTTGACTCTCACCAGCAATCCCCAAACAACCCCCTTCCAATGCACACACATATGCATGCACATGCACACACATACACTCTTTAGATTCTGTAAGGTCTTTCTGTTTTCAGATATATTCATCCCTTGGTATTTGTGGGCGATTGGTTCTAGGACCCCTCCTCAGATACCAAAATCCACAGATGCTCAAGTACCTTATATAAAATGGTGTAGTATTTGTGTATAACCTATACATTACCTCCCATATACATAAATCATTTATAGATTACTTATGTCTAGTACAGTGTGAATGCTTTAGGCTATATTTTTATTTGTATTTTATTGTTGTATTGTTATTTTTAATATATATGTACATATATAAATATACTTTTTTAGATACAGGATCTCTCTCTATTGCCTTGGCTGGAGTACAGTGGCACAATCATAGGTCACTGCAGCCTCAAACTCAAGTGATCCTCTCTCTTCAGCCTCTAAGTAGTTGGGACTACAGGTGCAAGGCACCGCGTCAGCTTCAGGTATTTTTGATCTATGGTTGAAGTACTCATACCCATGGATATGGAAGGCCAATTGTAGATCTCTCCGGCTTGGAAGGCTCCTCTCCACCTTACTTTTATATTTGAAGGGTTACTTGAACTCCTCCTCCTCCTTCAAGACTCAACTCAATCCTCCCCTTCCATCAGGGAAGCCTCACAGTCCTTTCCCCAGCATGCATATATGCATGCCATACACACCAGAAACAGACAGGGTTGGGGCTCTTTCTTGATGCTCTCAAAACCTCCATGTTAGCTCTTTGTCTTGGCACTTGTTACACTTCCTACCGTGGTGTGATTATTTCTCTGCTTTCTTCATTGGTTTAGAAGTTCCTTGAGAGCTGGGACTGCATCTTACCCTCAATATTCAATACAGAGTCTGATATATAATTAAATGAGCATTCTGATTCACTGCATATATGCTCTTTATTAGGAATTTCAAGATGCTATGAAAAAATATTTAGACTTCACACAACCTCTAGAGATATAAAAATTATGAATGAATAAACAAATAAATAAACACCAGAACCTAAATACTTCCTCTCGGAAGTGAGTTAGACCACCATTAGGTCTAAAGATATAGAGATCTAGACACAATGTAGAATAAACAGTGTAGAGCATGGACTAAATTTCAGCCCCCATTCACCACCTTCACCTGAAGCCCTTGTGCAGTGAGTACCTGCACAAACATATGCAGCTCCCCTGTTTGTGGCCCAGATCATATGTATGGGTGGGCCAAAACAAACAACAGCCTAATCCTTGTAGAGTCTGGGTAAACAATCCATTGGTACAGCATTCACTCCTCAGCTTGTCTTACAACAGTGGTCCTCAACAGGAAGCATGCAGTGAGGATGGTATCAGAATCCATGGGAAACTTTTTCAACCTTTTCATCTGGGCTATGAAACCCTAGCTCCTGCTCTCAAAATTCTGATATACTTCTCTAGGGCATTCTCATCCTGCAGTATGGCATGCTCTCAAGGAGTAGAACACATCTGGATGTGGGTTTAACTTGCAATGCTCCACAGGTCACTCTAATAGTCCTCCCATAACCCCACCTTTATCCCCGACATACTGACAGCTGCCTAAGAATCAATCAACCATTGACTCAATCAACAGATGAATGTATTGGTTTGACCATGTTCCACGTACTTGTAGTTAAACACAACCAGTCCTGACCATTCCTCTGGAAGACATTGCAATATATGACTTAAATGACTAGGCTAGACCTGACTCATGAATTCAAGCACAAGTTGTTATTTTGGTTCATGCCTTGTTCCAGTTTCTTTTGTTCTGTTTGTTCGCATGTTTGTTTTTGAGATGGAGCCTTGCTCTGTCACCCAGGCTGGAGCGCAATGGCGTGATCTCAGCTCACTGCAACCTCTGCCTCCCAGGTTCAAGCTTTTCTCCTGCCTCACCCTCCAGAGTAGCTTCATTCAGTTTTTAACCTCAGTTATTTAAGCAAGTGTGAACATGTGGAGTTGTAAGTTTTGCCTCAGGGAAGTGTCAATGCATGCCACTGCGAATTTAAACCATTCTATTTATAGGAAATAATACATTAGGGATTTTTTGACACATCATCCTTAGATTTCCTGATGAGGAGCTATAATTTTTATAGTTCCTCATCAAGAAATCTAAGGATGATGTGTCAAATGTTCAACCAACATTTCTTCAACACTTATTATGTGCAAGACCCTATGCTGGTAACTGTAAGTGACATAAATGCTTAAAAAAGGGGGGGGCAATATTATTCTCTCAAGGAGCTCCAAGACTGATGGTGAATAAATCAAGTGAAGAGATAATTCAAAGTTACAGGGCTTATCAACCAGAAGATATCCTCCTCCCAAGAAAGGCTTTTAGGATATTTGGAATGAAGGAGTTCATTGCTGATGCCATTTGTTATTGTTACAAAGAAAAATATTTCAAGTTTATAATGTGCACTATTTGAAATAATCGAGCCACATGATAATGAGGGATATTTAGTTTAGGATAGGGACTTTGAAATGACACTGTTTACCCTTCCAGTGTCATTTATACATGACAATTTTAACATACTATTTAGAGGGGCACAGACCTTGAATCTTCACATCAGAATCACCAGGGGTGATGAAAGGTGTTATGGTAGGAATGTGTGGATAGAATGAAGGCAAGATTAAAAGGTTAAGATGCACAGATATGTTAAGTGTCTTATTCAGCTCAGGCTGCTATAACAAAAATACCATAGAATGGGTGGCTAAAACATCAATATTTATTTCTCACAGTTCTGGAGGCTGAGGAGTCCAAGATCAAGGTCCTGGCAGATTTGGTGTCTGGTGAGAGCCTTCCAAGTTCATATCTGACTATCTTCTTGCTGTGTCCTCACATGATGGAAAGCAAAGAGCGACAGCAAGCTCCCGTATCTCTTCTTATAATCTCATTCATGAGGGCTTCATCCTCACTACCTAATATCTCTCAAAGGCCCCACTTCTAGATACCATCATGTTGTAGGATTTCAACATATGAATTTTAGGGAGACATGAACATTCAGTTCATAAAAGTAAGTGTCTTAAGAAGCATTATATGATATGAAGTGCTACGATAGCTTTCTGAGTTCAAAAGAGGGAAGGATCACATATGGTTGGGAATCCCAAGAGATAAATGAAGTTTGAGATAGGCTCCAAAGGATCCAAAAAGTTCACCAGTGGATGTTGAAAGCGTTCAAAATAGAAAGAACAGCAGAGGTAAAAACCTAGAGGTGTGCTGTGGTTTGAATGTATGCGTCCCTCCAAAATGTACATGTTGAACCTTAAACCCCAATGTCATAGTATTAAAAAGTGGAGCCTTTATGAGGTAATTTAGTCATGAAGGCAGAGCCCTCATGAATAGGTTTAGTGACCTTATAAAAGGGCTACAGGGAACTAACTAGTCCTATTTTGCCCTTCTGTTTTTCTGCTATGCGAAGTCACAGCATTTGTCCCCTCTTGCCTTTCTGTTCCTTCTACCATGTGAGAACACAGCGTTTGAGGATGCAGTATTCAAGTCGTCATCTTAGAAGCAGAGATGGGGTCCTCATCAGACAACAAACCTGTTGGCCCCTTGATCTTGGACTTTCCAGACTCTAGATCTGGGAAAGAATACATTTCTCTTGTTCATAAATTGCCCAGTCTGGAGTATTTTGTTACAGCATCACAAATGGGCTAGGAAAAAATGGAAAAGTGCTGGTAAAAGTGTTCAGGGCGAGGCAATTATTATGTTTAGAATGACAACCTTGTGTAGTAGATAATGGGAGATCAATCAGGGAAGCAAAGTCAGTCTCACTCTTGACTCCCAGGTGATCATTTTCATCAGGTATTGTTCTAGGCATGACCATTGCCTTGTTTCAATCTTACTTAAGTCACTTGTGGATTAAAAGGAAACATGTTTACATCATCAGACCTCACAGATTTCTCAAGATTTTTTTTCCACTTGGCATAAAACTGATATTGATATTGATGTCAAAATTGAGTGATGCTGTAAAGTACGGGTTTGGAGCAGACTGCCTGGTTTCGAATTGCAGCTTCTCCTCTTACTAGTGACTTTAGACCCATGACTCAGTGTTATGGGTTGAGTTGCACCCACTTCCCAATTCATATTTTGAAATCCTAACTCCCAGTACCTTGAAGTGTGACTTTATTTGGAGATGGGATATTTACAGAGATAATCAGGTTAAAGTTACAGTGAGCTCTAATCCAATATGACTGATATCCTCATAAAAAGGAGAAGTTTAGGGACAGAGACAGATATGCATGGAAGGAAGACAATGCGAAGAGATATAGAAAAAAGGTGGCTGTCTACAAGCCAAGGATGCAGGCTTGAAACAGATCCTTTCCTCACAATTTTGTGGAGAAACCTACTCTGCCAGTCCCTTGATCACAGACTTTTAGACTGAAAGACTGTGAGGCAATAAATTCCCATTGTGTAGCCCACCCAGTTTGTGGTACTTTGTTACAGCAGCCCTCCAAACTAAGAAGCCTAACCTCTCAGGCTTCAGCTTCCTCATCTGTAAAATTAGTATAATAGCAGCTGCCTTGGCCGGGCATAGTGGCTCATGCCTGTAATCCCAGCACTTTGGGAGGCTGAGGCGAGCAGATCACGAGGTCAGGAGATCGAGACCATCCTGGCTAACACTGAAACTCTGTCTCTACTAAAAATACAAAAAATTAGCTGAGCATGGTAGCACATGCCTGTAATCCCAGTTACTCAGGAGGCTGAGGCAGGAGAATCGCTTGAACCCGGGAGGCGGAGGTTGCAGTGAGCCAAGATTACGCCACTGCAGCACTCCAGCCTGTGCGACAGAGCAACACTCCGTCTCGAGAAAAAAAAAAATGGTAGCTTCCTCATGCTGTAGTTGTGATGAATAAAAGACTTAAGACACATAAAGTGCTTAAAGTAATGTTTACACTATAAGTAAGTGTGTGATATTAATGTTAATGACTTTTTTTTCCTGTCAAACCATTTATTTTTCTATGTTCCAGTAACTTCCTTATGTATATCTTTGTAAGGAAGGCTCAGACATTTGCCCTTTACTTTCAACTAGCTCTTCTTAGCTTACAATTACAATCTCACTTTATTAAGGTTGTTTCCTATATAAGTTTTTTATTCTTTGCCATCCAATCAGACTGCTTCTCAATGTAAACCTACCTCTTTCGTTAAACATAGTATTTTCTTTCATTTACGTTGCCTGAACTCCTGTGACCCTATCAAATAGATTTCCCACAAGTTTCTTATCTTGGTATTTGTCTTAAAGATGCACTCTCAAGAACATACCTACTTTCCATTTCTACCCGCAAATAGCAAAACAATATCAACTGACAGAGATAATTACCCACTTGAGAAAGAATCGTTATTTCTTTCTACTGCAGTACAGAGCAAGAGAAATGTCACTCTGGCTCAGGTTATATTAAGAAGCTTTATGTCACATGAAGCAGTGCAAACTGACACATGCTGTGCTTCTGGATTAGATCTGGGGTTACAAATCTAAGGAAACACTTTTGTATAGAAGCAAGTATTAGTGGCTGTAAGTAACAAATCTGCTATGTATATTTTTTCCTTCTGCGTTCTTTATTTTTGCTGTGTTGGGACAATAAGAGTGTTGAAATTAATTGTGTAATTTTACCCACATCTCTAGTGTTAATTTTTAGCTATATGTAGTACCTTGTTTCCTGCATTTTCATGACAGTAGGGGAAAGGCCCCTACATCCTTACAGTCCAGAGACTGATATCTGGGAATTACATCCTCCTTTTGCTACTGACTAACATATGGTGAGTTTTCTCTCTCCAGGCCTCAGTTTCTCCACTTGCAAAATTAGAATGTGAGACTATATGATCTCAGTTTCACCCAGCTCTAAAATGCGAAGATATTCTCAAGCTCTGTGATAACACAACATAGGATTCAGCAAGGGCACAGAGGCCAGTTAACTCTGGTTTTCCCCTTGGCTTTTTGCCTTTCTATCTGAGGTCTTTACTACTTGTGTTTTTAATTCTGTTTTAGCTCCCTATGAGGCTTTACTGGAAGCATCAGAATTAGAAAGCTAAATCTTCTATACTGGTCCCAGTGATTACGTAATGAATACAAAAACATCACCCGAAAGTTATTTGACAAGGTAAGTGATGTTCACATTCAATGCAGGGCTTCAGCAAGGTGATGATGTGAGGACCAAAGACAAATTACACATAATCGATTGAGGTTTTCATGTGTGTGATGAACAACCCCGATTTTCAATTATATGTGAAAAGTAATTATCCTCCATTTTTCTAGTAGACAACGAAAGTTGTCTTATAGATGTTATATGTAAATGTGGGCACATGGAAACATTCATCTTTAATGAGATAGAATTTGAGTGGCAGGAAAGAGAACAAAGGGGAAGCAGACATCAGAGGGTCAGAAAGATGGCTCTAGGGTAGAAGCATGAAGGCTTTTTCCTCTGCCTTATATTGCCCTCTCACCCTCATCCCACGGGGACTGAACAGAGATGTTTCCAGAACAGTGAGTGAGAGGCACTTTCTTTCTTCCTTTTTTTTTTTTTTTTTTTGACAGAGTTTCACTCTTGTTGCCCAGGCTGGAGTACAGTGGTGTAATCTCAGATCACTGCAACCTCCACCTCCCAGGTTGAAGCGATTCTCCTGCCTCAGCCTCCCGAGTAGCTGGGATTACAAGCAGGTGCCACCACGCCCAGCTAATTTTGTATTTTTAGTAGAGACGGGTTTCTCCACGTTGGTCAGGCTGGTCTTGAACTCCCGACCTCAAGTGACCCACCCGCCTCAGCCTCCCAAAGTGCTGGGATTACAAGCGTGAGCCACCACACCCAGCCGAGAGGCACTTTTTAAAGTATCTGATTAAGAAAGAGGAGTGTCTGAAAGGATTAAGCTTTGTCTGGAAAGTCATGGGGTAAAAAAGGTCATGGAACTCGTCACAGGCTGGGCACAAGCTAAAGAGTGTGGGATTTAGGAAAGAAAGTTATCAGCATGGGTGCGGGATGCAGGGTACAGAGGGAGGTGGGTTAAGTAAGTAAAGCAGGTAGATGACTATGAAGAAAGTCAGTAGAAAGGATCTGACTTCTTCTTTCTACTCGTAGCTGAGGAAAATAGAAAACGAGAAGTCAATTTTTTTAAATCCAGCCATAGAAAATTGGACTCTAATATCACAGATTGGTAAATTACAAATGTATCCATCTATATTATATTTGGGTTTGACAACGGTCACCATGCCCTGAAGTACAGGTTTTTTTTCTGTAAACGGCTGGAGAGACACAAGGGATATTGACCACTAGAGGTGAGTGGCATTCAGGAGAACAAAAGGATAACAGCGCCTCCCAGTTTTCTACTAAAGAGGAAAACTCCTGTAATCTAATGATCCTGAGCCTAAGGACCAGGGACTTTGGAAGAAATACTCATTATGCATTATATGCAGACATATATATAATGTGTCTCACAGACATATGCATCGCTATTTGCCACTGTTTTTCATTTCTCAAATCAATATCTAGCCCTTTGCAAGTCATAAAACAAAATTCCAGCTAAAAACACTCTTGATTCATGGTTGTGTTTGGTTGTTTTGTACTTTATCAATCTCCAGATCACCTGGCATTTCTAAAAAGAGAACTTCATACAGGAAATGTTTGAGAACTCTGTTTTTATGTCTTAGGTGGCAGCAATGGACCTGTTTAGCAGAAAATGCCGTGGTAAATGATTGCCTTAGTGCATTGGCTGCAATGTTTTTGACAAATTAAGAAACATTTAGAGATGCTGGTGGACAGAATTTCTTGGAGAACCTATTGTTTCTTTTTCTGGGGTGATGGATGTGATGAACTTTAGAAAGCCTGGTATCTCCAGAGTCAGGCAGAGAAGGTGAAAAGGACCGAGAGACTCGGGAGCTGTCTGTATTGCCATGCGCAGCAGATTGGAGAGTAAACAGGAACAGATACCAAAAAGAAAGTCTCTCCCATTTAGAGAGCATTAGGATACACAAAGAGTCATGTCCCATCAGCTCCCATCTTTTGGAATTCATGGAGGCAACCTTGTCACAGAATCCTGGCCTTTCTCTCCTTTGAAAATTTTGCACAATTCCCATGCTTGCTGAAGGAAAGTAATTACGTACATACTTTTAAAGATCTATATACACACAGCACTTGGGTCTCTGACATGAGTGAGGTTACTTGAAATATGTTACATAAACTTTCTCTTTCATCCTCCCTACTTCCACATATCCTCTTGGTGAAGAGATGAAGAACTTCTCTGTGCAACTTCCTTATAAGGTAGCAGTGTACCAAACGAGTACTACTGTAATTACTTTTTTGAAGAATTTATTGAGAAGTGGTTGTGAGAGAGCCCAGATTGTAGGCATTATGTAGACTTGAGAAAATGCTTCGCAGTTCACTAATGGTAAAAGAGCACAGGTACATACTAATAATTAAGTGAATCTGTTACTGCTTCACACCAAAAAACAAACAAACAAACTGACCTGTTGTCAGAGCAATGAAAAAAGAATAGTGATTTTATTTTTGCAAAGATTTACTTTCAAGAGTAAAAGAAAAGTCAGGCTCTTTGGTAATGTAACTCCATCGATGGGCAGAGTAGAGAAACTCGGATCCAAGAATGACTTGATTAATAGGCAATGATGTAACTTGAAGGACATGTTCATTTAAGAGAAATATCAAAAAGAAGTAAAACCTTGCCTCCCAACCCATGGTTCACAAGATAGCAGATCAGAAATAATGAGAACTACAAAGAAGGTAAAGAAAACTAAGCTGCAGGAAATTATTTTTCATACTTAAATCCTTCTGGAAGAAGGACAGATCTTAACTACATAACCTTTTCAGGTTCTCCAAACGCTTGGTCACTTTTGCCATTTTCACCACTCTCTCCACAATTATTAAATATTATTACTGCATTTGCCACAGACGCCTTGCTTTTAAGGATTTCATTTTAAAAGTTGAAGTACCCAAGTGTTTATTTTCTATAATACAGCATATTATAATAGTGCTCTTTAGCTAATACTGTAGCCAACTCACGCCCAGTTTCCATTATAGTCATTATTTTAAGATGTCTAATTTGGCGAAAAAAATTGCTCTATAAAGACACCTAAACAGCAAGTTCTCATATGAGCAAGGAAATTTTAAGGTGATAAAATGTTTTTTAAAAGATAATAAATAATCGTTAATAGCTTAGACTACCTTTCTGAGCTCTTAAAAGTTGAAAATGAGTTGTTGAAGTTTTGCTGTTGTTTTTTTCTCTTTTCCGGAGGAAATAAAAGACAACCTATTATGCCTCCATCTAGAGCAGGCTTCTTTCTAACTTATTTGCCCTTATAAGTCAGGCTATAAAGAGGTGAGAATCAGCTCCAGATTTGTTGCACCTTTCTTTTATAGTCATGAATATTGCTGTTTTCACTGGCTTGAGGGAAAAAAAAAAGTACGGTGCTTCTTGCAGTCATTAAAATAGCATTGTTTAAAGACAGTTTCATTAATGCTCGGTTCTTAAAATCCTACCCTTGGGGCACAAGCACTAAGTGTGGTGAAAAAGAGCACAAGATTTGCAGTGAAATAACACAACAATCAAATCCTGGCTCTGCCAAGCTTTCCAACCCTTACTAAGTTACTGAAGGACCTTGAACCTCAGTTTTCTCAGGCTTAAAATAAAAACTAAGAATTGTAAGGGTTAAATGAGATAAAGTACATAAAATCATTTAAACACAGTGTCAGGTGCCTAGTAGGTGCACAATAAGTAGTAGCAAAAGTGATAGTGGTGGCTGCGATTTCTTTCCATGGGAATGTAGGGGAAGAAAAATCCAATCCCACTCTTTTTGGTTCTTGGCTGGGTCACTGTAACAAAAGGCTGAGTAACAAGGAAGGGCACACAAATATGTTTAATATAAGTTTTACCTAATTAAGAACTTTCATAAGGAAATGAAGACCTAAGGAAAAAGTTAAACTTGAGCATTTTTATGCTGGGTTTGATGAAGAGTATAGAGTCATGGAAAAATGTGATCCGACAGAAAGACGTATGAGCTAAGAGTACTAAACTTAGGAAAACTTAACAAGGCCTGTTCATGCAAATTCTTCTGTTTCCCTCTGTCTTGGGAGAAAAATATGTTCCTTTCCTCCGGGTATAAGAAAGGCACTTATCATGTGAGGGTCTTCTGACCTACTTCAGGGGAAGGTCAGAGTCCTAATTGCACCTGCCATTTCTCAAATTCCTTCAGCTTAAAATATTCAAAATGCCAAGATGCCATATTTTGGGGAGAATGTTCTTAACCCCATCAGGAATAAAACTATAGCATCTCATCTGGGCCAAAGAAATATGTAGGATGTGTAAATCCATGCAAGTCAAGGCTCTTATTAATCTCATTCCATGAACGGCAGTTAAAGATTGGGGAACATACACACACACACCTACACCCAGTTAAACTTCCATCCTTCTGAGACCCAGAGAATACGCAGTGAAGAAGGGTTTCTGAAAGTAGGAAAGGAAAGAAAAAAATAACAGTCAGTGTGAAAATAACCTGACTTTTTTGCCAGTCTCCTGTGCTAATACTAACTAAAAGTAAATTCACCCAGTGCCCTCAAGAAAGCCTCCAAATAATCATCAGAAAAGTTCTAGTAGCCTTAAGATACTGTGAGGATAAACCTCACAGGATAAAGCTTTTGAAAACCACCTCCACTATAAGTGACATTCCAATCCCTACAGCCAGAAATAAGAGGAATTTTCTAACTCATTTGACCCAGGCTTAAGTGACAGAGGATGAGATCGCACATACCACTATTGTGCTGAAAGACCGTGGCACAGAGAGTAAGCTATTGATATGTTCCTGACTTAATCCAATCACATGTCTTGAGGTTAAGTCATATTCTTGTCATCCTGTGGATGTGTGTTGATATAGTTCACCATGTATTCCATGTACGTACTTAACACAATCCATCCCATTTAGCCAGCAACGCTAAAATAACGTATTCTTGACAGTGACTTGGGTTGGGGTGTTGCATTTGCAAGCAAAACACACTCTACTTCCTCAATATTGGCTGCTTTAGTAGAGGCCCTTACAGCTGACAACACAACAGAGAAGAAAGTCTCATGATAGCTGTTATTTATTATGCAAATGTTGCCTGCCATGGCAACATTGCATCTAGGAGTTTGCTTTATTTGCACTAGGACATGGCCTGAATATTCAAATGAAGGCAGCCGTACATTATGCCTACACATTACAAAGATTTTGTTTTCCTTGACACTTACAGGAGAACAAACTGCAATTAATATAGCCTGTTTAAGCAGACAGCACCCAATTAGTTATCATCCATTTTCAGATTGGGATGCTAGACAAAAAACATGGAGCTGGGCTCCTTATTCAAAAGGAAAATACATCCAAACTACAGGTTTTCAAAGACACATTTAACTCACAATGGCAAGGATACTCACTTAGTCTTTAATGTGAAATGGAGTGTTAATTTTTCTCTGTCACCTCTTAATTGCTTCCTTATTATACTATTCAAGCAGTTAATTGCTAGACTGAGTGAAAGAGTGTTTTCAGGGAAAAGGAAATGCCACAGCATGAAAGAAAAAAAAAATAGAAGTAGTTCACTAGCGTAATTGGGTCTGATATAACATCAGCTATGGTATTCCTTTTAATGGTATCTACAAAAATAAATAGGCAAAGCCAAATTGTGATTGGGAAAGTAGAGAAAGACTAAGTCAGTTGGCATGCCTGCATGCGACTTGTGTCACTGTCATTTACCAAGCAAGCAAGTGAACTCTTCTATGCCATCCACACTTTGCTGAGATGCAAGTTGCCTTCCCTATGTGTGGGGCAGACATGGATATCTCCACAAGTCAGATATTCCTAGTGTGGAAGCTGGTTCCAGGGAGCCATATAGATACTTGCTTGTCACCTTCCCTGAGTTAATGTTCACAAAATAAATGAAGGGTATGTGAAGGCAGAAAGTCATTATGTACTATGCCTCTAACTACTTTGGAGCTCCCATTACAATCCCATTTGGCCCTTAGAGAGAAATGTGTCCTTCCTTTAAGTATCATCAAAAATGGGAGTTGACGCTGTCGGAGCTTTATTGTGCTTCTTCAGCAAAGAAATGGATTGTAAGAATAAAAGACAAGAATACAGACATTTATCCAAGCAACAAAACATAGATTACTGGCTTTAATGAGGATGTTTGCATGCCAGTGTTAAAGAATTCATAATAAGTATTATTTTCTACATCCTCTAATTTTATTAGAGCACAGCAATTATTAATGAAAAAAACAGTAAAGAAAACACTTGCTTTAACAGTGAGGTTGGAAGAAAGATTTTCATTTGCATTGCATTTCAATTATGATCAAAGAAGTAACTTTGTTGTATCTTAAGTTTAACTTTCCAAAGAAAAATAGAAAAAAATGTAAACCATTTACTGAATTGTGTTCATTAGTATCCATGCAATAATTAACTCATTAGTATCCATGCAATAATTAACTCACTCTATCTACTGTTCCTGTTTGTCTACTGTTTACTGATGGCTACTGATCTTCCACCTAGTTTTTTCTCCTGAAAGAGAGGAGTGGGAGGTGGGGAAAGTGACTGAGAGTGGATTACTTCTATGACTGGAAAAATAATATGACGCTCTTCCAATGATCTACCTCCAAAGATGCAGAAGAGAAATTCAGTTTTCAAGTGGAAAATACTCAGTGATAAGATATTGAACAATTAAGCAGGTAAATAAAATATTTAATACAAAACATCACAAAGGAAATTTTCTAGGCATTGCACTCTTCTGCATGTTACTGCAGGACAAACATTCTAGAGCAGTGGTTCTTAAACTAGGCACCATTCATGAAAACCAGGGGTCCATCAACATCCAAAAATATTGCATAAGATTTCTAGGTATGTGTGAGTCTCTACATTTTTCTTGGAGAGGATCCATCACTTTTGTGTTAGTTTTCTATGCTGTATAACAAATTAGCATGAATGTAATGGCTTAAAACAACACATACATTTATTATCTCACAGTTGATGTGGGTCAGTAAGTCTATGCATGGCTTAGCAATGTTCTCTGTGACGTTGCCATCAAGGTGTGAGCTAGGCCTCTGTTCTCATCTTCAGGCTCAACTGGGGTCTGCTTACAAATTCACTCTGGGTGTTGGCAGAATTCATTTCCTTGTGGTTGTAAGATTCATGGCAGCTTGGTTCATCAAAACAAACCAGGAAAGCAAGACCCTAGAGTGAGTCTGCTAGCAAGAGAAAGTCTTAGATAAGCTACCATAATCACTGAAGTGACAGCTCAAAGCCTTTGCCATATTCTATTGGTTATAAACAAGCCAAATGTCCTGCCTACACCTAAGAGAAGGAGATTATACATGGGTATGAACACCAGAATGTGGGGGTCATGGAGGTCACTTCAGTTTTCATCAAATTTTCTAATGAATCTATGATTTAAAAATATATATATTACAAGTCACTGCTCCAGTCTACCAAGTACAAGTGTAATCATTATCTATCACTGAGTAACAAATTACCACAAAACATAGTGGCTTAAAGCAACAATAATCACTTATCTTTCACAACTTCTGTGACTCAGGAATCCAAACAGGCATGGTGAAGATGGCTTGTATCTCTCTACCATATCTGGGGTCACAAGTAGAAGACTCAATGACAGACAGCAGGAATCATCTGAAGGTTCATTCATTCACATGCTTGATGGCTAATGCTGGCTGTCAGCTAGGGGCCTTGGCTCTTCTCTACATGTTTCTCCATGTGGTCTCTTCATTGGAAATGTTGGCTTTTTTCACAGCACAGTGACTGAGTTCAACAAATGATCCTTCTGAAAGAGAGGAAGAGAGAGAGAGAGAGAGAGAGAGAGAGAGAAGCCATATCGTCATCTTTTCTGACCTAGCCAGAATTCACATAGCTTCATTTCTACTGTATTTTACTGGTGAAGGCAGTTACAAAGATTCACTCAGTTTCAAGATGAAAGAACAGAGACTGTACCTCTCCAATGGCCAAAATGATGCAATAAATAGGTGGATGGGACCATCCTGCAAAATACAATCTGCCACAATACATTAACATAGGCATTCAACAAATATTCACTGGTTCTACAAATATTTATGGGGCTCCTATACTTTGCATAGGTCACGATTGCATTGATGTACCATACTTCAAAGTTATATTAGTCCAATTGAATTGTCCCTTGTAACTTGCCAAAAAAATCTATCCTCAAAAAATAACTTCCTGAAAGACTGCAAATCTTGTTCTCATGACATCATCTCACCATCTTAGAGATAAACACATATCCACCAAAGTCTCCTCTGCCCACCCTGTGACTTAAAGAATCCCAGAGGGAGTTTGAGGCTACAGTGAGCCATGATTATGCCACTGCACTCCAGCCTGGGTGACAGACTAAGATTCTGTCTCAAAAGAAAAAAGGATCCTGGAGAAATCCTAACACTAAATACATAGAAATTCTTGACTTGTAACTAAATTCCCAGTACTGCACAGATGCACAGAAACCTGTACTTTCTCAGGACCTTTTATCTTTAACAGACACAGACTCCCCAATCTCATAAATAAATTCTCTCCATCTTACAGTAGAAATGTTCAATAAAGAGTCCCTCTGTATTTTGTAGATACATCAAACTAACCATATGACTCATTTACTTGTTCATTTATTTGTTTATTCAACATGTGTTTACTGAATACCTACCATTATACATGCCAGAGACCGTTCTGGGCACTGGAATTAAATGATGAACAGGGTAGATACTGTTCCAGCCCTCAGTAAGCTCTCAGCCCAGTGGAGAAAAGTAAAAACTAAACAAGCAATTACATTACGCTGTAATAAATGTTATGATAAGGCAAATATAGAGTGCTATGGACTTAGGGCAGGAAACCGTTGCTAAAGGAAATGACAGTTATCTGCAAATCCAAACCGTATTATGTAAAGGGATGTCCTCCTTACAATACAATAAAGGCACTTAATGGATGCTTAATAAAGCCTTGGTTAGTAGATTGAATCTTATCATTCTAAAACCTTCAATGGTCCACAATCATCTTAGTAGGACATTTGGAGCATTCTGTGATTTGCCATTGCTCCTCTTTTTGAACCCCATCCATCACCACGCTCTTCTAATCACGCCGCACTCTCACCATTCCCAAAACATGGCATGCACCTTAACACTGCTACAACCTGTGTGATGTTACTAGTATAGCCTGGAGTGCCCTCCCTACTGTGTGTGTGTGTGTGTGTGTGTGCGCATTTGTGTTGTCTGTGCTATCTTACTCATTCAAAAGTTATCTTCTACCGGAAGCCTTTCTTGACCAATTTCACCTAAGGGGGAGTTAATTGCATCTTTCCCTTGGTGCTCACAATACGTAGATTATACCACTTGTTTTACTTTGTCTGGCATAATTACTTCTGTATGTATCTGTCGCCTCTCTTATTTATTCATTCATTTGTCATCAAGAGTCAATTAAGTATATGCTATATATTCTATATATTATGCTAAGGGAGGAGACCACCCCTCATATTGTCTTATGCCCAATTTCTGCTTCCAAAGAAAGAAGAAGTAAAAACTAAAAGGCAGAAATGAAATCCACAAGCAGACAGCCCAGCGCCACACCCTGGGCCTGGTAGTTAAAGATCGACCCCTGACCTAATCAGTTATGTTATCTATAGATTACAGGCATTGTATAGAAATGCACTGTGAAAATCCCTATCTTGTTTTGTTCCCATCTAATTACCGGTGCATGCAGCCCCCAGGCACGTACCCCCTGCTTGCTCAATCAATCACAACCCTCTCACGCGCACCCCCTTAGAGTTGTGAGCCCTTAAAAGGGACAGGAATTGCTCACTCGGGGAGCTCTTGAGACAGGAGTCTTGCCAATGCCCCCCCTCCCCCCACCACCACCAACAAACCCCTTCCTTCTTTAACTCGGTGTCTGAGGAGTTTAGTCTGGCGCTCATCCTGCTACATTTCTCAGTTCCCTGACCGAGAAGTGAGGTGATTGGCCATGGTTGAGGCAGCTCCTTAGGCGGCTTAAGCCTGCCCTGTGGAATATCCCTGCCGGGAACTCCCACCAGCCCGAGTGGGGCAGATCCTGAGAGCGCTCCGGGTAGGCATTTGCCCCAGTGGGACACCTCACCAGAGCAGTGTGTGGCAGGCCCCCGTAGAGGATCAGCACAGTGGCTGAACACCGGGAAGGAACGGGCGCTTGGAGTCTGGACATATAAAACTTGGTAAGACTAGTCTTTGAAACTTGCCCACTCCGTTTGAGTGGAAGCGTGGCCTGATCACCCATGGCGTGCCTTTATGGGCACTTTGGTTTTGGTTTTGGATTTGACTTGGTTTGAATTGCTTGACAGGACTGGTCTTGGGAACTTGCCCACTCCATTTGAGCGGAAGCGTGGCCTGATCACCCACGGTGTGCCTTTATCAGCACTTTGGTTTTGGTTTTGACTTGGTTTGAATTGCTTGGCAGGTTTGGTCTTGGGAACTTGCCTACTCCATTTGAGTGGAAGCGTGGCCTGATCACCCGCGGCGTGCCTTTATCAGCACTTTGGTTTTGGTTTTAAGTTGGTTTGGATTGCATGACATGATTGGTCTTGGGAACTTGCCTACTCCATTTGAGTGGAAGCGTGGCCTGATTACCCACCGTGTGTCTGTACCGGCACTTTGGTTTTCGTTTTTTGACTTGATTTGGATTGTTTGATACTTTGGTTTTAGTTTTGACCTGGCTTGGATTTCTGGATACTCTGATTTTAGTTTTGATTTTAGTTTGGTGCAAACTGCAAAAGTGTGTGTGTGCCCTTTTTACCCGTTGTTTTGTGGTGTGTGTGGTGTGAGCATGGTGTTTTGTCTGGAGTAAACATGGGTGAGGCACAAAGTAAGCCCACCCCACTAGGAACTATGTTGAAAATTTTCAAAAAAAGGATTTAAGGGAGACTATGGAGTACTATGACACCAGAAAAACTTAAAACTTTGTATAAGATAGACTGGCAGTATTAGAGGTAGGTTGGCCATTAGAAAGAAGCCTGGACAGGTTCCCTGTTTCAAAGGTATGGCACAAGGTAACCTGTAAGTCAGGGCACCCAGACCAGATCCTGTACATAGACACTTGGTTACAGCTGGTTTTAGACCCCCCGCCCCCAACACACAGTGGTTGAGAGAACAGCAGCATAAGCGGCTGGCAGAGGCAAGGAAAGACTAGCAGAGAGAAAAGAAAGAGACAGAGAGGAAAAGAGGCAAAAAGAGAGAGTAAGAGACAGAGAGGAAGAGACAGACAAAGAGGTAGTCAAGGAGAGAGAGAGAGAAAGAAAAAAAGAGAGAGAGAAAGAAAGAGAGAGGCAGAGAGAGAGGGAAAGAGACCGAGGCAAAAGGAAAGTCAAAGAGAGAGAGACAAAGTCAAAGAGAGAAAGAAAGAAAGATGATTTAACATTAACCACTGAAAATTCCCTTAACCCGGCAGATTTCCTAACAGGAGATCTAAATCTTAATTACCATACGAAGGTCTGACCAGATCTAAGAGGAACTCCCTTCAGGACAGAACAATCGATGGTTCCTCCCAGGTAATTAAAAAAAAAAAAAAAGCCATCTATACCAATTCTAATTTGGACAAAACAAGGTGTTATTAATAGCAAAGGATAATTAAAATTCCAAACTTACAAGGTTTTCAACAAAAGTAAAGTTTGCTGAAAGTTAACAGTGTAACATGTATTATAATAACTTCTATTCTTATGGCCTTAGACAGTCTAGTCCACAGACATAGAAAAGGATTCGCTTTGGAAAAGAACAGTTATCCTCTTCAAAGAAAAAAAGGGAAAAAGAAAGGGGGAGGCAGAATTTATATAAAAAAGTGTTATATGGTAAATTCTTGTCCTGAAATAAATTAACTGGTTGTTTAAAGAAAGAAATGTTTGTAATAAGTCAGAAAATTAAGGCATGTCGAAAAATTGCCTGCAAAAGTCATGAAAAGAAAAAAAAGGGTTATAAAAAATGTGTTAAAAAAAGAATTTATGCAAAAAATGTATAATTTAAAAGTAAAATATACCTTTAGTAAGAGGATTATGAGGAGGCATAAAAATGTACATTTTTACCTACATTAAAAAGTTCAAAAAATTATTGCTTTGAAGGTTTAAGCAAATTTTAAATTGTTAATTGTAAAGAAAATTCTGTGTGTAAACATATTAGCTAAAGTTAAAGAAGTATCATCCAGTTTTTCTATGAACTGAACATTAAAGTAAAAGCATAACAGGTTTTTCTTAAAGCACCAACCTGCTCTTTAGCAAAAATTATAAAAGGTTAAAAAGAGTCTATAAAATCTTACCTTATAGTCAAACATTAAAAATTAGATAAATATGTCTACAAGGTTTTATTAAAATTAGGTTTAACATTAATAACACACTAATATAAAGATAAAATTTAGCTTTTCTGGTAAAAAATCATGCAAAAAGCATTATTAAATATAAAACAGTGTTTAGCTTTCTTTGGTCTAAAAACTAATAAAAATAGGTGCTAAAGGAAATTTCTCAGTAAAAAGGCACTAAGGACTATAAAGTCCACTGCCAAGGTCCCCACATTTAAAACAAGTGGTCAATTTCTTAGAAATTATATACTTAGTTTATCTTCCAATTTCCTTCTCTCAAAAACTAAAAGTCTTTTAGCACGTGTACCACCCCTAGAATTTCCGGTAAACCAGCACCAGCCTGAAGATCACATTCTCATCGAAAGGTGGAAGAAAGAAAAACTCGAGCCAACCTGGGAAGGACCCTACCTTGTGCTGCTAACCACCAAAACTGCTGTTTGTATAGCAAAAAAGGATGGACTCATCACACCCGAGTCAAGAAAGCGCCACCCCCTCCAGAGTTGTGGGCCATAGTCCCAGAGGGAAACCCTACGAAACTAAAGCTAAGAAAAGTTTAACTCTTTTCATCTGTTCTATTACTCTTTCTTCTTTCCTCATTCTATTGCTGACCATCTAGTTATTAACACGACCAAGTCAATTTTGCCTCAAACTATTGCTTTTAATGCTTGCCTTGTTATACCCTGTGAGGACTTGACAAGTCAAAGACAGCTTTCTACTTCAGAAAAGTACTTCTGTCCCTCCTGACTCTCCTCAGACTGGGCATTAGTAAACTAGGACCATTTAATTCAGGGAGATTCCAATAAAGATCCCAGTGCCAACCAGGAGTGTTGCCCCCCGATGTAGAGCTTTCATGCCATAGTTGGTCCAACGTTCTGTGAACCACTAAAGAGCAAGGATGGACTGACCCAAATGGTTTTTGTAATTTCCTAAAACCAGACATTCATTTTACTAGGGGATAATAGAAGTTAAAGACTTAAAACAAACTTTAGCAATTAAGACAGGATACCAAGATGCAAATGCCTGGTTAAAATGGATCAAATATTCTATCTGCACATTAAACAAAAGCAATTGTTATGCTAGTTCACATGGCAGGCCAGAGGCCCAGGCTGTCCCCTTTCCACTAAGGTGGTCCTCCAGTCGACCAGGCGTAGGCTGCATGGTAGCTCTTTTCCAGGATTCTACAGCCTGGAGTAATAAGTCATGCCAAGTTCTCTCTGTTATACCCCAAAATCTGGCACCCTGCGGGTCAGCCCCTGAGGGCCATCCAGCTTCCGTCTCCCAACACTAAGTTCACTTCATATCTCTCACGACGAGGAGGAAACTTAGCATTCCTTGGAGACCTGAAGGGATGTGATGAGCTGAAGAATTTTCAAGAGCTTAGCAATCAATCAGCCCTTGTTCATCCCTGAGCGGATGTGTGGTGGTATTGTGATGGACCTTTACTGGGCATTCTGCTGAATAACTGGAGTGGCACTTGTACTTTAATCCAATTGGCTATCCCTTTCACCCTGGCATTTCATCAACCAGAAGGAAAAAAAATAAGACATCGTAAAGCGAGAGAAGGCTCTTATGGGTCTTTTGATTCTCATGTCTATTTAGACCCAATTGGAGTCCCACGAGGAATACCAGATCAATTTAAAGCTTGAAGTCAAATAACTGCAGGATTTAAGTCAATATTTGGGTGGGTGACAGTTAATAAAAATGTAGATTAGATAAACTACATCTATTACAACCAACAGCAACGAGGTTTTCATGAGTTAAAAGAAAAACTCATGTTGGCCTCAACCCTGAGGCTACCTGACCTAACAAAACTCTTTATACTCCATGTGTCAGAAAGAGAAAAAATGGCAGTTGGAGTTTTAACCCAGACTGTGGGGCCCTGGCCAAGGACAGTGGCCTATCTCTCAAAAAAATAGACAGGGTTTCCAAAGGCTGGCCCACAGGTCTAAGGGTCCTAGCAGCAATGGCCCTGTTAGCACAAGAAGCAGATAAACTAACCCTTAGGCAAAACCGGAATATAAAGGCCCCCCATGCTGCGGTAACTTTAATAAATACCAAAGGATGTCATTGGTTAACAAATACTAGATTGACCAAGTACCAAAGCTTGCTATGTGAAAATCCCCACATAACCATTGAAGTTTGCAATACCCTAAACCCCACCACCTTGCTCCCAGTATCAGAGAGCCCAGTTGAACGTAACTGTGTAGAGGTGTTGGACTCAGTTTATTCTAGCAGGCTCAACCTCCAAGACCATCCTTAAACATCAGTAGACTGTGAGCAGTACATGGACGGGAGCAGCTTCGCCAACCCCTGCAGAGTGACTCTGAAGAACACGACAAGCCCTGCTCCAGTCACACCCAGAAGCTGACTGGTCCACTCATGGCCAAAGCATGAGAAAACTCATCACGGGACTCATTTTCCTTAAAATTTAGACTTTTACAGTAAGGACTTCAACAGACCTTCCTCAGACTGAGGACTGTTCCCAGTGTATACATCGAGTCACTGAGGTAGGACAAAAAGCTGCTACAGTCCTATTATTTTATGGTTCTTGTAAGTGTACTGGAACTCTAAAAAGAACTTGTTTGTATAATGTTATTCTATGCAAGGTATGGAGCCCAGGAAATGACCAACCTGATGTGTGTGTTATGACCCATCTGAGCCTTCCATGACTACAGTTTTTAAAATAAGATTAAAGACTGAAGACTGGTGGGGGTTCATAAATGATATGAGTAAAATGTTAGCCAAAACGGAAGAAAAAGAGGTGCCCAAACAAGTCACCTTAAAATTTGATGCCTGTCAAAGCGGATTCAGCAGCACATCAAAAAGCTTATCCACC
>NW_012117389.1:670313-674330 GCF_000951035.1 Colobus angolensis palliatus | reverse complement strand
GCACACCAACATGGCACAAGTATACATATGCAACAAACCTGCACGTTATGCACATGTACCCTAGAAGTTAAAGTATAATAATAAAAATAAATAAATAAATAAAAGGATGAGAACTGTTAGCCTACAAAAAAAAAAAAAAAATTGATGCCTGTGCTGTCATTAATAGTAATAAGTTAGGAATAAGGTATGGTTCTCTTAATTAGAAAAGAGGCTATATGGCAGAAAATAAATACATCTGTCATAAATTAGGACTGTGTGGAAATAAATGTAAATACTGGTCTTGTGTCATTTAGGCCACTTGGATAAAAAAAAAAAAAAAGGATCCAGTCCACCTTCAGGAAAGAAAAAAATGACCCTTCTTGTACTAAAGGACAATGTAACCCCTTAGAGTTAGTAATAACAAATCCCCTTGATCCTCTCTGGAAAAAAGAGGAGCACATAACCTTAGAAATCAATAGGGCCGGACTGGATCCTCAAGTAAATATCTTGGTTCAAGGAAAAGTTTGCAAACACTCTCCTGAGCCAGTGTTTCACTTTCTATGATGAACTAAATGTGCTAGTACCAGAAGTTCCAGGAAAAACAAGAAATTTGTTTTTGCAATTAGCCAAGCATGTAGCCCAGTGTCTCAATATCACTTCATGTTATGTATGTGGAGGAACTGTAATAAGAGATCAATGGCCATAGGAAGCCTGAGAATTAATACCTACAGACCCAGTTCCTGATGAATTCCCTGCTGAAAAGAATCACCCTGATAATTTCTGGGTCCTAATGGCCTCAATTATTAGACAATATTGTATAACTAGAGAAGGAAATAATTCACTCACCCCGTAGGAAGACTTAGTTGTCTGAGACAGAAACTGTATAATGGTACCACAAAAACAGTCACTTGGTGGAGTTCAAATCACACAGAGAGAAATCCATTTAGTAAATTCCCAAAGTTGTAAACTGTGTGGACCCACCCAGAGTCCCACCAGGAGTGGACAGCCCCCACTGGATTATACTGGATATGTAGGCATAGAGCTTATGCCAAATTACCTGACCAGTAGGCAGGTAGTTGTGTTATGGCACTATTAAACCATCTTTCTTCCTACTGCCCATAAAAACAGGCGAACTCCTAGGCTTCCCTGTCTATGCTTCCTGCAAAAAGAGAAGCATAACTATAGGAAATTGAAAAAATGATAAATGGCCCCCTAAGAGAATCATGCAATATTATAGGCCTGCTACTTAGGCACAAGATGGCTCATGGGGATACCGGATCCCCATTTATATGATCAACCAAATCATATGGTTACAAGCTGTCTTAAAAATAATCACTAATAAAACCAGAAATGCCTTGACTATTCTGGCCCGGCAAAAAACTCAGATGAGAAATGCGATCTATCAAAATAGATTAGCTCTCAACTACTTGCTAGCAGCTGAAGGAAAGGTCTGTAGAAAATTTAACCTTACTAATTGCTGCCTACACATAGATAATCAAGGGCAAATAGTTGAAGAAATAGTTAGAGATATGACAAAACTGGCACATGTGCCCATGCAAGTGTGGCATGGATTTAATCCTGGGGCCATGTTTAGAAAATGGTTCCCAGTGCTAAGAGGATTTAAAACTCTTATAATAAGAGTTATAATAGTAATAAGAACTTGCTTACTGCTCCCTTGTTTGCTACCTGTACTTCTTCAAATGATAAAAAGCTTCATCGCTACCTTAGTTCACCAAAATGCTTCAGCACGAGTGTACTATATGAATCACTATCGATCTGTCTTGCAAGAAGACATGGGTAGTAAAAAGGAAAGTGAGAACTCCTACTATTGAATGAGAGTCTCAAAGCGGGGGGGAATAAGGGAGGAGAACACCCCTCATATTGTCTTATGCCCAATTTCTGCCTCCAAAGAATGAAAAAGTAAAAACTAAAAGGCAGAAATGAAATCCATAAGCAGACAGCCCAGCGCCACACCCTGGGCCTGGTAGTTAAAGATTGACACCTGACCTAATCAGTTATGTTATCTATAGATTACAGACATTGTATAGAAAAGCACTGTGAAAATCCTTATCCTGTTTTGTTCCATTCTAATTACCAGTGCATGCAGCCCCCAATCATGTACCCTCTGCTTGCTCAATCACGACCCTCTCATGCACACCCCCTTAGAATTGTGAGCCCTTAAAAGGGACAGGAATTGCTCACTCGGGGAGCTCAGTTCTTGAGACAGGTGTCTTGCTGATGCCCCCGGCCGAATAAACCCCTTCCTTCTTTAACTCGGTGTCTGAGGAGTTTTGTCTGCGGCTCATCCTGCTACAATGCTAGATGTTAGGGATGCAATGTGGAAAAACTAAACAACGTTTCTGCCCTTAGGAAACTATCCCACTGCTCTTAGTACAATAACTCATCCGTTGTAGATGTCTAGTGTATGTTGAGTAAATGAATGGATGATTGAATTGATATGGTGATGAATTGGTTATGTCTACCTTTATATATGACAGAAAGTCTATGATTTGAAACTAAGAATCTATGCTATTTTTTAAATGGATCAATTTCCCAAAAAACAAATGAGCCCAAGATGGATTATTTCAAAGGGTCTGGTGATTAACATTTTAATGAAATAGGTCCAGTGTCCCACATGAGCCAAAAAACACTACATTACTCATATGATCAGTTCCATTTACACTAGCAGGTGATAGCTATAGGTACCATGCCTAGACTGCAGTTTTTCTAGACAAATAGCACTGTTCACATACCTGTCTTTAAAACATATGAATGCAGGATGAGACACTATGTACTTCCCATTGATTTTCTTCATTTCAGATAAGTCCATAGACCATTTGTCTTATTGTACATTTCATACCACCTTCATTTTCTCAACAAATTGTTCTTGAGTTCCTACTGTGTGGCATGCACTGTATTAAGCACAGCTTTAAATAAACGGCTTCCAGAGACTGACTAGGAAAACCAGCAAAAGTTACTCCTATCAAACTCACTGAAAGACAAGAGAAATAGAAAGAGTGCTTTTCTTACCCTTTCCCCCCAAAATTCAAGAATCACTCTTGTTAAGTAGTAAAATGCCTCTCTTAGTCCTCCCTCTTTCTAGATTAGCTTTGACATATGTGTGTGGTGTTCCTGCCAAATGGGTCAAACAGGATAGGAAAGTTAATTAGGAAGCATGTGCAAGGCAAGATCACTCTGGAACAAAAGACTTACTTCCATATGCCATACTGTTATGTCTTGCCACTGCTCCCACACCACAACCCCCCAACATACTCCTGAAATTAACACTTTAAAAAGGTTACCTGTTATTTCATTGACAAATAGTATCCTTCTGTTTTTTAAATACCGAAGTCACTATGCACTTCCAACACCAAAGGAAGTGTGACAATGGCAACTAATAGATAACCCATTATGTTAGGCAAGCACATTGCCCAAAAGCACACTGTCATTACAGGTCTCTTCCAAGTCTTATCCTGACCCTTAATCAGGGTTTTTAAAATAACAATTCCTTTAATTATTTCAGTTCTGATTATCATATCAAAACCAACCAGCTGTCAGGGTTTGACACTTTGCTCATTAGGAAAAGTGTTCTCTGAACAGGTTCTGAGCCACTATGCAGAGTTTTAACAATGTAGCAAGTCACCCATTCTATCACTTCTCCTTTCAGTTAGTTGGTTGACTGAGTCATTAATACTGCTCTTTTATAAACAAAGAGAATAATCAGTGATATTTACAGTGCCATTAGCTGAAAAGTTGAAATCCTGCCGTGCATTCTGTGGGTTCCCAAAGCTTGCAGGAGTTTCTTTTTATATTATTATTATTATACTTTAAGTTCTAGGGTACATGTGCACAACATGCCGGTTTGTTACATATGTATACATGTGCCATGTTGGTTTGCTGCACCTATCAAATCATCATTTAGGTATTTTGCTTAACACTATACCTCCCCCAGGCCCCCACCCCCCAACAGGCCCCAGTGTGTGATGTTCCCCTCCCTGTGTCCATGTGTTCTCAGTGTTCAACTCCCACTTATGAGTG
>NW_012117389.1:666838-669758 GCF_000951035.1 Colobus angolensis palliatus | reverse complement strand
GTGAGATGGTATCTCATTGTGGTTTTGATTTGCATTTCTCTGATGACCAGTGATGATGAGCATTTTTTCATGTGTCTGCTGGCTACATAATATCTTCTTTTGAGAAATGTCTGTTCATATCCTTTGCCCACTTTTTGATGGGGTGGTTTTTTTCTTGTAAAGTTGTCTAAGTTCTTTGTAGATTCTGGATATTAGCCCTGTGTTAGATGGATACATTGCAAAAATTTTCTCCCATTCTGTAGGTTGCCTGTTCACTCTGATGAGAGTTTCTTTTGCTGTGCAGACGCTCTTTAGTTTAATTAAATCCCATTTGTCTATTTTGGCTTTTGTTGCCATTGCTTTTGGTGTTTTAGTCATGAAGTCTTTGCCTATGCCTATGTTCTGAATGATATTGCCTAGGTTTTCTTCTAGGGTTTTTATGGTTTCATGTCTAACATTTAAGTCTTTAATCAATCTTGAGTTAATTTTTGTATAAAGGAAGAGATCCAGTTTTGGCTTTCCACATATGTCTAGCCAATTTTCCCAGCACCATTTATTAAATAGGGAATCTTTTCCCCACTGCTTGTTTTTGTCAGGTTTGTCAAAGATCAGATGGTTGTAGACATGTTGAGGCCTCTCTTCTGTTCCATTGGTCTGTATCTCTGTTTTGGTACCAGTACCATGCTGTTTTGATTACTGTAGCCTTGTAGTATAGTTTGAAGTCAGGTAGCATGATGCCTCCAGCTTTATTGTTTTTGGTTAGGATTGTCTTCGCTATGCAGGCTCTTTTTTGGTTCCATATGAAATTTAAAGTAGTTTTTTCCAATTCTGTGAAGAAAGTCAGTGGTACCTTGATGGGGATAGCATTGAATCTATAAATTACCTTGGAGAGTATGGCCATTTTCACAATATTGATTCTTCCTATCCATGAGCATGGAATATTCTTCCAGTTGTTTATGTCCTCTTTTATTTCATTGAGCAGTGGGTTGTAGTTCTCCTTGAAGAGGTCTTTCACATCCCTTGTAAGTTGGATTCCTAGGTATTTTATTATCTTTGTAGTAATTGTGAATGGGAGTTCACTCATGATTTGGCTCTCTGTTTGTCTGTTCTTGCTGTATAAGAATGCTTGTGATTTTTACACATTGATTTTGTATCCTGAGACTTTGCTGAAGTTGCTTATCAGCTTAACGAGATTTTGGGCTGAGATGACGGGGTTTTCTAAATATACAATCATGTTATCTGCAAAGAGAAACAATTTGACTTCCTCTTTTCCTAATTGAATACCTTTTATTTCTTTCTCTTGCCTGTTTGCCCTGGCCAGAACTTCCAATACTAGGAGTGGTGACAGAGGGCATCCTTGTCTTGTGCTGGTTTTCAAAGGGAATGCTTCCAGTTGTTGCCCATTCAGTATGATATTGGCTGTGGATCTGTCATAAATAGCTCTTATTATTTTAAGATACATTCCATCAATACCTAGTTTATTGAGTGTTTTTAGCATGAAAGGCTGTTGAATTTTGTGGAATGCCTTTTCTGCAACTATTGAGCTAATCATGTGGTTTTTGTCTTTGGTTCTGTTTATGTAATGGATTACTGTTATTGATTTGCATATGTTGAACCAGCCTTGCATCCCAGGGATGAAGCTGACTTGATTGTGGTGGATAAACTTTTTGATATGCTGCTGGTTTCGGTTTGCCAGTATTTTATTGAGGTTTTTTGCATCAATGTTCATCAGGATATTGGTCTAAAATTCTCTTTTGTTGTTGTGTCTCTACCAGGCTTTGGTATCAGGATGATCCTGGCCTCATACAATGAGTTAGGGAGGATTCCTTCTTTTTTTTTTTTTGATTGGAATAGTTTCAGAAGGAATGGCACCAACTCCTCTTTGTAGCTCTGGTAGAATTCAGCTGTATATCCATTTGGTCCTGGACTGTTTTTGGTCAGTAGGCTATTAATTATTGCCTCAATTTGAGAACCTGTTATTGGTGTCTTCAGAGATTCAAATTCTTCCTGGTTTAGACTTGGGAGGGTGTATGTGTCCAAGAATTTATCCATTTCTTCTAGATTTTCTAGTTTATTTGCATAGCGGTGTTTACAATATTCTCTGATGGTAGTTTGTATTTCTGTGGAATCAATGGTGATATCCTCTTTATCATTTTTTATTGCATCTATTTGATTCTTCTCTCTTTTCTTCTTTATTAGTCTTGCTAGTGGTCTATCTATTTTGTTGATTTCAACAAACCAGCTCCTGGATTCATTGATTTTTTTTGAAGGGATTTTTGTGTCTCTATCTCCTTCAGTTCTCCTCTGATGTTGAATTATTTCTTGTCTTCTGCTAGCTTTTGAATGTGTTTGCTCTTGCCTCTCTAGTTATTTTAATTGTGATGTTAGGATTTTGATTTTGCATCTTTCCTGCTTTCTCTTGTGGGCATTTAGTGCTATAGATTTCCCTCTTAACACTGCTTTACGTGTCTCCCAGAGATTCTGGCACATTGTGTCTTTGTTCTTGTTGGTTTCAAACAACATCTTTATTTCCGGGTTATTTCGTTTTTTACCCAGTAGTCATTCAGGAGCAGGTTGTTCAGTTTCCATGTAGTTGTGAGGTTTTGAGAGAGTTTCTTAATCCTGAGTTCTAATTTGATTGCACTGTGATCTGAGAGACAGTTTGTTGTTATTTCTATACTTTTACAATTGCTGAGGAGTGCTTTACTTCCAACTATGTGGTCAGTTTTAGAATAAGTGTGATGTGGTGCTGAGAAGAATGTATATTCTGTTGATTTGGGGTGGAGAGTTCTGTAGATGTGTCTGTTAAGTCCGCTTGGTGCAGAGCTGAGTTCAATTCCTGGATATCCTTGTTAACTTTCTGTCTCATTGATCTGTCTAATGTTGACAGTGGGGTGTTAAAGTCTCCCATTATTATTGTATGGGAGTCTAAGTCTCTTTG
>NW_012117389.1:657691-666097 GCF_000951035.1 Colobus angolensis palliatus | reverse complement strand
TTGGTGAATCTGGCAATTACATGTCTTGGGGTTGCTCTTCTCAAGGAGTATCTTTGCGGTGTTCTCTGTATCTTCTGAAGTTGAATGTTAACCTGCCTTTCTAGGTTGGGAAAATTCTCCTGGATGATATCCTAAAGAGTGTTTTCCAACTTGGTTCCATTCTCCCTGTCACTTTCAGGTACACCAATCAAATGTAGATTTGGTCTTTTCACATAGTCCCATATTTCTTGCATGCTTTGTTCATTTCTTTTCACTTTTTTTCTCTAATCTTGTCATGTCATGTCATTAGTTTGATCTTCAATCACTGATACCCTTTCTTCCACTTGATCAAATTGGCTATTGAAGCTTGTATGTTCTTCATGAAGTTCTGGTACCGTAGTTTTCATCTCCATCAGGTCATTTAAGGTCTTATCTAAACTGTTTATTCTTGTTAGCCATTCATCTAACCTTTTCTCAAAGTTTTTAGCTTCCTTGTGATGGGTTAGAACATGCTTCTTTAGCTTGCAGAAGTTTGTTATTACCGACCTTCTTGAGACCACTTCTGCCAACTGGTCAAACTCATTCTCCATCCAGTTTTGTTTCCTTGCTGGCAAGGAGTTATGTTCCTTTGGAGGAGAAGAGTCAGTCCAGTTTTGGGAATTTTCAGCCCTTCTTCTCTGGTTTCTCCCCATCTTTGTGGTTTTATCTACCTTTGGTCTTTGATGTTGGTGACCTACGGATGGGGTTTTGCTGTGGACTTTTTGTTGTTGTTGTTGATGTTGATGCTATTCCTTTCTGTTTGTTAGTTTTCCTTTCAATAGGCAGGCCCCTCAGCAGCACGTCTGTTGGAGTTTGCTGGGGGTCCACTCCAGACCCTGTTTGTCTGGATATCACCAGTAGAGGCTGTGGAACAGCAAATATTGCCGCCTGATCCTTATTCTGGAAGCTTCATCCCAGAGGGGCATCTGCCTGTATGAGGTGTCTCTTTGCCCCTACTGGGAGGTGTCTCCCAGTCAGGCTACACGGGGTTCAGGGACCCACTTGGCATGGTGGTCTGTCCATTATTGGAGCTCAAATACCATGCTGGGAGAACCTCTGCCCTCTTCAGAGCTGTCAGGCAGGGTCGTTCAAGTCTGCAGAAGCTGTCTCCTGCCTTTGTTCAGCTATTTCCTGTCCCCAGAGGTGGGATCTAGAGAGGCAGTAGGCCTTGGTGAACTGTGGTGGGCTCCGCCCAGTTCGAGCTTCCCTGCCACTTTGTTTACACTGTGAGCATAGAATCCCCTACTCAAGCCTCAGCAATGGTGGACATCTGTCCCCTAGTCAAGCTTCAGCATCCCAGCTGGATCTCAGACTGCTGTGCTAGCAGCGAGCAAGGCTCCGTGGGCGTGGGACCTGCTGAGCTAGGCATGGTAGGGAATCTCCTGGTCTGCTGGTTGTGAAGACCATGGGGAGAGTGCTGTCTTTGGGCAGAGTGTATCATTCCTCTAGGTACAGTCACTCATGGCTTCCCTTGGCTAGGAAAGGGATATCCCCTGACTCCTTGTGCTTTGCAGGTGAGGCAATGCACTGTCCTGCTTTGGCTAGCCCTCCATAAACTGCACCCACTGTCCAACCAGTCCCAATGAGATGGAACAGGTACCTCAGTTGGAAATGCAGAGATCACCCATCTTCTCCATTGATTTCACTGGGAGCTGTAGACTGGAACTGTTCTTATTCGGCCATCTTGGAATCAACTCCAGGAGTTTCTAAGTTCTTAGAAAACGTGCCTCTGTAGTCATATTGGCTTAATAAGCTAATCAATATGTCTGAATCTCTTTGTGACATTTTCTGGCTACGATATGAAGATGGGGAGGCTAGCTGAATACAAAACCACAAGAAAAATCTGTGGGTGTGGAAGTAACTATTTGAAAGAAAAAAAAAAACTTCTGGATTATTGGCTATTAACCTACACTTGAAACTGAAAAAGAAATATATAGTCCCAGGGCTTCCTAATACATTTGCATTGTTCCAGAGAGGAACTTTACTATGACTCACTCCCAACCAAACACCAATTGTGTTTGTCTAGTTTGACAAAGAGACTCGACTATCAACATTACTAAGAGGCATCTGAGGATATCATTTTTTCACAGTATACAGCCAATTTACACTGGTATTGGGAGGAGTTAGAACAATCATGACACCAATGCTTAGAGCATACCACCCCACCAATATTTCACTTTGGGTATTGGAAGTTTAGTTCCACAATAAATTCATACTTCTCTTCCCTCCTCAAACTCAGCTCACTCCATCATAAAAGTCTGAAACATGTCTTCCTCTATATATTGCTGTTAACCCCTTTGAGGGCAGTTGTCTCATTCATTCCAGTGTCCTCTGCCTGTGTAGTGCCAGCTAGTGTAGTGCTTTTCATGTGATAATTGCTCATCATGATCATTGCTTCTGATGGTGCTACTGACTCCCATCAGGACATGAACTTTGGGTAATGTTTTCTAATGTAGGTTTCTTCCAAAACATATGTGTTCTCTTATGAGGAACTCTCCATTTGGCAAATGGCAAGCTGATGGGTTTGAGTTGGTTGTGTAATCTGCTGCCAGGAGAAATAACTTGTCTTCAGCTTTCAGTTCAAATGATTACTTTCACATTCCAAAATGCTTCAAGTCTAGATCCCACATTGGGTTCCCATTTATAAATGAAAAGAGAGAGTACAAATGAACAAAATACCTCTTTCCAGAATGCTGATGATAGGGAGAAGGAAGAGGGAGGACAATTTGAAACTAAAGCACCCAGATTCTAGATAAACTGATATTCACTGTCTTTCTAAGCCTTATCAGGACTCCCTGAAACTAATCACTCTTCTTTTTAATCCATGTTTTCACCTTCTGCCTTCAAATGAGACCTCTGACAAGTTTTTAAATGATACTTCTCTATCAGCATAATCTTAATAATTCTAACAGCACAGGATTGATTTGAATATGTAGAACTTTCAAATCAGTATATATACCCTCATCAACACTGAATGTGCTCTTAATGTAATATGTATACCATGGAGTTCTGTTATACTTTATTCTGTATTACTATCACTCACACTGTCCCACATTTGAAATAAAGAATGATATTTTATATAGTTGGTGCAATTTGACAGTAAAAATTACTAAGGATAAGCAGATAATTAAATTGAATAATCTGATGTCTGTGTTCTACACAAATCCATTTTTATTGAGCTACATATCTATTCCCACTTCTCTGCATTAAGTTCTTTACTTAAATCTCTCTTCTTTTTGTTAACTTCCAATTCTCTTTTGTCTAAGCATACAATGTCCCATATAGCCTTGAAATCAATTTAGCAGACAGTCCTTTTGTACAATTTTATGATCTGCAACATTTGCATTTATATACCTCCCTTTAATTCACAGAACAGCACATCTACTTCAGAGAAGACTGATAACTGAAGCTGCAAAAATATTAGAATCTTCTCCTACTTGGAAAAATGATTTAAAACAGTTCATAAAACTATAAATGATCCATTTTTGTTGCTAGCTTCTACCAGTTTAATTTTAAAAATATGTAGAAGGTCCTCATTATACCACAAAAGAGTCAAGGGAGACAATTTTCCTTGCCAGTCCATGAATTTATGCACTTTGCCATAGAGTTGGAAATTGCTGCTAATATAATCTTTCTCTGAGATTCCATCCCTGTATACTTTATCTGAGGTCTGCTGTCACCAACTCAAATCTATATTGTTGTAGGAACCAATATAAGAGCATACACAAATCATCAAAAAGGGGGGCTTTGATTGTTTTCCCACCACAAGTCAAAGTTACTTTTCCTATTTAATATTTAGAACTAATGCAACAATAAACATTTCAAAAACATCCTTTTAATAGGCTATCTTTTAAAAATCTTTAGTAAGTTATTAGAGGAAAGAATATCTATAGAATAAATGCAAATTATCAGTAATAATAAGAAATTTAGAATAGGATAGGAGGCACAAATAGTGGAAAAGTGTAAATGGTAGAAGTTCAGGATCAATATTAGTACTTTAATATTTTTGTAAATGAGTATTGATGATACAACTCATTTACTAATTTGTTCCTGAAACTAATTACAAGGCCTACTATGTATCTTCTATAGGTGTATAGAAATGAAAGACCCCAACCTCAAGGAGGTCAAGTGTGGAAAGCAGATACATAAATAATCCACTACAGTGAGTGCCACAATAAAGGGTTATGGAGATGGGTAGGATGGGAGCACAAAGTTGGGGCACCAGATCCTGCCTTGGGAGTAGGGAGGACTCAGTCAAAGAAAGGGTGTCAGATATGAAGAAAGTGCTTATGCAAATACTCCGAGATAATGAGAGCATACCATATATACAGACTTCCAAGACATTCTTGAGTTAAATTCTTGATACTGTCCTGAACTTTATAGTGTGTTTAAGAATCACCAGGGAAACTGCTTTAAAAAAAAAAGAAAAAGAAAAAGAAAAAAAAAAAGATTTTGATGCAATTGGCCAGGACCACGCTTTGAGAAAGTCAGCAGGAATAGGTTCATTCATGAACACACAGGATGACCAACTGTCCTGGTTTGCCTAGGAATGAGGAGCTTCTCAGGAGGCAGTATTTTCAGTTCTAAATCTGGGACAGTGCAGAGGAATCCTGGATGAGTGGTCACCCTGAGTAGCACAGTAGAATTTCATTTCAAAATGTCTCTTTTGAGAACTTAAAAAATAACTACCACTCAATGCAGCAATCCTATTACTGGGTATATATCCAAAAGAAAATAAATCATTATATTGAAAGACTGATTGCAAAACGTGCAAAAAGAGAGAGAAGCACTTGTATGCTCACTGTAGCACTATTCACAATAGCAAAAACATGGAATCAACCCAGGAGCCCATCAATGATAGACTGGATAAAGAAAATGTAGTGCATACACACCATGGAATACTACAAAGCCATTGAAAAAGAATGAGATCAGCTGGGCATGGTGGCTCATGCCTGTGATCTCAGCACTTTGGGAGGCCAAGGTGAAGAAATCTTGAGGTCAGAAGTTCAAGACAAGCCTGGCCAACATGGTGAAACCCTGTCTCTACTAAAAATACAAAAATTAGCCTGGCATGGTGGTCCACGCCTGTAATCCCAGCTACTCGGGAGACTGAGGCAGGAGAATTGCTTGAACCCGGGAGGCAGAGGTTGCAGTGAGCCAAGATCACACCACTGCACTCCAGCCTGGATGACAGAGAAAGACTCTGTCAAAAAAAAAAGAAAAGAGGATGAGATCATGTCCTTTGCAGCAAAATGGATGCTGCTAGAGGCCATCATCCTAAGCAAATTAACACAGGAACAGAAAACCAAATACTGCATATTCTCACTTATAAGTGAAGGCTAAATATTAGGTATTTGCGGACATAGAGTTGGTAACAGTAGACACTGGGGACTACTTGAAGGGTGGGAGTGAGGGTTGAAAAACTAACTGATGGGTACTATGCTCACTACTTGGGTGATGGGATCATTCATATCTCAAAACTTCAGCATCACACACTATATCCATGTAGCAAACCTATACATGTGCTCCCTGAATGTAAAATACAAGTTGAAATTATAAAAAATAAAAGTTTCTTTTTGAGAACGTACACTGTGATGTCTTTTGATGAAGTTTTTAAATGTCATACTCATTCTGCTCAGAACTTTGCAGGGATAGTGATCAATTACAAATATTTGAAAATGCACGGCATCTGAAGATTTTGCTTCTTATATCAGAATGAAAAAGTGGCATATCAAAAACAGAAATCCCCTCTTCTGATTTCTCATCTGGAGCTTTATTGGCAGAGCATAATTCCACCACTGATCAAGGAACTTTCCTTTTTCTGGAAATAAACTGAGCCAAATTTCATCCAGCCTCCCAGATCTGGGAGGATGTGGTGGTAGAGGAAATGAATCTTTCGTACTGATTGGCCATTTACATCTGCAATCATCTGCTCATATTTATTTGCATGCACAATTAAACAACTTTACACAAATGTCAAAAAAAAACTATGGGACTCAATCTAGTTGACATTTACATTACTAAACATCCAATCTTTTTAAAAATTTCAACTAAAAATATCACTTACTGATTTACATTGTCATCAATGGAAAGCCTTACCTTGAATGAGTACCGTTATCACAGGCACCCAAGATAGTTATAAAAATATCAGAAAGTTCTTTAGTTAAAGATTACTACTATATGCAAAAGTTCTAGTATCTTCTAATATTAGAAATGTGAAGAAGGTATTGACTTCCATTGTTTGAGAAAGATTAATGATGAGGTTCCCTGAAGTTGGCTCAGGGAATCTTAGTCTCAGTAGATTTTCAAGTTGAACAGTTCTCAAGAGTTAAACTGATGTAATTTGGATCTGTGTCCCTGACCAAAACTCCTGTTGTATTGTAATCCCCAATGTCAGAGGTAGGACCTGGTGGGAGGTGACTGGATCATGGGGTTAAATTTCTTGTGAACGGTGTAGCACCATCCCCTTAGTGCTGCCCTCACAATAGTGAGTGAGTTCTCCTGAGATGTGGCTGTTTAAAAGTGTGTGGCACCTCCCACCTCACTCTCTCTCTTGCTCTGGTCATCTGAAGTGCCTGCTCCCCCTTTGCTTTCTGCCATGATTGTAAGCTTCCTGAGGACTCCCCAGAAAGAGATGCCACTATGCTTCCTGTACACCCTACAGAACTATGAGCCAATTAAACCTCTTTTTTAAAATACATTACCCAGTTTCAGCTATTTGTTTTATTATTTTTTTAATTTTTATTATTATACTTTAAGTTCTAGGGTACATGTGCACAACATGCAGCTTTCTGACATATGTATACATGGGCCATGTTGGTGTGCTGCACCCATTAACTCATCATTTACATTAGGTATTTCTCTTAATGCTATCCCTCCCCACACCCCCCACCCCACGACAGACCCTGGTGTGTGATGTTCCCTGCCCTGTGTCCAAATGTTCTCATTATTCAATTCCCACCTATGAGTCAGAATATGTGGTGTTGGGTTTTCTGTCCCTATGATAGTTTGCTAAGAATGATGGTTTCCAGCTTCATCCATGTCCCTACAAAGGACATGAACTCATCCTTTTTTGTGGCTGCATAGTACTCCATGGTGTATATATGGCACATTTTCTTAATCCAGTCTGTCATTGATGGACATTTGGGTTGGTTCCAAGTCTTTGCTATTGTGAATAGTGCCGCAATAAACATATGTGTGCATGTGTCTTTATAGTACCATGATTTATAATCCTTTGGGTATATACCCAGTAATGGGATCACTGGGTCAAATGATATTTCTAGTTCTAGATCCTTGAGGAATTGCCACATTGTCTTCCACAATACTTGAACTAGTTTACACTCCCACCAACAGTGTAAAAGCATTCCTGTTTCTCCACATCCTCTCCAGCACCTGTTTTTTCCTGACTTTTTAATGATTGCCATTCTTACTGGTGTAAGATGGTATCTCATTGTGGTTTTGATCTGCATTTCTCTGATGACCAGTGACGATGAGCATTTTTTCATGTGTCTCTTGGCTGCACAAATGTCTTCTTTTGAAAAGTGTCTGTTCATATCCTTTGCCCACTTTTTGATGGGGTTGTTTGATTTTTTTTTCTTGTAAATTTGTTTAAGTTTTTTGTAGATTCTGGATACTAGCCCTTTGTCAGATGGGTAGATTGCAGAAATGTTCTCCCATTCTGTAGGTTGCCTGTTCACTCTGATGGTGGTTTCTTTTGTTGTGCAGAAGCTCTTTAGGTTAATTAGATCCCATTTGTCTCTTTTAGATTTTGTTGCCATTGCTTTTGGTGTTTTAGTCATAAAGTCCTTGCCCATGCTTATCTCCTGAATGGTATTGCCTAGGTTTTCCTCTAGGGTTTTTATGGTTTCACATATAACATTTAAGTCTTTAACCGATCTTGAATTAATTTTTGTATAAGGTGGAAGGAAGGGATGCAGTTTCAGCTTTCTACCTATAGTTAGCCAGTTTTTGCAGCACCGTTTATTAAATAGGGAATCCTTTCCCCATTGCTTGTTTTTGTCAGGTTTGTCAAGCATCAGATGGTTGTAGACATGTGGTGTTATTTCTGAGGCCTCTCTGCTGTTCCATTTGTCTATATCTCTGTTTTGGTACCAGTAACATGCTGTTTTGGTTACTGTAGCCTTGTAGTATAGTTTGAAGTCAGGTGGCGTGATGCCTCCAGCTTTTTTCTTTTTGCTTAATGTTGTCTTGGCAATGCAGGCTCTTTTTGGGTTCCATATGAAATTCAAAGTAGTTTTTTCCAATTCTGTGAAGAAAGTCAGTGGTACTTTGATGGGGATAGCATTGAATCTATAAATTACCTTGGGCAGTATGGCCATTTTCACAATATTGATTCTTCCTATCCATGAGCATGGAATGTTCTTCCAG
>NW_012117389.1:650771-655856 GCF_000951035.1 Colobus angolensis palliatus | reverse complement strand
TTGGAATAAGTGTGATGTGGTGCTGAGAAGAATGTATATTCTGTTGATTTGGGGTGGAGAGTTCTGTAGATATCTATTAGGTCTGCTTGGTGCAGCCCTGAGTTCAAGTCCTGGATATCCTTGTTAACCTTCTGTCTCACCAATCTGTCTAATATTGACAGTGGGGTGTTAAAGTCTCCCTTTATTATTGTGTGGGAGTCTAAGTCTCTTGTAGGTCTTAAGGACATGCCTCATGAATTTGGGTGCTCCTCTGTTGGGTGCATATATATTTAGGATAGTTTGCTCTTCTTGTTGAATTGATCCCTTTACCATTATGTAATGGCCTTCTTTGTCTCTTTTGATCTTTGTTGGTTTAAAGTCTGTTCTATCAGAGACTAGGATTGCAACCCCTGCTTTTTTTGTTTTCCATTTGCTTGTTAGATCTTCCTCCATCCCTTTATTTTGAGCCTATGTGTGTCTCTGCATGTGAGATTGGTCTCCTGAATACAGCATACCGATGGGTCTTGACTCTTTATCCAGTTTGCCAGTCTGTGTCTTTTAATTGGAGCATTTAGCCCATCTATATTTAAGGTTAATATTGTTCTGTGTGAATTTGATCCTGTCATTATGATGATAGCTGGTTATTTTTCTCATTAGTTGATGCAGTTTCTTCCTGGCATTGATGGTCTTTACAATTTAGCATGTTTCTGCCGTGGCTGGTACCTGTTGTTCCTTCCCATGTTTAGTGCTTCCTTCAAGAGCTCTTATAAGGCAGGCCTGGTGGTGACAAAATCTGTCAGCATATGCTTGTCTGTAAAGGATTTTATTTCTCCTTCACTTATGAAGCTTAGTTTGGCTAGATATGAAATTCTGAGTTGAAAATTCTTTTCTTTAAGAATGTCGAATATTGGCCCCCACTCTCTTCTGGCTTGTAGAGTTTCTGCCGAGAGATCAGCTGTTAGTCTGATGGGCTTCCCTTTGTGGGTAACCTGACCTTTCTCTCTGGTTGCCCTTAACATTTTTTCCTTCATTTCAACTCTGGTGAATTTGTCAATTATGTGGCTTGGAGTTGCTCTTCTCGAGGAGTATCTTTGTGGTGTTCTCTGTATTTCCTGAATTTGAATGTTGGCCTGCCTTTCTAGGTTGGGGAAGTTCTCCTGGATAATATCCTAAAGAGTGTTTTCCAACTTGGTTCCATTCTCCCTGTCACTTTCAGGTACACCAATCAAATGTAGATTTGGTCTTTTCACATAGTCCCATATTTCTTGTTGGCTTTGTTCACTTCTCTCTACTCTTTTTTCTCTAAACTTCTCCTCTCACTTCATTTCATTCATTTGATCTTCAATAACTGATACTTTTTCTTCCACTTGATCAAATCAGCTACTGAAACTTGTGCATGCATCACATAGTTCTCATGCCATGGTTTTCAGCTCCATCAGGTCATTTAAGGTCTTCTCTATAATTTTTATTCTAGTTAGCCATTTGTCTACTCTTTTTTCAAGGTTTTTAGCTTCCTCGTGATGGGTTCAAACATCCTCCTTTAGCTCGGAGAAGTTTGTTATTACCGACCTTCTGAAGCCTGTTTCTGTCAACTTGTCAAAGTCATTCTCCATCTAGCTTTGTTCCATTGCTGGTGAGGATCTGGGATTGTTTGGAGGAGAAGAGGCACTCGGGTTTTTACAATTTTTAGCTTTTCCACTCTGGTTTCTCCCCATCTTTGTGGTTTTATCTACCTTTGGTCTTTGATGATGGTGACCTACAGATGGGGTTTTGGTGTGGATGTTCTTTTTGGTGATGATGAGGCTATTCCTTTCTGTCTGTTAGTTTTCCTTCTAACAGTCAGGACCTTCAGCTGCAGTTCTGTTGGAGTTTGCTGGAGGTCCACTCCAGACCCTGTTGGCCTGAGTATCACCAGGGGAGGCTGCAGAACAGCAAATATTGCTTCCTGATCCTTCCTCTGAAAGCTTCATCTCAGAGGGGCACCCAGCTGTATGAGGTGTCAGTTGGCCCCTACCGGGAGGTGTCTCCCAGTTAGGCTACACAGGGGTCAGGGACCCACTTGAGGAGGCAGTCTGTCCATTCTCAGAGCTCAGACTCCATGCTGGGAGAACCACTGCTCTCTTCAGATCTGTCAGACAGGGACGTTTAACTCTGCAGAAGCTTCTGCTGCCTTTTGTTCAGCTATGCCCTGCCCCCAGAGGTGAAGTCTACAGAGGCAGGTAGGCCTCATTGAGCTGCAGTGGGCTCCCCGCAGTTTGAACTTCCCAGCCACTTTGTTTACCTACTCAAAAGTCAGCAATGCCGGACGCCCCTCCCCCAGCCCAGGTTGCCACCTCGCAGTTTGATCTCAAACTGCTGCACTAGCAGTGAGCAAGGCTCTGTGGGCATGGGACCCATCAAGCCAGGTGCGAGATATAATCTCCTGGTGTGCTGTTTGCTAAGACCATTGGAAAAGTGCAGTATTAGGGTGGGAGTGTCCCAATTTTGCAGGTACCATCTGTCACAGCTTCCCTTGGCTAGGAAAGGGAAATCCCCCGACCCCTTGCACTTCCTGGGTGAGACAATGCCTCTCCCTGCTTCGGCTCACCCTCTGTGGGCTGCACCTACTGCCCAACCAGTCCCAGTGAGATGAACCAGGTACCTCAGTTGGAAATGCAGAAATCACCTGTCTTCTGGGTGGATCCTGTTGGGAGCTGCAGACCGGAGCTATTCCTATTCAGCCATCTTGGAACGATCCCTCAGCTATTTCTTTACAGCAGTGCAAGAATGGCTTAACTGGATAGTCATTAAATTTTATTCTTTGGAGATGAGTTGAGTAAGCTCTTACAGTATGTTTTCAGAGAGTTAAAAGCACAGCATGCAATGCCAGTGCTAAATCAGGGAAATCAATACAGGTATAATTGGCTTAAATTAAGAAATATTCAAAAATTCACAGAATGATAACTAGTATGTATTTGGCATCTAGTGTGTACCAGGTACCATGCAAGATGCTTTAGACAAATTTAGACAGGTTAATTAAAGAGTTATTATGAAAACAAATAACCATTTTATATCATATTAGCATGACACTACTTAGAGACATCAATAAGGCTGCCATTGACTTACATTTCCCTTACTTCATTCTAAGTGCCCTTCCAGAGATTCCTCTGAATGTCTTAGGCAACTTTCGGCTCATAATTAATCATACACTTCCTCACAACATTCTTATATTAACTTCACTTTGACAGAAAGAAGTCCAGATTTAAAAAAATAATAACCAGTTAGGTAAATCCCTTCTCCCATTCCTTCACACAATGTATAGGTCATAAGGTACCTCATGTATGCCATGATAGATTATTTATCAATGTGATGATTGCTATGATAGTGTTATGGCCAAAGCATGTCATTTAGCACTAAATGTTTTCTGCCAATCTGGCTTATCTACATGGCATGTGACCAAACTTAAGAAACAGTTTAAGCCAAATATGGAACATCTTGAAGAACAGGTCTGGACAACAATAGCTTTAGATAGAAATTCACAAGCAATGTGGAGAAGAGGTATTATAATTAGGCAGATGTGGGGAAATGAGATAAAAGGAAGGCAAGTAAGGAGTCAACACTGAATCTTCTAATGAATGTAGTCATTTCAGCTTTTTTCACATATTCTCCAGGAAGACTGCTTTTTACCCCTTTTTACCTTGATAGTCTCTCCAGTTTTTCTACTTCCATATTTTATATGCAGACCAATGTGCTGAATGCCTGAGTGTATCTAATAAAGTCTACATTGATGCAGAATATAGAGTAGAAGAATTATGTCCTGGCTTTTGTACATTAATAGCCCTGTTCACAAAACCCAGGCCTATGCCAGCCTTTTAAACAATGGTTCTGTATTGTTTCCATTTACTCAAGGTGTGATTCAGAATGATGGTTTCACCAGCCATTCCTCAGCAGGTATTCATGTGGTTTGGATTTAGGGAGCACATGGATTGCCCAGCACTGTCCCTGTTGAACATCAAATGTCAGCCTTTTTTGACAGATCATTTTTCTAATTGGTCAGGGTCACCTTGGATTCTGCTCTTGTCTCACAAGAAATTTTCAGCTTTTAATTCCCCCACCCTGCAGCTCCATTTCCCAATGTGTTGTCATCCACAAATTTAGTAGGAATGTATACATTTCTCTCATTCTAGATCCTGTAGGAAAGAAAAATGAAAAGCTCTGGGACAAAACTATGTGATATCTGGAACATGTTGTACCAGGTTTCTCCCAAAGCATTGTTTAATGCCCTTGGAGTATAACTCATGTAATGGTACAGTCCAGGCCTGATCTTCTTGGCTCACTAATGAAAATGCCTTGCAGATCCACAAAACTTTAGTGAAGTCCAGATGTATCCTACATTGATTGCTCTCCTCTTTATTCAGGATCTGCAGTTCTGTCACAGAAGGAAATTAAATTGGTTTAACATGAGTTGCTCATCATAAAGACAGTGCCTTGGAATCTTATGTTAGCAAATTGCTTACTTGATTGTTTTTCTATCATTTTCATGTGCATTAATGTGAAAATGACTCAATACAAGGAATAATTCCCTGTTAGAGTTATCCAGAAATGGAGTGGGCTACTTTGAGGAAGTGGTAAAGATGGCATTACTGAAAGTAAACAAGCAGAATGCTAAGAGAAGATTCCTGCATGGGCTAAGACATTGAGTTGGCTGACTTCTAGGTTTACTTTCAATGCTAAGTTACTGAAATTCTGCAATTTTTTTTTGTATTTTCCAGTAATATTTTTTCCTTCATTGTTAAAAGATTGCTTTTTCAATTTGTTTTCAAAAGCATTCTCAGAGTTCTACACAACATCAGCTAATTTTTCCTTGTTTTCAACATTCCACACTGAAACAAGTACACTGTAGAATTAGAAATAAGCAGAAGAAGGCCGGGCGCGGTGGCTCAAGCCTGTAATCCCAGCACTTTGGGAGGCCGAGATGGGCGGATCACGAGGTCAGGAGATCGAGACCATCAGCTAATTTTTCCTTGTTTTCAAAGCTAGGAACGACTGAGCTTAGTGAGGGAGGCACGTCAAAAGCAGAAGAAGGCCGGGCGCAGTGGCTCATGCCTGTGTTCCTAGCACGGTGGG
>NW_012117389.1:643371-650721 GCF_000951035.1 Colobus angolensis palliatus | reverse complement strand
TGTAGTCCCAGCTACTCGGGAGGCTGAGGCAGGAGAATGGCGTGAACCCGGGGGGCGGAGCTTGCAGTGAGCTGAGATCCGGCCACTGTACTCCAGCCTGGGCGACAGAGCGAGACTCCATCTCAAAAAAAAAAAGAAATAAGCAGAAGTTACTGATTAGCTAAAAAAAATTTGATTGGTCATTTATCTTCAGCTTTGAAGTAAAGTGAAGAAAAGGGAGCAATGGTTTTCCTTTCTTTAATCCTTTCGGACTGGGTAAATTAAAGAAGTGGGAGTTGACTCATAAATGCAGAGTTCTAGATGCTCATAAAGCCTATGTAAATGACTGGTGAAATCTCTGAGTTTCCACATATTGTCTTCTCAGAAGGACATGAGACACTTTCTCATCCAAAGCCCTTCCCAGCACTGAGAATTCCTGACTTTAATCAATGAAATCTATTCGAACATACCAGGGAATATGAAAGGTAGCAAGTCACAAGCCTAATAAAAAGCAAGCCAACTTTGGTAAGTTATTTCCTTCTCAGATCTATGAGCCCAAGATAAAATAGATCTGTACTTCCTTTCTTCCATATGACAGCCTTAGGAGAAACATAGCACCCCTTGATACACTGACACAGCTGAACCCCCTGACTCTATTAATACAAGGTAAGTTGCTACAGCTTCTAAATAGCTGAAAACTTCACTAGATTTGTGAAGCTGCACAATGGAATAATTGTTAATGTCCCTTTCCTCATGCACTGGAATACATTTAGAATTGATTCTTTGAAAATGAGTGGAACAAAAGTGAAAAACATGAATGTTTTGCTGTGTTTTCAATGCCTATGTCTTATGACAGAAAAAAATAACTTGTCAAGGGAGCCCGAGATTTAGGGACTGTACTTCTATCATGTGAGCTGGGAAGAGCAGGACTGTGTGTATTTGGACTACATATGTAAATAATTACTAATGCCTACATCATTACAAAATGCTTCATTTTATTACCTAAATAACCTAGCATCAAAAATAACCCTCACTTAACTTGAGGGTCAACTTGAAGAAGCAACAAATCTTATGAAATTTAGGCCAAATCTCAAGGTGAGTTTTGTGCCAGAATCAGCTAAGTGTTTGAGGGAAAACTGTAAGTGTAATGGTGATGAAGTACTTGCTCACCAAAATATATCTGGATCTCAGTGTTCTTGTCTAGGAGAACCTCAAATGCACTTAAGCATAAACATGGGCTTGTGCATAATAATATTTGACCCAAGTGACATACTGAACTTTTCTGCATCTTCCACAAGGAAAATGGAAGTAGACATGAAAAACTAGAAGCCTGTCACCCAGAAAACTCTGCCTAGCTGCCTGGAATCTTGAAGTCTTGCCTTATTTGCTATTGAGGAATGAGAGAGCAAGAAACAGGGGAAAAGAACAATGAAAAAAATAATATGTAGAGAGAGGTACATTCCAGTTGTATTTTAAAGGAAGATAAAGAGTTTGGGGAGAGAAATCAATATTTTATTTTCACGTATCAGTTAAATAGTTTCTAAGTATTTTCTAGCACATGTTATTCTTTTATCTTGGTTTGAGTTCTGCTCACAAAAGCAGACCCTGAAATGAGAATTCCGGGGTAATTAGTTTTGTGGAAAGTGATCCCAGTAAGCATTCATGGGAAAGTGGGCAGCTGAAACAGCAAAGGAAAGAAAGTCAATAAAATTTGCATTATCAAACAAGTTACCACTGTGTGCAATTACAACTCAGTCCATCTGGAGAACTTTGGGAAACAGCATAGAATACTCTTCAGAGTTATGCCAACTGAGGGACAAGAAGGTGCAGTATATATCCACTGACTCCCCATTTGTCATTGTTTGGGGGCAGTTGCCAAGGGTTTTCACTCTGTACCATTTCTGGTTTGCACTGCCAGCAGTCTGAGCCTCCTCCCTTGGCAATAAAGAAAATAGTAATACTTTCAACTTATAGAGATGAATCCTGAGTAGATGTGGGCAGAGCACTGACACTGATTCTGGCATAAGAATTGTCTTGGACACAGGCACATTAAAATAAAAGAAAATTACAGGCCAATATCTCTGATGAATATTGATGCAAAAATCCTCAACAAAACAGTAGTAAACTGAATTCAACAATACATTAAAAAGATTACTCATCATAACCAAGTAGAATTTATCCCAGGGATACAAGGGTGGTTTAACATATCCAAATCAAACAATGTGATAAATCATATAAACAGAATGAAAGATAATAGCCATATGTTCATTTCAATCAATGCTGAAAAAGCATTTGATAAAATTCAACAGCCCTTCATGATAAAGACCCTCACAAAACTTTCTTTTAGGTATATACCCAGTAGTGGAATTGCTGGATTGTATAGTAGCTCCGTTTTATTTTTTTGAGGAACCTCCAAACTCTTCTCCATAGTGGTTGGACTAATTTACATTCCAAACAACAGTGTATGCGGGTGTTGAGGGACATATCTCAACGTAATAAAAGCCATATACTAAAGACCCACAGTTAGTATCATACTGAATGGGGAAAAACTGAAAGCCTTTCCTCTAATATCTGGAATGCAAAAAGAATGCCCACTTTTACCACTGTTATTCAACATAGTAATAGAAGTCCTAGCTAAAGCAATAAAACAAGAGAAACAAATAAAGGGCATCCAAATTGGAAAGGAAGAAGCCAAATCATGCTTGTTTGCAGATGATATGATTTTATATTTGAAGAACCTAAACACTCTACAGAAAAAATTTACTGAATTTACAAATTCAGTAAAGCTCCAGGACACAAGATCAACATACAAAAATAAGTAGCATTTCTATATGCCAACAGTTAGCAATACGAAAAACAAATTTTTAAAATAATCCCATTTATAATAGCCACAAATAAAATTAAATACCTAGGAATTAATCAAAGAAAGGAAAGATCTCTACAATGAAAACTATAAAACACTGATGAAAGAAATTGAAGAGGACACAAAAGTTGAAAAGATATTCTATGTTCATGGATTGCAAGATTTAATATTGTTAACATACCCATACTACCCAAAGCAATCTATAGATGCAATGCAATCCATATCAAAATGCCAATTTCACAGAAATAGAAAAAACAATCCTAAAATTTATATGAAACCACAAAAGTCCCAGAATAGCCAAGGCTATCCTACACAAGAAGAATAAAACTGGAGGAATTACATTACTTGATTTCAAATTATACTACAGAGTGATTGTAACCAAAAAAGCATGTTACTGGCATAAAAACAGAGACTTAGACCAAAGGAACAGAATAGAGAACACAGAAACAAATCCACACACCTACAGTGAACTCATTTTCGACAAAGGCGCCAATAAATGGTGCTGGAAATACTTAGTATCCATATGCAGCAGAATAAAGCTAGACCCCTGTCTCGTCATATATAAAAATCAAATCAAAATAAATTAAAGAATTAAATCTAAGATCTCAAAAGATAAAACTACTACAAAAAACATTGGGAAAACTCGCCCGGACATCAGTCTGGGCAAAAATTTCTTGAGTAATACCCCACAAGCCCAGGCAACCAAAGAAAAATGTACAAATGGTATCATATCAAGTTAAAAAGTTTTAGCACAACAAAGGAAGCAATCAACAAAGTGAAGAGGCAATCCACAGAATGGAAGAAAATATTTGCAAACAACTCATCTGACAAGGGATTAATAACCAGAATATATAAAGAGCTCAAACAACTCTATAGGAAAAAAAATCTAATAATCTGATTAAAAATAGGCAAAAGATTTGAATAGAAGTTTCTCGAAAGAAGACATACAAATTGCAAACAAGCATATGAATAGGTGTTCAACATCATTGATCATCAGAAAAATACAAATCAAAACTACAATGAGATATCATCTCACCCTAGTTAAAATGGCTTTTATCCAAATGTCAGGCAATAACAAATGCTGGAGAGGATGTGGAGAAAAGGGAACCATCATACATTGTTGTTTGGAATGTAAATTAGTCCAACCATTATGAAGAAGAGTTTGGAGGTTCCTCAAAATACTAAAAATAGAGCTACCACACAATCTAGCAACTCTACCACTGGGTATATACCTAAAATAAAGAAATTCAGTATATTGACAAGATATCTGCATTCTCATGCTTGTTGCAGCACTGTTCACAATAGCTAAGATTTGGAAGCAACCTAAATGTGCATCAACATATGAATGGATAAAGAAAATGTGGTACTTATACACGGTGGAGTACTATTCAGCCATAAAAAAGAATGAGATTCTATCACTTGCAACAACATGGATGGAACTAGGGATCATTATGTTAAGTGAAATAAGCCAGGCACAGAAAGACAAACATCACATGTTCTCAGGTATTTGTGGGATCTAAAAATCAAAACAATTTAAACCATCAAGAAAGAGAGCAGAAGGATGTTTACCAAAGACTGGGAAAGGTATTGCAGTGGAAATGAGGGGGAGGTGAAGATTATTAGTAGGTACAAAAAATAGTTAGAATAAATGAACAAGGCCTAGTATTTGATAGCACAACAGAGTGACTATAGTCAATAATAATTTAATTGTACATTTTTAAATAATTAAAGGAGTATAATTCAATTGATTGTAACACAGAGAAAAAGTGATTGAGGGGATGAATATCCCATCTTTCATGATGTAATTCTTATGCATTGCATGCCTGTATCAAAACATCTCATATACCTCATAAATATATATACCTACTATGTACCCCAAAAAAGTAAAAACTAAAAATTTAAAAAGATTTTAAGACAGAATAACTTCATTAGTCAAAAAAATGATATTTTTCACAGAAATAGAAAAACAATTCTGAAATGTGTACAGAACCACAAAAGACCCAGGATAGCCAAAGCTTTACTGAGCAAAAAGAATGAAACTGGAGAAATCACATTACCTCATTTAAAATTATACCATAGAACTACAGTAACAAAAACAACATGGGGCTGGCATAAAAACAGACATATAGGCCAATGGAACAGAATAGAGAACCCAGAACCAAATCCACACATCTACAGTGAACTCATTTTTTACAAAAGTGCCAAGAACATACATTGGAAAAAGTATAGTCTCTTCAGTGAATTCTGCTGGGAAAACTGGATATCCATATGCATAAGAATGAACCTTGCCCCCCATCTCTTGCCATATACAAAACTCAAATCAAAATGGATTACAGAATTAAATTTAAGACCTCAAGCTATGAAACTATTACAAGAAAACATTTGGGAAACTCTCCAGGACATTGGTCTGGGCAAAAATATATTGAGTAATAGCCCACAAGCACAGGCAACCATAGCAAAAATTGACAAATAGATCACATCAAGGTAAAAAGCGTCTGCACAGCAAAGGATACAATCAACAAAGTGAAGAGACAACTCACAGAATGGAGGAAAATATTTGCAAACTACCAATCAGATAGGAGATTAATAACTAGAATATATTAGGAGCTCAAACAGCTCTATAGGAAATAAATCTAATAATCCAATTAAAAATGGACAAAAGACCTGAATAGGCATTTTTCAAAAGAAGACATACAAATGGCAAGCAGGGATACAAAAAGATGCTCCATCAAAAAGCTGATCTACCACAGTCACGTAGGCTTTTTCCTTGGAATACAAGGTTGGTCCAACATACGCAAATTAATAAATGGGATTCATCACATAAGTAGAACTGAAGACAAAAACCACATGACAATCTCAGTAGATGGAGAAAAAGCTTTCAATAAAATTCAATATCTATTCATATTTAAAACTCTCAATAAGCTAGGTATTGAAGGAACATACCTCAAAATAATAAGAGCCATATATGACAAACCCACAGCAAACATCATACTGAATGAGCAAAAGCTGAAAGCATTCCCCTTGAAAACCAGCACAAGATAAGGATGCCCTCTCTTAGCCCTCTTATTCAACATAGTATTGGAAGTTCTGGCTAGGGCAATCAGGCCAGAGAAATAAATAAAGGGCATCCAAATAGGAAGAGAGGAAGTCAAAGTATTCTAGTTTGCAGATGACATAATCCTATATTTAGAAAACCCCATAGTCTCAGCCCAAAATCTTCTTCAAATGATAAAATACTTCAGCAAAGTCTCAGAATACAAAACCAATGTACAAAAATCACTAGCATTCGTGTACACCAACAACAATTAAGCTGAGGGCAAAATCAGGAATGAACTTCCATTCACAATTACCACAAAAAGAGTAAAATACCTAGAAATACAGCTAACCAGGGAGATGAAAGATCTCTACAAGAACTGCAAACCACTGTTCAAATAAATCAGAGATATCACAAGCAAATGGAAAAATATTCCATGCTCGTGGATATGAAGTATCAATATTGTTAAAATGGCCATACTGCCAAAAGCAATTTATAGATTCAATGCTATTGCTATCAAACTATCAATGACATTCTTCAAAAAACTATAATAAAACTACTTTAAAATTTCATATGGAACCAAGAAATATCCCGAATAGCCAAGGCAATCATAAGCAAACAGAACAAAGCTGGAGGCATCATGCTACCTAACTTCAAACTATACTACTATATAGTTTGGGGTCTACCAAACCAAAACAGCATGGTACTGGTACAGAAACAGTTACATAGACCAATGAAACAGAATAGAGAACCCAGAAATAAGACTAAACACCTACAACTATCTGAACTTCAACAAATCTGACAAAATCAAGCAATGGGAAAAAGATTTCCCATTCAATAAATGGTGCTGGGATAACTGGCTAGCCATCTGCAGATGAAAACTGAACCCCTTCTTTATGCCATATACAAAAATTAACTCAAGATGGGTTAAAAACTTAAATGTAAAACCCAAAACTATAAAAACCCTGGAAGACAACCTAAGCAACACCATTCAGGACACAGGCACAGGAAAAGTTTTCATGACGAAGATGCCAAAAGCAATTGCTACAAAAGCAAAAATTGATAAATGAAACCTAATTAAGCTAAAAAGTTTCTGGACAGCAAAAGTTATCAACAGAGTTAACAGACAACATACAGAATGGGAGAAAAGTTCTGCAAGCTCTGTATCCAACAAAGGTCTAGTATCCAGCATCAATAAGGAACTTAAACAAATTTACCAGAAGAAAAAAAACATAAAAAAGGGGGCAAAAAACATGAAGAGACACTTCTCAAAAGAAGACATAAATGTGGGCAACAATCACACGAAAAAAAACTCAACATCACTGATCATTAGAAAACTGTAAATCAGAACCACAAAGAGATACCATCTCACACCAGTCAGAATGGCTATTATGAAAAATCAAAAATTAATAGATGCCAGGTAGCGTGACACCTCCAGCTTTGTCCTTTTGACTTAGGATTGTCTTGGCAATGC
>NW_012117389.1:622583-641536 GCF_000951035.1 Colobus angolensis palliatus | reverse complement strand
CACCAACATGGCACAATTATACATATGTAACAAACCTGCACGTTATGCACATGTACCCTAGAACTTAAAGTATAATAAAAAAAAAGATAAATAAAATAAAATAAAATAAAATAAAATAAAAACATACTCCTTGAAAAAAAAAAATTAATAGATGCTGACATGGTTGTGGAGAAAGAAGAATACTTATACACTGTTTGTGAGAGTGAAATTAGTTCAACCATTGTGGAAGACAGTGTTGTGATTACTCAAATACCTAAAGACAGAAATACCATTCGAAAGAATATGAATCATCCTACAATAAAGAGACATGTATGCATATGTTCATAGCAACACTACTCACAATAGCAAAGACATGAAATTAACCTAAATGCCCATCAATGATAGACTGGATAAAGAAAATGTGGTACATATACACCATGTAATACTATGCAGCCATAACAAAGAATGAGCTCATGTCCTTTGCAGCCACGTCAATGGAGCTGGCGGCCATTATCCTTACCAAACTAACACAGGAACAGAAAACAAAATACCACATGCTCTCACTTATAAGGAGAGCTAAATGATAAGAACACATGGACACATAGGAGAACAACACACACTGGGGCCTTTCAAAGAGTGGAGTTGGGAGGAGGGAGAGGATCAGGAAAAACAACTAACGGATACTAGGCTTAATGCCTGGGTGATTAAATAATCTGTACAACAAACCCTCATGACACAAGTTTCCTATGTAACAAACCTGCACATGCACCCCGAACTTGAAATAAAAGTTAAACAAAGGTGCTCAACATAATTAATCATCAGAGAAATGCAAATCAATGCTACAATGAGATAATCTCACCCTAGTTAAAATGGCTCGTATCCAAAAGACTGGCAATAACAAATGCTAGCAATGATGTGAAGAAAAGGGAACCCTCGTACACTGTTGGTGGGAATGTAAATTAGTACAACCACCATGGGGAAGAGTTTGGAGGTTCCTCCAAACACTAATAATAGAGGTACCGTGCAATCTAGCAATCCTATTGCTGGGTATATACCCAAAATAAAGGGTATCAGTATATTGAACAGATATCTGCACTCCTATATTTGTTGCAGCACTGTTTACAATAGTTAATATTTGGAAACAACCTAAGTGTCCATCCATTGATGGATGAATAAAGAAAATATGGTACGCATATACAATGGTGTACTACTCAGCCACAAAAAAGAATGAGATTCTGTCATTTACAATGTGCATGGGATTAGAGGTCTTATGTTAAGTGAAACAGCCAGGCACAGAAAGATAAACATCGAATGTTCTCACTTATTTGTGGGATCTAAAAATCAAAACAATCGAAAACATGCAGACAGAGAGTAGAAGGATGGTTACCAGAGGCTGGGAAGGGTGGTTGGAGTTTGGGGGTTGGGGGAATTGGGGATGGTTAATGAGTAAAAAATAAATAAATAAATAACGCTTAGTATTTGATAGCACAATAGGGTTACCAGAGTCAAAAATAATTTATTTGTGCATTTTAAAATGACAAAATAAGGAGAATTGATTGTAACACAAAGGATAAATTCTTGAGGGCATAGATACCCCCATTTTCCATGATGTGATTATTATACCTTGCATGCCTGTATCAAAATATCTCCTGTACTCCACAAATACACACACCTAGTATGTACCCACAAAAATTAAAAATTAAAAAATTTTAAAAATTCATCTTGGGATTTGGCTTAAATTCTATAAGCCTGTCATTTTCTCAATTAGATAGATGGTATGTTAGATAGAGACTATTTTTCATGATGTTGACATTAGTAAAAAATAAAATATGTACTCTGATTTATTAACTGATGTGTTTAAATAAATTGTAGGTATAATGCAATCACTCATTCACGATGTAATGTGCAGTTAGTCTGTGTCAGAACCTATGCTAGATCTCAGGTCTCACAATTCTTTGGTCAACAGCAAAGTCAATAACCCTGATGCAACTATTCTAGAACATAGCATTCTTCCTAGACAGTGACTGGCACCTTAAGGCCATTCTCTCATCTAAGAGACATAACAGGTCAACTTTTTATCTCAACCTAGCCAAGCCTCATCTTAACCCATCTACCCCTCTTCATTGTCTTCAACCTACCCTTGCCTGTCCTCCATCAAAGGAAAACATCATTGATCCAGTACTTTAGGACCTCTCAAATTGTTCTTTTCTGTGGCCTCTACCAATAAAATAATAGGTAACACATATTGAGCATCAAAGCACTGTTTACAGCACTCTATATATTCTCATTCAATACTTATAACAACACTATAAGGCCAGTATGTCATTATTTTCATTTTATAGATGGGTAGCTGAGGCACAGAAAGGTTAGGTAACCAGTCCAATGTCATCCAGCTAATGGCAGAGCTGGGATTTGAAGCTGGAAAATCTGGTTCTAGGACATATGTCTTAACTTTAAACTGTTGGAAACACTGCTATTGTATTTCCAGGTTTCCACGTTGATGATGCTTTAATTTTAAACGTAAACTTTAGTATACATTATACACAAAACAAAGCAAAATACAGAAAAATCTTACTAATTATGCAGGTATTTGACTGAATCAATCAAAAGATTGACTTTGAAAGTATTGTTTTGTTCTGCTATGTAGAGAATAAGCTTAATTTCTTTAATTACACAAAATAAAATAAAACTAGTAAATAGAAATCCTTAGATCTGCTTTAAGGACCAGATAAGAGTAATGTATGCCCACTTTCACTTATATGTCTATATTTATAAATTTTATTATACCCATGGATGAAAAGATTTCTCAGATGCCATAAGGACCCAGAGGTGGGCACAAGGTGAGTTGTCGTGTGTCAATAGGAGGGTTATGTTGAAGTAGTAGCCCGGGCTTTTTTTCTAAGCCATACATTATGGAAAAAAAATCCAAGCCTCTGCTTTTCAAGTCTTCCCTTGAAGCCTCGGGTTCAGTTAGGCAAATAGCCAGCAGCATCTCTGACCAATTTAAATAGGGAGTACATTCCCATGTGATGGGCAAAGCTCGGCTTTCTCCATTTCCCCTATATTGGAAAGAGCTTTGATAACAAAGAGAAGTGGGTTCAAATCCTGGTTTCAACACGTAGTGGGTATGAGTTGGTTGTCTTTCTTTGAAACGGGGATAATTATAAGACCAGCCTCATAGGGTTGTCCTGAGAATTAAGTGACCCATTATAGAGAAAGCATTCAAGGCAATGCCTGGCACGTGGTATGTGCCCATTAAGTGGTAATGTTTGATGGTTGTCATTATGTAATTTTGATAGAGTGGTTCAGTTTTCAAGCTCTGATATTGGACTGTCTGGGATGCAATTATGGAACTACAGGTTGTGTTAGGCAACTTAACCTCACTGCGCCTATTTCCTCACCTGAAAAATAGGTTTTATAATAATTTGGTAAAAATGAAAGAAGAAAACATTAGTGAATTGACTAATATAGTACCTGGTACCATAGAGGTGCCATTTTAAATGGGTTTTGTTTTTCTTTTTGTAATTTTAGTTTCTTCTCTTCCTTTCACTTCGGCATAGCAATTACCTAGCCATCTAGCCTCACACTTTCCACTTCCAGTTCAATAAAGGGAATGCACAGCTCTGGGGCATTAGCAGGATTGATTTGGAGAAGATCTGGGAGTGTGAATGTCTTATACCCATGGATTTCTGAATTCTGCCATAGACAGATGATTTTGTATAGTGCTGAAAGCATAGATTCGGGCCACACTAGGGAGTTCCACTACGAACAAATTACTTAACCTCTCTCTGTCTCAGATTCCTCAATTGTGAAATGTGGATACAAAACAATACCTACCTTGTAGGGTTGTTGTAAGGCAAAGCTTTAAATGAGTTAATAAATGTGAAGTGTTTAGCACAACACTCAGCACACAGTAAGTATTAGCCATTGTTACTACTTTAGAATGGGCTATAGAACTTGACTATTAGGGAATACACGGCAGGCATTGTGATTGGCCAGTTCACCAGAAGACAATGTAAACCTGTGTATGTTTCACACGTGGGTATACCCAAAGGTATTCTGTGGCTAAAGCAGACATAAATTAGATCCTGCAGAACAGTGAGGGTGGATACAGTTAAGGTAAATTACTGCTGTCAAAAAGAGATTGGGTTTTGTGTCAAAAGATCCAAATATGAGTGCCAGTTATGTTGCCTACTAGTTGTGCAGCCTTGCAAAACTCACTTAGCTTCACTGGATCTTAATTTATCCATCTAAAAAATGGACACAATAAACCCTCTGTTACAAGCTTTTTGTGAAGACCAGAATTTCAAGAAAAGTGCTTGGCAAATTGCTAAGTGCTATACAAATAAAATGCCTCTTTCTCATCACAGTTGTTGCTATTGTACTTGCTATTTTACAAATATGCATGTTCTCATTCTGTTCAATTGTAAAATGGGCTTTTACCTTGGGGCTTTGTAGGACCATCTGCTTGGGTCTGGAAGGTGAAGGACTTGGACCTGAAGTTGTCAGAACTGATTGAAATTCCAAGGCCCCCGATTGAACTTGGTGCCAGTGTCTTAACAATCATACTCGCACTTAAACTTGGGTGGTTGTAAATATAGGTAGGGTCACCAATCAACCAGGTGGCTACCCACTGCCCAGAACGTAGGCAATTAAGTACAAGGGCCATTTTCATCCAGAGGGTTTGCTATTTCATAGCCAATTACCCAGGCAGCTTCACCCCACTTTGAACTTTGTGGGAAGTAAGGGCAGCATATGCATCTGCAGCCTCAATAGCTTCCCTGTAGCTCCTGCCATCAACCCTATTCATCTCTTTCTAAAGAAGCGTCAGCATCCACCTGCCTTTCAGTATTTAACTCCTTCATTTAGAAAGAAGCAGCAGGAAATTTGAGCCAAGAGCTATTTTTATCCTTATAATGGCAAAAGCAATTTTAACACTATATCCACATTGTAATCTGCATTTCTGCAATCTGCTATATTTTAAAATATCAAAATCAGGAATGAATGTGTTCTTCTCAGATAGTCACATGGCTCCCTAATGCAATTTCTCCCTAATTAGAATGGTGCTCAGTTAAGAGAAAGATATTTAATGTTCTTATTCCCTAGAGCAAATGTAAATTTTATCGAGGACCAGTTGTGGCTGAGCTTTACAAAAGAAAATACAGCTTTAGGATATGAGTTTATTTGAAAAAAGACTTTATTGTTGAAATGCACCAATTAGGCCTATAGCATTAAAGAAGTCCTGAGCTGGAGGTTTATGCATGTATTTACACATCCAATGACATACAGCAACACACAAACCAGACTGCCTCCAACCTACCACCTGAGGAGAGGATGAGGAGTGATGCGGGGTAAGTGTGTAAATAATACCTTTACATTCTCTCTTCCTATTGGTGGAAACTGAACTCCCTGATTATCGTCACCAACTCCTTCACTTTTCAGTTGCTTGTACTGCTTCCCTGGAATCCTTCCCTACCTTCCCTTCTCTCCCCTATCACTACTCTCAGAGTAGCCTTGCCAGACCCACTGGAGATAAGACAACTTGAAGGGGATAAGGAGAGTCACATCACACCTGCCTTCAAAGCCCAGTTGCAGCATCTCTTTCTTGACGTCTTTCTTGCCTATTCCCTAGGCAGGCATTGATAATTCATACACAAACTTCTCAAACTTTACTGTGCATACAAGTTACTCAAGGTTCTTATTAAAATGCAGACTCTAGGTGGGTAGACCTGAGCACAGGGCCTAAGATTCTGTATTTCTATTGGGCTTCCAGCTGATAAAGTTGCTGCAGGTGATCCGGGGACTATATTTTTGTTTGTTTGTTTGTTTGTTTATTTGGTTGGTTGGTTGGTTGGCTGGTTTTTGTTTCTGAGACAGGTCTCTTTCTGTCACCCAGGTTGAAGTGCAGTGGTATGATCACAGCTCACTGCAGCCTCAACCTCCCAAGCTCAGGTGATCTTCCCACCTCAGCCTCCTGGGTAGCTGGGACTACAGGTGCATGCCACCACACCCAGCTATTTTTTAATGTATTTTTTGTAGAGAAAGAGTCTGGTTATGTTGCCCAAGTTGGTCTCGAACTCCTGGGCTCAAGAGATCCACCTGCCTTGACCTCCTAAAGTGCTGAAATTACAGGCATGAGCCATCCTACCTGGTGGCAGGGACCATATTTTTTAGTACAAGTCTATACTACATAATTCAACAGTTTGTTCTAATCCCTTTATTTCTCTCCAGATAAGTTGTCAATTTTCTGAGGACTGGGATTCTATCTTATATTTCTTATATTGATCCTCAAAATGCTGAGCTCATAGTTAGTGCCCCTTAAATACTTCTGGAGTAAATGATTGATTCATAATTTTAACAGGGGCTTTGGAGTCAGACAACCTGGACTGAAATCTCAGTGCTGCTCCTTATAAACTTTGGAACTTTAGGCAAGTAATTTATTCTCTCTGAATCTCAATTTTCCTATCTATAAAATAATAGGGTGACTATGTCAATTGCATACACTTATTCTGTAAAGCACCTTGCACAGTGCTTGACACAAAGTAGGCTCCCAATAAATATTACTTCTGTGTTGCCTTGGATTTTCTGAAAAAAGACTTTAGGATGATCAAATCATTTTATAAATGTCAGCTAACATTTTTAAAGGAGAAAAACATTTCAAAACTACAGTCATTTATGAAAATATCTGTTTAGATACGTTTCTTCTTCCCTAGTGTTTTCTGAAATGTTCCTTAACTCACTTATGTTGAAGAAACTTAACTGAAACTTACCTTTCCTGCTTGCATTTCAAAAGACAACTTTTGTGTAGTGAAAACATTGCTGAACTTTCTAATCAGAAAACCTAGGTTCCCAGTTATGTTTTTATTACCCAGGAGATATTGATTAAGTATCTTAACCTCTCTCAGCTTCAGCCTTCCTGTTTGTAAAAGAGGAGTGATTATAGCATCCACCTAGCCAATCACTGGTATGTAAACACTCTTTATAATCTATAAAGCACTATATTTATGTAAAGGATTGATATTTGCTTCAACATGCTGTCATCTATCTATAGATGACTATCTGTCTTTTTAGTTTCTGTTCTAGAATCTTGGATTTATAATAGTCTTTGAATTTATCCTCAGATACTTTTGGAAATTAAAGTTTCTCTGTAAGTATTCCTAAAGTCCTCTGCCTCTCTGCTATTTTCATTATAAAGAGAGGTAACATCAAGCACAGAAGATAAATATAATATGGTAAAATCATCCAGCAAGTTACAGGCGGGCTTATAATAAAAATTTTCTCTTATTTTTGTTAGAATAAAAGACACATGGAAACATCTTCTTTGAAACCAGAAGCAAGTTGTTATTTTGCAAATTACATTAAATTAAAAAATACTATCTGAAAAACAAATGTCTGAGAATACTAATTTCATACTTAAATATGAAAGAAATAATTTTCATGGAGCAGCTCAATTCAACCACAGTACCTGAGATTGTAAGTCAAATTTTTTTATTAGTTTATTAGTTACTTCCTAGATACAATGGGGATACAGGTATTAGATAAATACAGCCATTCCAAAAGGGAGAAATTAGCTAAAACAAAGGAGCTACAGGCCCCATGCAAGTCTGAAATCCAACAGAGCAGTCAAATCTTAAAGCTTCAAAATGATCACCTTTGACTCCATGTCTCATACCCAGGTTACGCTGATGCAAAAGGTGGGTTTGCATGATCTTGGGCAGCTCTTAGGGTACAGCCTCCCTTCCAGCTGCTATCACAGGCTGGTGTTGAGTGTTTGTGGCTTTTCCAGGCTCACAGTACAAGCTGTCAGTGGATCTACCATTCTGGGGTCTGGAGGACAGTTGCCCTCTTCTCATAGCTACACTAGGCATTGTCCAGTAGGGACTCTGTGTGGGGGCACCAACCCCACATTTCTCTTCCATACTGCCCTAGTAGAGGTTCTCCATGTGGGCCCCAGCCCTGCAGCAAACTTCTACCTGGGCATCCAGGTGTTTCCATACATCCTCTGAAATCTAGGTGGAGATTCCCAAATGCCAATTCTTGACTTCTGTGCATTCACATGCTCAATACCACATAGAAGCTGCCAAGGCTTGGAGCTTGCACCCTCTGAAGCCATGGCCTGAGCTCCATGTTGGCCCCTTTCAGTCATTGCTGGAGTGGCTGGAAGGCAGGACACCAAGTCCCTTGACTGAACACAGCATGGGGACCCTGAGCCTTGCCCATGAAACCATTTTTTTCTCCTAGGCCTCCAGGCCTATGACGGGAGAGGCTGCCATGAAGACCTCTGACATGCCCTGGAGACAGTTTCCCCATTGTCTTGGGGATTAACATTCAGTTCCTCGTTCCTTATGCAGATTTCTGCAGCTGGCTTGAATTGCTCCTCAGAAAATGGAATTTTCTTTTCTATCACATTCTCAAACTGCAAATTTTCCAAACTTTTATGCTCTGCTTCCCTTATAAAATTGAATGCCTTTAACAGCACCCAAGTCACCTTTTGAATGCTTTGCTGCTTAGAAATATCTACTGCCAGATACCCTAAATTATCTCTCTCACGTTTAAAGTTCCACAAATCTCTAAGGCAGGGGCAAAATGTCGCCAGTCTCTTTGCTAAAACATAACAAGAGAGTGACTTTTGCTCTAGTTCCCAACAAGTTTCTCACCTCCATCTGAGACCACCTCAGCCTGCATTTCATTGTCCATATCATTATCAGCATTTTGGTCAAAGCCATTCAACAAGTCTCTAGGGAGTTCCAAACTTTCCCCTATACCATGTACCTGAAGTTATGTTAATTATGCTCTAGTAAAAATACCCTAATATCTAGATCAGCAGTTGTCATTGGGGATACTACCTAATTGAGTTTACCATAATCCACGTTAGTCCTCCAGTATGTAGTTCGTTTTATAGAAGCCAGAATGGTAAATCAATGAGAATATGGTAAGGACTCCCATTTCTGCATCCTTCAGAGTTTTAAGGGAGGCAATAATCTCTGTCATTCTTCCAGGATGTAATTTTATTTTTGATTTACTGTCTTGACTGGGGATAAGAGAAGGAGGGAGTTATCCAGAGACTTGCACTTAGCCTTCCCACTATGATAGCTTTTACTCCACAGAACGAAGATCTGATGTTGGGATTCTTCCAAGTATTATGTATAACCATTCTAATTATACATTTGTCGACTGGGGTAGCGACCCCAGGTGAATCTATAGATGTAGTGGACCTACTGTGAGCTAAACCTGAGCCAGGACTCCACTTATTAACTGGCTTATATATACTGCCACTCCAACAGAGAAGCCACAATGACACTTCTGGTGTCCTGTTAGCAATGTCAACTGATCCTAACAAACTTCAAAATACTTAGGTATTTCCTTTATCCCAGTGTATAGTTACTCAAGCAGATAATCTTAAGTCGCTTCAGGGAGACACTGGAGAAAACATTATAGGCTTTTCAGCTTGCTTTGGTGTTGGATATGACAACAGGCTTAGGAATAGAAATTGGGCAAGAGATCATATATTTTACTGGGAAAGCTGCCCTTTCTGATCATCCATCTTTGATTTTTTTTTTTGGTTGTGTCAATTAGGCAAAAATCTTGTTGGGTTCCCATCTATCTTGCTCCTAGAAAACTATGTTCTATTAACAGTCTGCATAGTTCTCTGCAGGTCAGGACCCCTTGGCTGCCACTCTGACCCTGCTGCTCACTACAATAATTGTGCCCACTTTGCTCCTGATAGTAAATCACTGACATCTGGCCTCTATTATTTCCAGATCCTATCATCACCTTTGCCATCAAGTAGCCTAGTTTTATTATAGCATTTCCCAGTGTTATCCCTGATCTGTATAGGACAGCAAGTTTCTCAGTAATAGATGTGTCTCTCTTGCCAGCACATCATTCTTTGTTGCTTTAGTTAAATAGAATGTCTTCTGAGCCTTTCTTCAGAAAATATTTGGCTGACAGATTTTCCAGTTGCAGTGTGTCTCCTTTCCCCGGCATGACCAATTCTGGAGAGTTCTGATTTATTTCTCCATCATCTTTCATGCAATTTCTAACAGTTTTTACTTCACTTTTTGTGGGTGATCATTTTCCCAAGATTCCAAAAACAACATTATAAGCATATTAGCCCTATCTTCCAGGGTCCTCAACCAAGTAAATCCTATATCATAGGAAAGTAATCCATATTAAGAAAATTCACATTTATCCAACTTTACGTTTTGTTTTTTTGATCCAGCACACACAGGATCCCGTTTGATATATACTGTTCTGGCTCCAATTAATCATGTTGACTAGATCCTGCCGCTACTTTGGTACATAGTCCCTTTCCTCTCTTAAAAGGCCCAGCACTTCCCTAACTGGGTAATGTTGTTACTTGATTTTAGTTTGGGGTCTCATGGCAAGGAAGTGAAGTGAGGATTTTGAAAGATGATACATGTTTTCTGTGGTGGGGAGAGTGTATTTTTTTCTTTTGAGAAAGAGTCTTGCTCTGTTGCCCAGGCTGGAGTACAGTTGCACATTGTAGTTCACTGCAGCCTCAAACTCCAGGGCTAAAGTGATCATCTCACTTCAGCCTCCCAAAGAGCTTACAGGAGTGTGCTGCTATGCCCAGCCAGGATACTTTTTTTTCCAAAGTAGAAATATCTAACATCTTCCAAACAGGGTAGAGCACTAGATTTTAGCAAGGAGGAGGATTTTAACTTTTGCAGCCCCAGAGAGAGCAAGAGAATCTTGAAAATCAAGATTTTAGAGTCCATTGACCCAGATGCACCTATCCCATGCCTCAGGTCCCATTTCTTCCCAATCAATACCCTGACCTTGGCAGAGCTGACTAACCATGGTTGAAAATTCAACCTTCTCTGGACTCTGAGATGCTTTATAATTAAGTCCTGGGCCTGATCACCAGCTTTTTCTGCCTTCCAGCTGAAAGAAATGAGTGCCTCTTTGTATATTGGCAAAGATATTTGCCATTCACACTCCATCTTAAATCAATTACTAGACCTCCTTATCCTTTCATTGTTTTTGTCCAAAGCATGAACAGCATCTGGCAAAAGCCATTCAATCCCTAGTCCTTATAATTACTACTCCACCCAAATGCTCAAACATACAAGATGTTGTGCTTGCCAGCGTGTTCTCTTTCTCTGGTATTCCATCCCAGTTCACTGCCAAAAAATGCATAAACAATTTCACTGCCTACAGAATGCCAAAAGCAGTTAGTATTCCACCTGCCCCCAGTGAAATGGTTCCCACTCCAAGCTGGCTGATGGATAATCCACCTCCAAAATGCCACTATAGAGTTTTCTTTCTAGGTCTACTCCTAGAACCCAGTCTTAAGTCATATTCCTCAGGACATACCCTCTGACATGAATATCTGAATGAGGAGGTTTCTTCGGGAAGTCCTCTCAGAAATAAGATTTCTAAGATAATCAGTAAAGAATATTTAGATACAGAGAAGTTTTGAACTAACACGCAGTTGCAGCAGAGGCTTCAGCCAGTTCCTTAGGGGGTTTTGAAGTTGGGATAACCCTTCAGATTTGTCCTAAACTGATGCAAGGAAGCCTGGAGCTGTAGTCCTACATCACAGTCACTAGATGTGGACTCCTTTTCAGAGAGAGGATACAAGTGAGCTTGTTCTCTTCAGATGAGGCCAGATCCCAGAGAGGGACTCAGTGGTGAGTTATTAACAGCCAACATTCTCAGCAGTAGTGAAAATGATTCCTTCAGTACTGAATGGAGAATTTGGGTGACAGCACCCACTATAATCTCCCTCCTTTTTGGCTTTATTGTGATGGTAATGTGGAATTAAGACAAAGGAGTAGTAAATATGGTACTTAACTGGAGGGGGTTTTCCCACAACAAATTATTCCATTATGTCATGCCATGTCTGTCTTTAGAACTTGGCATTTACAGAGAAGAGAGCTCAGTCTCAGAAGAGATAGAAAAGTGGGCACTGGGGAAAAGTTTCAGGGTTCTCCTTAGGGAACTTACCACTTTGTAGGGACCATTTAATTGATGGTAGGTAGAATACCAATAGCTTTTGGCATGCTGTCACAGTGAAATTCTTAACATTATTATCAGTGGTTGTGTCAGTTTGTTCTTGCATTGCTATAAAGAAATACCTGAGGCTGGGTAATTTATAAAGAAAAGAGGTTTACTTGGCTTACAGTTTTGCAGTCTGTACAGGAAGCATGGTACCAGCATCTGCTTAGCTTCTGATGAGGCCTCAGGGAACTTACAATCGTGGCAGAAGGCAACAGGGATCCAGCATAACTAAAAGGGAACCCAGTGCTGATAGCCAAGAAAACAGGGAAAACGCCTTGAAGGCATTTCTGACACCCTTGCAGCAGCCCCTCCCATCACTGTAGCAAGTGGTTGCTCCATAGCCTGCTTGAATTTTTTTCCTGAGAATGCTTTTTTCTTTCTCTTCCACATGGCTAGGCTGCAAATTTTCTAAACTTTTATGCTCTGCCTCCCTTTTAAATATAAGTTCCAACTTTAAGTCATTTATTTGCTCCTGCCTCTGATTGTAGGTTGTTAGAAGCAGCCATGTCACTTCTTCAGTGCTTTGTTGCTTGGAAATTTCTTCTGCCAGATACTCGAGGTCATCCCTCTTAAGTTAAAACTTCCACTGATCCCCTAGGGCATGGACATAATGCAGCAAAGTTCTTTGTTACAGCATAACATGGATAACGTTTACTCCATTTCTCAATAGCTTCCCCACTTCCATCTGAGACCTTGTCAGCCTGGCTTCCTTCCTTCCTCCCTCCCTCCTTCCCTCCCTCCCTCCCTTCCTTCCTTCCTTCCTTTTCTTTTTTTCTTTCTTACCAAGTCTCACTCTGTTGCCTAGGCTGGAGTGCAATGGCATGATCTTGGCTCACTGCACCCTCTGCCTCCTGGGTTCAAGTGATTCTCCTGCCTCAGCCTCCTGAGTAGCTGGGATTACAGGTGCATGCTACCATGCCTGGCTAATTATTTGTATTTTTAGTAGAAATAATGTTTCATCATGTTAGCCAGGCTGGTCTTGAACTCCTGACCTCAGGTGATCCACCCACCTCAGCCTCCCAAAGTGCTGGGATTACAGGCGGGAGCCACCATGCCCAACCCATATTTCTATCAGCATTTTGGTCACAACAATTTAACCAGTCTCTAAGAAGTTTTAAACCTTCCCCCATCATCCTGTCTTCTTCTGAGGCTTCCAAACTCTTCCAAACTCTGTCCATTACCTAGCTCTAAAGCAGCTTCCACATCTTCAGGTATATTTATAGCAATGTCCCCCTCCTTGTTTTCTGTGTCAGTCTGTTCTTGCATTGCTATAAAGAAATAACAGCCTGTGTAAAAGAAAAAAAGTTTAATTGGTTCATTGTTCTGCAGGCTTTATAGGAAGCATGGTGTTAGCATCTGCTTCTGATGAGGTCTCAGGAATCTTACAATCATGGCAGAAGGCAACAGGGAGCCAACAAGTCACATAGTGAGCGAAAGAAAAGGAGAGAGTAGGGCAGGAGGTGCCACAGTCTTTTTTTTTTTTTTTTTTTTTGAGACGGAAGTCTCGCTCTGTCGCCCAGGCTAGAGTGCAGTGGTGTGATCTCAGCTCACTGCAAGCTCCACCTCTCGGGTTCATGCCATTCTCCTGCCTCAGCCTCCTGAGTAGCTGGGCCTACAGGCGCCCGCTACCATGACTGGCTAATTTTTTTTTTTTTTGTATTTTTAGTAAATATGGGGTTTCATCTTGTTAGCCAGGATGGTCTCGATCTCCTGACCTTGTGATCCTCCCACCTTGGCCTCGGCTTCCCAAAGTGCTGGGATTACAGGTGTGAGCCATCATGCCCATCAAAGACACATTCTTTTAAATAACCATACCTTTCATGTTTTTATTATGGCCATTCTTGCAGGAGTAAGGTGGTATCACATTGTGATTTTGATTTGCATTTCCCTGATCATTAGTGATATTGAGCATTTTTTCATATGTTTGTTGGCCATTTGTTTGTATATCTTCTTTTGAGAATTGTCTATTCATGTACTTAGCTCACGTTTTGATGGGGTTGTTTTTTTCTTGCTCACTTGTTTGAGTCCCTTGTAGATTCTAGATATTAGTCCTTTGTCAGATATATAGATTGCAAAAATTTTCTCCCAATCTGTGGGTTGTTTATTAATGCTACTGATTTCTTCTTTGGCTGTGAAGAAGCTTTTTAGTTTAAGACTGTTTCTTTTGCTGTGAAGAAGCTTTTTAGATTAATTAAGTCCCATCTATTTACCTTTATTTTTGTTGCATTTGATTTTGGGTTCTTGGTCCTAAAGTCTTTGCCTAAGCCAATGTCTAGAAGGGTTCTTCCTATGTTATCTTGTAGAATCTTTATCATTTCAGGTCTAAGGTTTAAGTCTTTGATCCATCTTGATTTGATTTTTGTACAAGGTGAAAGATGAGGATCCAGTCTCATTCTTCTACATGTGGTTTGCCAATTACCCCAGCACCATATGTTGAATAAACTGTCCTTTCCTCACTTTATCTTTCTGTCTGCTTTGTCAAAGATCAGTTGGCTGTAAGTATTTGGCTTTATTTCTGGGTTCTCTATTGTGTTCCATTGGTCTATGTGCCTAGTTTTATACCAGTACCATGTTGGTTTGATGACTATGGCCTTGTAGTGTAGTTGGAAGTCAGGTAATGTAATGCCTCTCGATTTGTTCTTTTTGCTTAGTCTTGCTTTGGCTATGCAGGCTCTTTTTTGGTTTCTCATGAGTTTTCAGATTTTTTTTGAGTTCTTTGAAGAATGATGGTGGTATTTTGATGGAAATTGCATTGAATTTGAAAATTGCTTTGGCTGTATGGTCATTTTCACAATATGGATTCTACCCATCCATGAGCATGGGATGTTTCCATTTGTTTGTGTCATCTATGATTTCTTTCAGCAATGTTTTGTAGTTTTACTTGTAAAGGTCTTTCACATCCTTGGTTAGGTATATTCCTAAGTATTTTTGTGTTTTTTTGCAGCTATTGTGAAAGCGGTTGAGTTCTTGATTTGATTCTCTGCTTGGTCACTGTTGGTGTATAGCAGAGCTACTGATTTGTCTACATTAATTTTATATTCTGAAACTTTGCAGAATTCATTTATCAGTTCTAGGAGCATTTTGGAGGAGTCTTTAGGGTTTTCTAGGTATACAATCATATGGCACGTGTATTAGTCTGTTTTCATGCTGCTGATAAAGACATGCCCGAGACTGGGAACAAAAAGAGGTTTAATGGACTTACAGTTCCACATGGCTGGGGAGACCTCACAATCATGGTGGAAGGCAAGGAGAAGCAAGTCACGTCTTCCTTGGATGGTGGCAGGTAAAGAGAGAGCTTGTGCAGGGTTTCGTGAGACTCATTCACTATCACGAGAACAGTGCGTGAAAGACCCAACTCCATAATTCAATCACCTCCCACTGGCTTACTCCCATGAAATGTGGGAATTGAGGGAGTTACAATTCAATATGAGATTTGGGTGGTGGTGACACAGGTAAACCATATCATTCTGTGCACCTGCAGGCTCAACATCACATGGAAACTGCCAAGGGTTGGGGCTTGCACCTTCTGAAGCCATGGTCTGAGTTGTGCCTTGGCCCCTTTTAGTCATGGCTGGAGTGGCTGGGACACAGGGCACCAAGTCCCTAGACTGCACACAGCATGGGCAACCTGAGCCTGGCCCACAAAGCCATATTTTCCTCCTAGGCCTCAGGGCCCGCAATAGGAGGGGCTGCTATGAAGACCTCTGACATGCTGTGGGGACAGTTTCCCCATTGTCTTAGAGATTAACATTTGACTCCTCGTTACTTATGCAAATTTCTGCAGCTGGGTTGAATTTCTCCTCAGAAAATGGGATGTTCTTCTCTATCACATTCTCAGGCTGCAAATTTTCCAAACTTTCATGCTCTCCTCCCCTTACAAAACTGAATGCCTTTAACAGCACCCTAGTTACCCTTTGAATGCTTTGCTGCTTAGAAATTTCTTCTGCCAAATACCCTAAATCATCACTCTCAAGTTCAAAGTTCCACAGATCTCTAGGGCAGGGGCAAAATACCACCAGTCTGTTTGCCAAAACATAACAAGGGTCACCTTTGCTCCAGTTCCCAACAAGTTCTTCATCTCCATCTGAGACCACCTCAGCTTGGACTCCTTAGGGAGTTCTAAACTTTCCCACCTTTTCCTGTCTTCTGAGCCCTGCAAACTGTTTGAACCTCTGCCTGCTACCCAGTTTCAAAGTCACTTCCACATTTTCAGGTATCTTTTCAGCAGCACCCCACTCCTGGTACAATTTACTGTATTAGCCCATTTTCACGCTGCTGATAAAGACATACACGAGACTGGGATGATAAAGAGGTTTAATGGACTTACAGTTCCATATAGCTGGGGAAGCCTCACAATCATGGTAGAAAAAGGAGCAAGTCACATCTTACATGGATGCCAAAGAAAGAGCTTGCACAGAGAAACTCCCGTTTCTAAAACCATCAGACCTCTTGAGACTCATTCACTATCATGAGAACAGTGAAGGAAAGACTCACCCCCATAACATGGGAACTGTGGGAGTTAAATTCAAGATGACATTTGAGTGGGGACACAGCCAAACCATGTCATCAGGGATGTAGTGAAAAGGGAACACTTTTACACTGCTGGTGGGAATGTAAACTAGTACAAATACTATGAAAAACAGTGTGGAGATTCCTTAAAGAACTAAAAGTAGAAGTACCATTTGATCCAACAATCCCACTACCAGATATCTATCCAGAGGAAAATAAGTCATTATGTGAAAAGAATACTTACACACGCAGTTTTTCTTTTTCTTTTTTTCTTGAAATGGAGTCTCTTTCTGTCACGCAGGCTGGAGTGCAGTGGCATGATCTCGGCTCACTGCAACCTGCAACTCCTGGGTTTAAGCGATTCTCCTGCCTCAGCCTCCCGAGTAGCTGGGATTACAGGCACATATCACCAAACCTGGCTATTTTTTGTATATTTAGTAGAGCTGGGGTTTCACCATGTTGGCCAGGCTGGTCTTGAACTTCTGACCTCAGGTGACTACCCATCTCCAAGACAGCTGCCAAGCTGGCCTTGAACACCTGACCTCAGGTGATCCACCCACCTCAGCCTCCCAAAGTGCTAGGATTGCAGGCATGAGCCACTGCGCCCAGCCTACACATGCATTTTTATAGCAGCATAATTCACTATTGCAAAAATATGAAACCAGCCCAAATGCCCATCAATCAATGAGTGGATAAAGAAATTGTGGTATATACGTACCATGGAATACTACTCAGCTATGAAAAGGAATTAAATAATGTCATTCGCAGGTACCTGGATGGAATTGGGGACCACTTTTCTAAGTGAAGTGACTTAGGAATGGAAAACCAAATACTGTATGTTCTCACTCATAAGTAGGAGCTAACCTATGAGGATGCAAAGGCATAAGAATGATACAGTGGACTTTGGGAACTCAGGGGGAAAGGATGGGAGGGTGGTGAGGGGTAAAAGACTACAAATTGGGTACAGCGTATACTGCTTGGGTGATGGGTGCACCCAAATCTTAGAAATCACCACTAAGGAACTTATTCATGTAACCCAACTCCACCTATTCTCCAAAAACCTATGGAAATAAAAAATTAAAAAATAAAAATAAAGGCTGGGCACAGTGGCTCATGCCTGTAATCCCAGCACTTTGGGAGGCCAAGGCAGGTGGATCAGCTGAGGTCAGGAGTTCAAGACCAGCCTGGTCAACATGGTAAAACCCCATCTCTACTAAAAATACAAAAATTAGCCAGGCATGGTGGCAGGCACCTGTAATCCCAGCTACTCAGGAGGCTGAGGCAGGAGAATCACTTGAACCCGAGAGACAGAGGTTGCAATGAGCCGAGATCCCGTCATTGCGCTCCAACCTGGGCAACAAGAGTGAAACTTCATCTCAAAAATAAATAAATAAATAAATAAAGGAACAAGAAATAAATAAATAAGCAAGCAGAGCTCATGTGAATGAACTGAGAAAGAACTCATTCATCACCAAGTGGATGGAACGAAGACATTAATGAGGGGTTTGATCCCATGATCCAATAACTGCCACCAGGCCCCACCTGCAACATTAGGGATTACATTTTAGCATGAGACTTGGAGGGAACCAAAATCCAAACTGTATCAGTGGTGATCCACTGCAGTTTATCTTCTGGCTTTTTCTGCTATACTTTACCAAAACAGAAGGAAATTCTCACTTTGAAACATTTCCATAAACATTGTTCAAATTATTTATTAATCTAATTTTTTAAACATCAATTCTATGCATAATTGTGCTTTCTACATTGCATCTATTTATTCACTGAACACTACTGACTGCATACCTACTATATGCCATGAACTGTTCTAGGTGTTAGGGATACAGTAATTAACAAGGTAGACATAATCTTTATATTCATGGACTGCACATTGTAGAAAATGGCTGGGGAGACAATACATAAGGAATAAATAAACAAGAAAATTTCAAACAGTTATAAGTAATGTAATGATAATAAAATAGTAATGGGATAACAAGTAATTGACTTTTATGATTTGTAGATTGAAAAGGAAATTTACCGTACATAGGGCAGGCAGGGTAAACTTTTCTGAGGAGGTGTTTCTTGAACTGCAACCTGTATGATGAGAAGGATATGGTTCATTTGAGCTGATATGAAAGTAAAGCGAGAAAATAAGCCTTGAGAAAATCTGAGGGCAGTGAGTTTCAGAATGACATGAAGAATAACCAGTACAAAGGCCCTGAGAAACCAAAAGAAGACCAACAAGGCTGGATGGAGTTTAGTGACAGAGAGGAAATCATACAAAATGGGATGAGAAACTAGGCATGGACAAATTACATTGGGTCCTGGAGGCCATAGTTAATAATTTATGTCTAAGAACAAAGAGAAGGCAATAGCACATTTTGAGCAAGGAATAACATAGTCTACTTTATGTTCTTTGTTTTTTTTTTTTTTTTTTTTTT
>NW_012117389.1:618166-622108 GCF_000951035.1 Colobus angolensis palliatus | reverse complement strand
GGATGGTCTTGATCTCCTGACCTCGTGATCCGCCTGTCTCGGCCTCCCAAAGTGCTGGGATTACAGGCTTGAGCCACCGCGCCCGGCCTACTTTATGTTCTAAAAGAATAATTCTGGAGGCTGTTTATAAAATGTATTATAAAGGGTCAAGAATAGAAACAGTAATGCCAGTTAGGAAATTATTTCAGTAATTCAGGGGAGGTGATGGTGGCTTTGACCAGGATTGTAGCTGCAGAGATAGTGTGAAATTGTCAAACTCTGAATATATTTTGAAGGTAGAGCCAAAAGGATTTACTTACAGATTAGATGTAGGATGCAAGAGGAAAATGGGATTTGTATCAGCAACATTATAACTAGAGTCAAACTGTCTAGTAGTGAGTTGGACAATAAATGGGTCAGAGGAAGAGATTACTGAGGGCCAAATCAGGAAGGTTTCACAGTCTTCAAGGAAAAATCTGAGTGTGTTTATGTGTGTGTCAGTGTGTGTGTGTGTGTGTGTGTGAGAGACAGAGTACAGAGATACAGAGATAAAGAGAGCAATTTATCTTATTGAAGATGATCCTGTTGACAATTTACTTCTACAATTGGCCAGAGATAATATTTCTGTTTTGATTGACTGAATTGAGGAGGTCTTTGCTTTGTCAAACTGCCCCTGGAGGTGACACTTCAACACAAACTAGGGCACACCCACTTGGTGACTTCTGAAGTAGCAATGATTGTTACAGTGTCTCAAGCTGTGCTTAATGGGGAGACATGGCTGGGGTATCTGCATGCATTGTGCAGATGCAGGAGAAGAGAAAGAGCAAACCTATCTCCCCAGCTGTGGCTAGAAAGCCTGCCCATTAGATGTCCTTTTGCACTTCACAGGCAGGAGGATATTCCGCAAGCAAAGCCATCCCACAGGTGCAGAGCTGGAGCACAATTGATTTCCTTTGTGGAACTAGCCACAGAGAAATCCTTCATGTATGCTCCCAGACTCGGTGGCAGTTTCAAGTTGATGTGAAGTGTAGATACATAGCATGGAAGTGTTACTGTTGGAACATTTTGGAATTTCAAAGCATCGCCTGATGGGAGAAGGTGTAGAAAGCAAGCACTAACCCTCCTGCCAGAGAAAACAGGGGTTAAAGAAGGGAAGCAGTTTTTCACATGGTGGAAAGCAGAGTCACACTTTTTCTTTTATTACACTGCATTGAAATTTTCTTCTTTAATGCCTCTATATTCCAGGAACTGATCTTTCTTGTTCCTCTTTAGCAGAGTGACTGCCACATAGTATATGCTGATGAGATATTGTGGTTGAATGAATGAAAAATTGAACCTAAATCAACCTTAGAGTCTCTGCCAACTGAGTCATATTGTCAATATTTGTTGCTAACAAATATGAAATTCCAGTTCCTGTTCCTGTCTTTGTGCTTGCTACCTGTGACACAATCAAGCTATGTCTATGTAGTGTTGCTGGAGCAGTTGGTTTTGTGGAACTTGCCAGGAAATGGAAATAAGTCAACAGTCTCAAATGATCGGTTTGAGTGGTATTTTTTCCTGCTCAGTTGCTGAATCTTTTGTCTGAATTGACAAAGTAAACAAATAAACAAAAACCAAATAAATCAAAAAGCACATTGATGTCGCTAGATGCAATTACATCCATGTCCTGACCTGTGGCTGTCGGCATAAAACCTGAGACACTGAACAGTGGGATAAAAGTTTGTATATACGACTATTCCTTTTCATCACCTTAGGGTTTGAGGTGGGGTGGAGATGGTCAGATCAGTTGTTTGATGTCATGAATTGAAAATACTCAACTGATTGAGTCAATTTTTTAGTACTTATATAATCAGGGCTCTTGTATAATCAGTGTCCACTTTTTCCGTAAGGTATCAGGCTCTTTGTCACTTCTCAAATACACCCTTTTTAAAGATTACAAATATTGGATACCTTAAGTCATCCCTGTTTGAAGATTTCCCCACCTAAACCTCTCCAGCCATTCTCTGCACCTCCCCCCTACCTTGGCAGCTGCGTATCTTCCAAAGACTTCCTTTCCAATCAAGACTGAAATACATGTTTAATTTTTGAGTAACCAAATATGGGACTGTCTGTATCAGCAAGCGATATTTTTGCCAGTCAGTCCTGATTTGATGAATTGAAGGTTTCCATAGACTTTCCCAGGTGCCAACTGCTTAAGCTAAACAATGACACCAAATGAAACTGCCTATCAAACAAAGGCACATCAGGAGGAGAAACAAAATGTACTGATGTTATTAAGGCTGCCTCCACTGAGGGGCTATAAGCAAGGTAAAGTCTTCATATTGCACAAGCCAGCTAAAACAAAGAAAGATAGAGCTAACACAAAGAAAAATAGGAGAAAACACACAAATAGGACCTAAGATAATACCTATAGAAGAAAATTTAAATTGCAGATGGATTTGTCATCTCTCATCCTTCACATATAGAAGGAGGCTATTTCTGTATCTCTCCTGTTTGGCGTGTAATCTTTAATAACAAACATGTAGTTTTAAACAGTATGTTAATAAACAAATAAAATGCATAATATTGTCAGGTCTAATAGAATGTTTCCATGAGTTAAAAGTTTAATTACCCCATGGTAACATAACTGTAAGTGAACTTATTTTCCAATGAGTGGAGAAAAAGTGATTTTATAACAGCTTCCACATCCACTCCGTATTTATAATACAGTTCTGTCCATCACCAGCAGCCTGATATTACAAAGAGCAAAAACACTTAACGGACTTGCTCTTATTAAACGATGCATACCATCTAATACTGGGGGAAAGAAAACTAAGACAGCAGTTGGGAAGCAATCTATTTTATTTATTCTCGCCACTGCATTTTTTGGACCTGTAATATATTCCACCTATCAGAAAGCTTTATCTCAGCTGGAAAATATGAATTCTTATTTTGGTATTCAAAATTCCAACTCTTTGTGAAATTCTAAGTGCCTTTAAAAAATTAAAATGGCATTTATTATTACAGGTAAAATACATGGTTACATTCATATTTTTAAAAAGTGTACATTTAAAACTCACATCCTTAAAAAATAAATAAATGATTAAAAAGCAAAATAAAACACACCTTGTCAACAGCATAATTGAAAATGAGAACTTTCCTTCATTGGTTTGATTTCAGCTTGCTTATCAGGTTTTATGCTTACTATGTATCGAAAAAAAATGTACTATTGTGCCACATATCCAAAGAGAGAATAATATCACTACAAAATATTTAAACTGTTTTCTTTACTGCTAGCTATCATTTTATCAGGATGCTGCTGAGCTTCTTGGGAGTTGTAGTTTTCAGTTCTGGTTAACTAGTAGGTATAAGAATGCTTGAATCAGAATTCACAAGAAGAGGATGTATTTTGGAATTCTCACAAGTAAAGAAATGAAATAAAAGTATGAAGGAAAGGCCACTAAATGATCTATTTTGTACTGCTTGCATGTAGTATTTTTGATTCCTTTCATTTTTGATCACGTAACTGTGACAATATAGGGTGATTCAAAAATAATTGAACACTTGCATGAATATTTACTCAGTAACTAGGTGCTATATGAAATTGTAGAATGTACCTAATTATAGAGTTACAAGTAGCTAACCATTGGAGACGTTTTGGCTTCTTGTTCATATATAACCTGGTTACTGAATAATAAATGTTTGAGTGTTCTATTGTATTTGACTACTCTATAATTATTTGTTGTGGAAAGCGTGCATGGATGCCCTTCAATTAAAATATATGCTGCAAAATAGCAAAGACCATTTTAAGTTCTCTTGAAAACGTTTCCAAGTCATCCATCAACAGATATGTATTCTTTTTATTTTAAATGCATAGTCTTCTTCCTTTTTTTTTTTTTTTGAGACGGAGTCTCACTCTGTTGCCCATGCTGGAGTGCAGTGGCACCATGTCTGCTCACTGCAACCTCCACCTCCTGGGTTCAA
>NW_012117389.1:575911-618116 GCF_000951035.1 Colobus angolensis palliatus | reverse complement strand
TTTGAGACGGAGTCTCACTCTGTTGCCCATGCTGGAGTGCAGTGGCACCATGTCTGCTCACTGCAACCTCCACCTCCTGGGTTCAAGTGATTTTCCTTCCTCAGTCTCCCGAGTAGCTGGGACTACAGGCGCGCACCACCACACCTAGCTAATTTTTGTATTTTTAGTAAAGACAGGGTTTCACCATATGGGTCAGGCCGGTCTTGAACTCCTGACCTCGTGGTCCGCCTGTCTTGGCCTCCCAAAGTGCTGGGATTACAGGTGTGAGCCACTGCGCCCAGCCGTAAACGCGAAGCTAGTCAAGCGTGGTTGTTGGGGGAGACCATATTTTTAAAGTAAATTTTGATCTTACTAAATGAGCTCCTGTACTATGGCAAGAAAGTGAGCAATATATATATGTACTTGAAACCAAGAAGTCAAATTTGATATCGAAAGTCAATACATAGATAGACACATAAAATGATACTTAGATACAGAGAGAGAAAAAAAGAAAATACACTCACTACTGGGGACTGGACACATGGACTGGATTGGATCCGTGTTGTTAAAGAGCCTCCGAAAAAGACTCTGACTGGGTCTGTACAAGCTTACCAAATTGTCCATTTTGACTAAATTGACCAGTCAATTTAATGAAATAGCCACTTAACTCCCCCTACCTCAATTTGACCAAAACCACCTGTTAAGGAACTTGGAGACAGTCTTATTTTCCTTATCTTTCCAAACAACAATTCCCTCTACTGCTGTACTCACCTGTCTCCTCCAAGCAGCCCTTTACTGGTTCAATTGTTTTCTCAATTGTGATTGGAGTTAGGAAATAGCTATTTGTTCCCCAGGACACAAATTTTCCTGGGATTGAGGGAGTTACAGTAATCAACTGGGCTGATGGCTGCCCTGGGCAGAACCATTTAAAGGCTACCGAGGAGCAGGTTAAACTCCTGAGTGCTCTAGTATCCTGCTTAAATCAAAAAATCCATGAACTGCTGGTTTTGCATTCAGTTCACCATTTCATAGCCTGCACTTTGCTTCTCAGATAGTGATCTGAAATACTTATTCAGCTACAATTTCTCTTGGGGCTAGCCAATAAACTGAGCAGGTCAGGCCAAATCACAATTCTTCAAGAAACAGCCACCTGATGAAAAGACTGTTTACTGTTTAGACTTAGATGCCTTGATTTTGAAATGTATAATGAGAACGAAAACGTAATTGTGCATTTTTAATTGAAATGTGCTTATTTCCATTTTAATTCTTATTACATTTCTCTGCAAGAGACAATGTATTTATGAAAACTTCCAAGAGAACATGCCAAGAAAGGTCTAGAAGGCTCACTTGCTTTTTTCCCTGGGCATGAGATACCTACCATCTTCCACAAGATGGCAGGCAGTTTTCATTTTACTGTTGGTGATCAACAGGAAATTGCTCCACTCTCAAATGACAGCAACCCCAGGTAGCTAGGGTGACATTTGCTTTACATTATGATACACACTAATTAATCATTAGTGATCCCAGAAGTAAGTCTGCTAAAAATTCTTTGCTATGGCTTTTCACAGCAGGGGCTTTCAATATTGATACTATTACATGCACATATGTTCAGCCAGTATATGTTATAGCCATGGCTTTAAGCTTTCAGGTTATTTTAATTAATATTGCCTAGATTAATATTCACCTCTTATTTGGAAGGCGAAATCGTAAGGCTAGTAAAATAAATACAGAAAGACAAAGCAGTGAACAAAACTCTGAAAAGCTAAAGGCAACTTTGCCGAGTTTTCAGCTTGAAGCTCCTTTGTCTTCTGGCATTTGCTGACATCGTCAACTTTTTCCCAGGCCCAACTCAAAATCTCTGGGGCAAAAATCCTTTAAAGATTTTGGTTGGCAACACCACTGCACACTTAGCTTGCACGCTATGGTCTCAAAACACATCGCCTCATGAAGGATTTACTCCATCTCATCAACAGGAAATGTTCACATTGCCTTTCAACATGAATTCAATTTCACAGCAAGAAGCCTCATTATTATAAGCGATTCCACCAGGCATGAGCCACAACCCAAGCTATAGACAATGAGCACAGATGTTCTTCTAACTTAAGAAGAGCCTTTCAGAAAGGTTCATCAACCACCTGAACAGCCACAGCCAACCCAGTTTTCTCCACCACATGAAGCTTGACCAAGACAAAGATCACCTGCCTGAATGTACCACACCCAATTCCACTCTTAAGCAGTTTAGGTTCACACTTTAGTTCTAGTTATAACTGGTTAGTTCTCTACTCTGTTCAGCTCCACCCACCCCTAGGCCTTGTTAACACATCTCTTGTAAAGTTTCTATTACCCTTTCATTAAAATTTAGTTTTCTTCTGATAGGGACACTGCCTTCATAACCACTTTAGCAGTGTTTTTAGAACTTTAATGTGTAGATGTGTCACCTGCAAATCTTGATAAAATGCAGATTCTGATTCAGTGTGTCAGGGGTTTAACCTGAGATTCTGTATTTCTAATGAACTCCCAGATGATCCTGGGTGCTGTTGGTTTACAAGCCGCACTTGAGTCAGCAAAGCTCTAAATTTCCTTCATTTATCCACACTCCATACATCCTGGGGTAAAAAGACTGACAAGAGTTTCCAGACTCCCCATTCCAGACTCTTCTAGGCTTATTTTCATCAATGACCCCTCTTCTTTCGAAGCCTTCATTATTTGACTGATAAAATTTTCAGAGTCACCTTCAGATCTCTCTGCCAGGCTTTCCACTTCATTCACTAAACATTCTGAAACCCAGATTACCATCTTTTTTCCACCAGATCCCCTCTTACCTCCTGAACAACCTCAACCTTCATGCAGATAACTAATTCATGACATTGGCCTTGATCCACTTTATTCCAAGGACCTTCATCTATATTCTACCTTACCAATCATCTTAGTGGCTACATCATGACCTTATTGTCATCTGAAACTGTTCTTACCCTAAATTCTTAAACCTCAAAATTTCCCTCTCTTACTTCAGTCTGCAAGAGACTCCAAGCTCTCTTTTTCCTCAGTCCCACTAAACATATGCTCCTACCCCCATTGGACATCGGACTTTCCCCTCCTTGTATACTTCCCTATTCTTGCCACCAGGTGCTTTCACCTCTATCTCTACCCATTCAGGAGACCATGGTTAATCACTTCTAAACTCAATAATAATACATTTTCTCTAACGTCATCTTTTTCTGAGACTACTGTGCTAAACTTAATCCTGGGTGCACCCATAGTTATTGTTTTACTCCTCCCCATCTATAAAGATCCTAGTGAGCACACACACACAACTTATCCTTCTGAGTGGCCCCACTATATACTCATATATCCACCTTCAGTTGGGCCTGCAACACTGCTGCTCAATGCTCTTATTTGTTTCCTGACAAATGCTTTTCTGACCCTTTCTTTGCTTCTCAAACTGTCATGTTATAAAACATAAATGTCCTCAGTTCCCATTCCTTCCCACCACAAAGTCTTTCCAGATCTTCATCCAATCTGTTTTCCTTTTCTCCTGTTATATCTTCATTTCAAAATTAATCCCAACAATTTTATTAACCTTAGAGTATAAATCTCTGTTATGCTCTTCATTCGACCTTGATGCATCAATTTTCCATTTTCTTAAATTGTAACACTTTTCTTTCCCATTGGGTCCTTTCTCTCAGCCAACACACACTCTCATGTTTCCCTTACTAATCATCAACCCTCAACCAAAAATGCTCTTCATAATGTTATTTCTTATTCACTCTAGATATAATCTCAACCTTACTTTTTATTTTATAAACATTAAAAATAATTCCCTTATTCATCGTTGCTACTTTGTAAATCATCCATTCTCTTATGAATTCCCTATAAGTGTGTATCCTAATATAAAGTAAATGTCACACTTAGGAGCTGCCTCTGCAACTCCACTAAATAGCCTCTTAGTTTTCAATCTCAATAGCCTTATAGATGCCCTCAGTGTATTTCACCCCTTGGCAACATTTGACACCTATGCTCAGTCTCCAACAGAAATGTTTTCCTCCTATCACCTTGGTTCTCTCAGCCTTCGTATTTCACTTTTTATTTCTTCTGCTGATTAATCACTGTTATATCACCATCAAATTCTTAATGTCAATGCTCCAAAGAGTTTGCCCTTAGCCCTCTCTCTGGATTTTACACTTTTATCTCTTTCTTCCTGGGCTATCACTGGCATTCCCTTGATACCAGTTTTCTCCGTAATGCTTATTATGTTCTAACTTATATTTTACTTATTTATTATGTTTATTGGTGTCTACCCCCTCCCTACTTCATCCCTGCAAGAATGTCAGCCCCATGAAAGCAGGGAATTTTATCTGTACGCTCACATACATTAAGCCTCTGGATTGATACCTGGAACATAGTAAGTGTTCAATAAATTTTGTGGAATAAAGGAACTATCAGTTATGAAATAATCAGTGCCATATCTAGATCTCTACACTTAATCCTTCTCTTGAATACACATATTCTTATGGTTATTTTACCAACACTTCAAACTTAATGTGGCCCAAACCAAAGTCATTACATCTGCATGTGCCAAACTTGCTCTTCCTGCAATTGTTCCTAGCTCAGAAGAAAGTTTGAAGTCATTTTGACTCCTTTATTTTATTCACCATGCAAAGCCAATCAGTCATCAAGTCTTGTGGATTTAAACGTCTCCAATGGCTTGCATACCTATGCCCCTTCTGTTTTCATCCTCACATCCACAGCCACAGTCCCATTTCTCCTCTTGCCTGCAATCTTAAAATATCCTCCTAAAATTACTTTCCTCCTGCCGCCAGTTTCTCACTATCATCTATCCTACACAACCTTACCTGACTTATTGTCTCCCAAAAAACAAGTCTGATAACATCACCTCTCTTTTGAAAAGTCTACAAATAATGTTCATTTTCTATAGGCCCAAATCTGAATTTCTTGGCCTGACCTTAAATTTCTTCTATCATCTATCACCTCTGAATCTCTTTTTAGGTTTCATCTACATATTTTTTCACAGTCCCTATGCTCTAGACATTTCTAATCTGGATACTCACATGCCCAATGAAGAGAAAATATTCTAAGAGAACACAGATTCGAAGAGATTAGAAGAATGGTGACTTGTTTAAACAAAATATGACAAGACTCACTGGATAAACGGAATGACTTAAAAGTAACTTTTGGCAGGGAATTGAGATCTGAAGAAGTCAAGACAAAACTCTGATAAAACCCTACTTCTCTGCTCCAATGGCCTAGTTGGGGTTCTCAATGTGAGACCCATGGGCTATCTGCATCAGAATTTTCTAGAGGTGAACCCTGGTATCTTTATTTATAGCATACTTCCCAGGAGATTCACTCACATCTTCAAGGTTGAGAACAACTGACTTAGGGAGCAATATCCATATTTTTCATTTTTGAAGGGCATGAGAAAAAATATCTGTGTCCTCGTACCCCTAAGCAGATGGAAAAGACACTGAATTGGGAGTCAGAAAAGTTGGTTTCTTTTCTTAGCTTTGTTCCTTACTTGCCATATGCAAATGCAGAGACTGGTGGAAATGACCCCTCAGGACCCTTGTCATCATAGGAATTTTTGTTTCCTTGGGCCTCATCAACTCACATCCTAGAATTTTATGCCACCACAGTGAATTTCAGGCCATCACCCTGATCAACAACTATGAGTTAAGAAATGACTGAGAAAGTGACTCAAATATCCCTTTCTCGGGGACACCTTCATTGTCGACTATACCTAAAAGAACATTGTCGACTATACCTAAAAGAACAAGGCCTTGTTCAATGCTTGTTATTCCCCTGGCCAAATTTATTTTTTGCCATTGCAGTTAACAGTGACTTATTATGTGTTTCACTCCATTATCTTGCTGACTGTCTATCTTCCTCCACTGTACTGTGCGCTCTGTGATGGCAGGGGTTGTGCCTATTTTGTTTGTTCATGGCTATGTCGTTTGAATCTTTAACAAAGCCTGGCATATATAGTTTCATAGTTCTCCTCATTTTCTTGGTTCTCACTCCTTATCTTGTCCCTTTACTCTGTCTCTGTCTCTCTTTCCCTACTCTCTCTCTCTCGTGGCTTTCTCTCCCTTTCTCTGTCCTGTACTCTGACCTTTCTATACCCCTTAAAGCTGTGACAAGGAAGATGGGATAAGGCGGACAGGTTGATAATAGAGGGTAAGTCATGCCCATTTTCAGTCTCTCAGTTTATACAGATGAATCCCAGATTAAGGAAAATTTTCTCCCTAGAACTTTGAGAGAGAGGTTCTTCTAGACCTGAGAAGATGTTTAGCAGAGTTTTATATATATTGTGTATTACGGATACGCTGACCTCTGAACCTAAGTTTAGGGGATAATGCTGATGATCTCTGTAAGGAGAGCACCACTAATCCACTTAGATCATTAACAAGCAAGCAAACAACAGTAACAAAAAATTAATTCAAACAAAATAGCAGACAATGGTTCCAAGACATGGATTTCATTAAATTTTGGCATGAAGTTATGCAGACTACAGTTTGCCTTTCTGCAAGAGGAACTCATCCACAGGGTCATCTGGAGGCAAAATTATGGAGCAGAGCATATTTGTCTCTGGCTCCACCCTATGAGCATCTTTTTCATTCCTTTATCTCACAGTAGCTCACTCAAGTATTCTATCCTCCAGCTCCCCACTCAGATGGCATGAACCATCTTGCCCTACTGAGGGTAAGCCCTCCAGAGCCCAAGCTTCCACCCAGCTCGGTAGACCAGAGAACTTTGGCCACTATGCCAATAGGAATAATAAAACATATTTTTGTCAACTGGGACCTTCTAAAAGGAAGATAATGCTTCCTCCTTTGCTAATGGCCTTACTGGTGTGTTGGTGATGTTAAGGATAGGGATTTTGAGAATGAGAATGGAAAAAGAAGTGTCTTAGAGTAAATCTGTTTTTCATGTCTTCTAATGCAGCTATTGAAGCAGCTGCCCACTCTTACATGAATAAGATGGAAACATCTCTACAAATCTTGGAGTCAAATTTAATACACAAAGACTGTCATGCCATTTAGCCAGAAAGATACATTCAGCAAACTTGTGTGAGCCAGTAGAAGAGTGCTAGGTCCTAGGAGGCTGCTCAGTAAATATGTGCTAAATGAAGACACAAAGCTAGGTCTTATGGAAGGCTGAACCTTTTATGCAAATATTAGCTGGTACAGTGAGCATAAAATAAGTGGTAAGGATTTGGTTTCAAACTATAGAAAGGGCAAACGGAAAGAAACAGCCTCCGAAGTAGAGATTTATATTTTCATTTAAAACAAATTAAACACTATCCTTTTTTCTCTGTTGGAACACAAGATTATCCTTTCCTCTCTGTTGGACAACAAGCAAGTTTCAGGTCTCTCATGATCTTACCAAAGCTATATTTGAGGCTTAGTGTAACCAGTGAGCAACTTAGCCTCTCTGCCTCCCAGGAGATGCTCCTTTTAAGAGCTTGGCAGCAAGCAATTGCCTTTAAAGGGAAAACCTTGAGGCCAGTTTTTACTCTGTCAATTGAGGATTTAGCCTTTGACTCTTCGTTTAACTTCTGTTTTGGACAGGACTATGGACCAGGACACTAAAAGATGGAGAGGGCAAACTCATAACCCTGTATTCACAAAGATTAATGAAGAAAAGATCTAATATGAATCTTAAGAATACTTGAAAGTTCTGGACCCTTTGCTTCCCTCTCTCTTACCCAATCAGGCTAGCTGCAAGTCAATTTGACAATTAAATATGAGGTGACAACTTGGTGTTAAATGCTGTTTTTTCCATTGATCTGTCCATCTATCCATCCAACAAATTTTAACTGAGTATCCACTATATCAATGCAATATGTTAGGTGCTAGATAACGTAAGCATGGCCTCTAGGTTTCATGTACATTATAATCAAATGGGGGGGGACAATTTTTCTGCTGAAAATTTTGATTAAATGTCATCAAAATAACAATATTACATGTTGAGGATTTACTATGTGACTTGCACAGATCCAGATACCATGTATGTATTATCTATTTTAATTCTCACAGTAACCTAGCAAGTGAGTCTTACTATCCTCATTTTACAGATGAAGAAAAGGAGGCTCATAGAGGTAAAGCAGCTTGTTCAAGATCACAGAGATACTAACTTGCATAGCTGGAATTTAAACACATGGCTGAATGATTCCGAAGCCTGTGCTCTTTCCAGAGCATCCTATTGTCTCTAGAGAGGCAGTTAAAAGAGCAATCAGAATTTTTTTTATCTAAACAAGCCAGATCTCTTTTCCTTCATGTTGACCTTTCCTCAGAGACTTCTGTTGATGATATGAAATGTCTGGGCACATACATATTTACCCCAAAGAACATTTTCCATGAACTTTCAAGAAAATCAATTGTGTAATTATGTACTCTGCCTTGTTGAATGACTTATAATTGTGTGTTTTACCTTTTATAACCATTCTCAATGGCAATCAAGATGGCACAAAAAAGATACATAGTGTCTTTATTGAATCATGAGCCTGTGACAATCCATTGAGTCAAAAGGGAAGAGGTCTACGGGCCACTGCTATGAGCTTTTGATCACAAAAGTTGAAGGCTCCAAGTACTGACATCACTGAGCCCGAGAGTCTTACTCATTTATGGATTTATGTTTGTACTCCAGGCATAGTATGAGACCAAGACAGCATCTCTCTAAACAGAATTTTGTGAGCACAACACTACTCAGCCAATGGTGCTGGGCTCCAGAGAAAATCCCTTCCACACATACATACAGGGTTCTCCCACCTGTCTCTTTCCCCTAGCCTGGAGGGTTCTTTATCTATGTGTTTACTTGTAAATATCTGATCCTCCCATTGAAACCCAACTAAAATTACACATTCTCCACAATGACCTCTCCAACAATTTCAGTCAGAATCAATCTGTATCTGCTTTCCTCAAAAACCTATACAGATCTTTGCCAGATAAATTTTTTTTTTAATCAGAATTTGGTTCAATGGGTATTTTTTCATCTATGAGATTGTGAACTCCTAGCAGTCAGGGACTTTCTCTTGATCTTCTCTCTATCCCCACAGCATCCAATACGGTATGTATGAAATGTTTTACTAAATATTAAGTGCTTATTGAATACATTCAGTTGATTAATCAAAAATTTAAACAAATTGTTTCTAGACCACAATCCCCCCAGCTCACACCCCACTTGGGGCCCTGGCACTGGAGAGGTGAGGAGGCAGAATAATAATGAAAAAAACTTTGACTTTGAAGATAAACCATGCTGAGCTCAAATTTAACAATGTAACTTCTTGAAAGTGTAAATCTAGGCAAATTATTTTGCTCTCTGAGCCTCAGTTTTCCTTGTCTATACAATTGGGATAACAACTCTCACAAAATTGTTGAAGGAAATAATATGAGACAGGTGTATGTATATACACACATGTACATATGCACACATATACCATACATTAGACACACAAAAACCTTAGTTTCTCTTTTTCTTTTAGCATAGGCACAGGCCCAGTGTAAAAAAAAAAACAAAAAACAAAAAAAAAATTAACCCATGCTATTGTAGAAACTAAGAGAAAACTTCCCTTCTGCCTTCTGAAGGTCCACTGAAAATGAACCAATAGGCAGATTAATAGGAGAAAAGGTATACAAAGTTAGTTAACGTTGTAGGGGAATGATTATCCAATACCCCAATGAGGTCCAGATGCTTATGTACCCTTCTTCATAGGGTAAGGGAGATGGGAGTGTAGGAGTAAATGACTTTTAGGGGGCAATGAATGGACCTGGGAAGCAGACATTATCTTATGAGTGATTCTACTTGGAAATCGAATAGGACTGGAGAACAAACAATGGTTTCGGACAAAGTTTGAAGTTCATTATGCTCTAGGTGTGGTGGTTAATTTTCAGTCTTTTCCTCTGTGATGTAAGTTTTAATCTTCTCTGTTTAACAAAATTTCAGGGAAGGGATCTAAGGCAATTCCTCTTTGGGGGCCTGGTTACTAGGTAGAAAAAGGTACTTCAGAGAACAGCCTCATCCTATGCTTTGAGAAAAACAGAGGCTTGAGGGACAGGAATGGGGGAGGGTCAGAGAGACCTTGAGGCAACTTCTTTAGTTCAGCATGTCAAAACACCATATTTTGGGGTGTAGTTTTCTGAGCTCCAACACTATCACGGGTTGTCAATCGACAAGTCGTCAAATGAATTCACATTTACTAAGCCAAGTAAATTTTACTATTTGCCAAGCTCTGTGCTACATTTTACAGGGGAGATGGAGGAATAGAAGCAAAAGGCTCTGCATTCAGAGAGCTTACAAACTATTGGTAGAGGCAAGAAAACCATGAGAGACACACATTAAGAATCCCAGAAGACATATAGTAATTGCCAGAGGTATTCAGAAGAGAAATAGGTCTAAATGGACTGATAAAATTGGGGAAAGCTCCAATGCCCTTTGAAGAATATGTTGAGACACAACAGAAAGAATAGAAAGTGGTCATTCTAGTCAGGAAAAATGACATCTGTGCAAATGTTGGGGTGGGAGCATGCTCTCAGCACAGTGGAGAGCCAGGCACTCAGTCTGGATCCCTCTGAGATTAGGTATTGGGGGTTGGGTGAGTGTTGGATAGTGGAGGGCCTTGAGTACCCAGTTAAAATTAACATTAATAGTCATTGGCAAAGAGCAGTCCGTGGGGTCCCCTTACTGGAAACTGACTTCCAATTTAGGAGACATCTCTGCTGAGGCCATGTTTTTCATATATATAAAGTGCCCACTAAAAAGCAGCAGTCAGGACCACTGGGCTGAAGGAAGGAAGGAGTTTAGTTATCCTGAATTAGCTTCCGGAGTTGGGAAGTCTTTGGGCCCTTTGTGTCTGACAGCAGTGATAGGTTGCCCTTCCCCCACCGGAGCTATCCTCACTGCATGCTGGGGCCTGACTCCCCCACAATTCCAACAAAGCTACCCCAGAGAATCCAGTGAAAGTAGGCATCACTCAGCTCCAGGCTGCACATCTCACACTGCACCCACAGAACTGAAGTCTACTACAAGTGCCCCAGAATGGTTTGCTGGCCATGGCTATAGGGTAAGGCCTCCTGCTCCTTCATGCGCCTGGGGTGGGGGACGGGAGTCACACTGATTGGCTTCCAGCTGGCTTTGCTGAGCTCTAACAATAATAAAGATGGGACTCTTTACCAGTGAGGTCATTAATTGAAGACTAGGAGGGGGACAAGCTCTGCACCCTGCTCTGGATTCCCCCCATCCCCCCCACTGCCCTGCCTGCCACCACCTGCTGGGTAGGAAAGTTTTCTTGGCAGGAAAGAGGAATGGTGAATGAGGAGAGGCCAGGTGGTGGGGTGGTTTGCTCTGGGAGGCTGGATGGAATGACGACAGCATTGTGAGCCTCTGGTTCTGTGTGGGCGAGCAGAACAGTAGCGCGGAGCCCTTATCAGGTGAACTCAAGTGCTTATCAGCTCACTCCACCAACTGCTGCCTCTCCTCCCCCATGCACCTCCAGGCTGTTTATTTTCTGTTAGAAAAAGGGGATCTGCATGTCAGCTCATTTGCATTCTTTGGTCCCAAACAAAACCATATTAAAGTGCATTGAAGAGCCGGGCTAACTGGACAGGCTGCTTGCCTTGGGGAAGAAAAAGTCCTTAGGATGAAAAGGAGGCAATGTAGTATTCTATTTTCATGCCAAGTACAATGCCTGCATAGGGGGAAAAATTCTCCCGTTCATTCTAATCAGCAAGCCTGAATGTGATAATTAGTTAGCATCTTCTTCAACAGCTTTCAGATATATTATTTTGTTTTTCATTATTTTTTACCAACTTGTTTTAAGACCTGTAAATGTAGCTGGAGAATAAAAGAAAGGGAAGGAGGGAGCAGCAACTTCAGCAGTGGCCTGGTGATCTCTCCAGAAGTGTGGATGCAGTTCCTTTTCTTACTTGGGAAACAGATGGTGTTTTATGCTTAACACAATCAGCACCGCCTCTCTATCTGTGCCCCTAACCTTCCCCACCTGTGTGAAACCTAATCAGCGCCTAATGAACATACTTGGAGCTGTCTGGATGGAATTAGTCCCAGTAGGAGCCGGCCTTCAGGTACCCAGCACTCTCTTAAAGCTGTGTAGCTGCAAAAGACAAGAAATCTTTACATCAGGGCTAATTAAATAAAGGTCTGCCTCTGCAAAATACATGGTGTCTCTCCCCACCCCCTCAGAAAGTAGGCAACACTCAGAGTATTACATTGTTTAGCTTCTCCCAATAACTATGGGCAAAGGTTTGTATTTTGAATTTCATCCAAGAACATGAGACACCAGATTCCTTTTCAGTCATTCCCACTTGGGTGTTGGCCTCCTTTGTGCAAATGGATGCACACTAATGACCACAACATTTAAGACAAACTTGCCCCCTTCCCATTGACAAATCTATAACCGGGTCCCAAGGCAACAAAGAGAGGAATTAGTCAAAGTGCTAGTTTAAACACACAGACACACACAAACTGTGGCATTATCAAATTATTTTTGATATATTTGGAATTTTATGAAATACTACAACAAGCTAGAGGCTTCTGGGTAATATGTGAATCACTAGGAAGAAACCCACCATTTTCTGGTCAAAAGCTGTTCCTTTTGATGACATAACAAGGTCAACAGGTCATGGTAGTTCCATTACCTCACCTTGAGTTGAACCCTTCTGATGACATACCAAAGTGTAAATCATCATGGATTAGCCAGAATGCCCCTCCCCTCACGCTACCCACATCTCTTTAAAGTTTGTAAGGAATGGGAACCCACAGACTCTGTCTTTACTCCCTTCATCTCCCTGTGGATTTCACTGAAGGGTCATGCTAGTGCCCCTCACCTCTCTGCCTTGGGATCTGAAGGATTCTTACGCCTGTCCCAGTTTCATGGAACTAGAAACAATATGAATCCTAGATTGGCTTAGCTCAGTTAGGTCCAAGCAAGACCACTGGCTCATTTCCTTGTCCTAGCCTGGACTTCCATTAATCTGTAAACCAGAGGTAAGCAAACTATAGATAGCCCTTGGACCAAATCCTTTTTTTTTTTTTGTAAATAAAGTTTTATTAGCATGCAGTCAGCCCTATTTGTTTATGTACAGCTTATAACTGCTTTCCCACTACAATAGTGGAGTTGAGTAGTTCTGACAGAAATCATATGGCTCATAACGGCTTAAAATATTTGGTTATTTAGCCTTTTACAGGAAAAGTTTGCTGGCCTGTGTTCTAACGTTTTGTATTGCAGAGTTCTAATTGGGCCACACTATTCTTTCTTTGGAGCTAGTTGTATTCATATTTTGAAGGTCTGGTGGTTTCCCGTCTTTAGCTAAACTTGTCTCAGCATCTATTCACCATCAATTCACCATAGGTGGATACATAGAAATGAGGCAATGGCTGTTTCCCATCTTCCTTACCCAGAAATCCCAGAGGCGACTTCAGCTTATGTTTTGTGCCCTTACTCATCCTGCCCTTGTTTTAGAAAAGGTGAGATAGGAGAATCAGAATGCCTCCCTCTCAGATCTGAAAGGCACACCAAAAAACATGAATCACTTCTAGTAGAAAGTGCAAGTGATGAAGATGCTTCAGAGGACACAAAACAAATAATATCAAAGGTAGGAGTCCTCTGAGAGAACCTGACACAAAATACACCACTTTGTGTTGGATCTAAAACATCCTCAGAAGCCTCAATATTCCTTTTGACCACAGCCTCAGCTAACAGAGCTTTAAAGAGAATTCCCTGAAAACTGTCCTCAATATCTGTTTATGTCTGTTCCTCAGCTGTGGAAAGAAAGGGAAAATACTGTATTACATTTCTAAATATAATCAAACTCTGGGAAAGAACTTGCCATAACTGAAAGTCATTTGGAAACACATTTAAGTATATTAGCAATAGAATGAGCTGTGTTTCCAAGTCAGGAAGAATTTGTACCCTGCATGGAAGTCTTTGGCTACTTGATAACTTTATTTTTCTAAAACATTACTAGAAATATTTATTAATATGGAAATAATTGTTTTTAAAAATAAATCAGAAAATAGCATTAATGATAACTACTCTACTTTCTACTTAATGTTAAAAGCAGTAATAATAGCCGGGCGCGGTGGCTCAAGCCTGTAATCCCAGCACTTTGGGAGGCCAAGACGGGCGGATCACGAGGTCAGGAGATCGAGACCATCCTGGCGAACACGGTGAAACCCCATCTCTACTAAAAAATACAAAAACTAGCCGGGCGAGGTGGCGGGCGCCTGTAGTCCCAGCTATTCAGGAGGCTGAGGCAGGAGAATGGCATAAACCTGTGAGGCGGAGCTTGCAGTGAGCTGAGATCTGGCCACTGCACACCAGCCTGGGCGACAGAGCGAGACTCCATCTCAAAAAAAAAAAAAAAAAGCAATAATAATAAAAACATTTAAGAATTTATGAGGTGCCAGACACTATTCCAAGGGCATTGTATTTATCATCTCATCATCTCACAACTCTTTGAGATTCTTTTTATCATTTCAATTTTTCATTTTGGTTTTCAATTTATTTTAATTTTTTATTTATTCCCATAGTACAGCTGAAAATGATTGAAGTTAGAGTCAAGTAACTTGCCCAAGTTTTCAACAACTAACAAGTGGTCGAGATGGAATGAAAATATTATTCACCCTGACCCTCCCACCAAATCAGGAGCCATGATGCCTTCAGCTCTCTTGCTAGTAATAGAGATGAATTTGCCTGAACCATCCATACTCTCAGATCTGTTCCTCTAGTGTCTAACACCAAATGTTATAAGACATTCCTAAAATAGAGAAAAGCGGAGCCATTTTTGCTGGCATCCAGCTTATGGGCTTTTATAAGAACTATCCTGAGCAGAGGCAGAGGAGGGGGCTGCCTGCATATAATGAACATCTGAGGGATGCCTATTACTGGAAGAGTTCCTCACCACCACCACTCTGGCAGACCTTTCTTTAATATTATTCCTCTGGCCTAAAGTATTGTTTCTCCAAAGCATGTTCTGTAAAACATATTATCCTTCCACTTAGCAAAGAGAGCTGAAGGCAAAGGAGGGAAAGCAATTAGAAGGCTGTTGCTGTGGTCCAGGAGGGACACACCGAGGACCTAAATTGTGGCAGAGATAACAGAGAGGAAGGGCCAGAATCGAGATATGAAAACAGGCAGGACATTGTGACTGTATTGGGCAAGGATGGGCTAACTACTATAACAAGCAAATTCTGAAGTGCATAATGGTTCAAACCTCTTTGAAGGAGAAGTTTGTTTCTGCCTCACATAACAGCACTGAACACCTGGAGAAACAGGCAGATCAGCCATCCTCCACGGAGGGCATCAGACTGACAAGTGGCTCTGCAATCTGCAACATACGAGTTTCCATGTTGTTCTGGGAGCTATCCCCACTCCAGCAAGTTGAAAACCCTCTTCTGTGAAGCCACATACCTTTCTGCTAAGAACTCTGTTCGACAGTCATTTTCTCTTCATGTACCACTCTCTAATCTGGTTTCCCACAGTACTCTGGGCATATATCTCTCATAACAGTTATTATACTACACTAAAATTGTACATTTATCTGTCATTCCACTAGAAGGTAAGTTCTTTCAGAGTGAACACCATGTCTTATATTCATCTCTACACAGCTAGTGACTAGCTCTGTGTGCTAGGTATACAATAAATGCTTGGTAAATGTCAATTGAAAAAAAAATGAGTGAGTGAATGAATGAATGTATGTGTATCTCTTTACGAGCTCTTAAAGCTACACAATACTCATGGCTTCATCATTTTCTCAATATAAAAATATTAGCCTTTCTAGGATCTACATTTATGTTTTATAAAGTAGCCCACCATATAAGTCAATTCACAATAAATTGAATTCACAATAAATTGGAAATGAGCGTAATTTTCTATGCATGGCCTTTCCCATTTTCCTGACTACTCAGAATCAAAACTGAAAGATTTTGACCAATAGAAATACTGATGCTGTCCACCAAGCAATCCTGTAGAGGGATTGTAAAGTAAAACCTCCCCTGGATTTGGTTATTATACCAAGAATAATTGAGTAGTTTAAAACATGTCTGCCTTGTGACTTGGCCAGCATTTATATTATAACAATGGAAACTCACAAAAGTGTCTAGGGAGTCATTTATGCACTGGAGTGCCATATAAGAAACCCAATTGCATATAATGAAGTGTATAATGCACATAAACTTTTAATGAAGAGTAAAAGCATTGCCAGGCCTCTCCAGGAGCAACCCTTGGCTCATACTCTCCCCCGAGATCCCCTACTGAAGGAAAGGGTTAACCCAGCTGTTCCACTGCTGCAGAAATGGGAGGACCTAGGCCAGCTGCAGATGATACAAAGGTAGGAAATGAGTGAACAAGGCATGGGGCTGAATTGCAGTGCATGGGGTGGGCTCATCTACTGGTCGTCATCCAGCCTGATGTCTCCCAGCAAGCAAACCAGGTCAGCAATTGCACACTTCAGGGTGAGCTTGTTATGTCTCAACCGAGTGACAGTGTAGTATTGTGCTTAGGTGTTTGGGTTATTGAGTCAGGCAGATCAGGATTTGAATCCTAGCCCTCCCAGCTGTGTGACCTTGGACAAGTCACTGAATTTCTCTGAATCTCAGTCTGTAAAATGAGAAAAACAATAATGCCTACCTTCCATGGTGATTATGAGGATTCAAGGAGATAATGCAAATGGAAGCCCCCAGTTTATACCAGAACCTCAAGAAATGGCAGCTGATGTCATTTTCATTGTTAGAATCCACCCTCTCCCAGGGGAAAGGCTGTAATCCACATACTACTTCGGCTGCTTCCCACTAAATCTATGTTTGGTCTCCAAGGAAACCATGCAGCACAAAAAAACAATCCAAGAAAACACGTACCCATTATTGTTAGTTGGGAGTTAAGCCCAAAATCCTGTGAGCTGGGCTTTAGGACATGAAAATCTGAGAACCCCTCTTCCCCCTTTAGCTTTGAGCACAGGGCAGAGGTGTGCCTGAGAAGCTTCCTTTATGTTTACTGTATCAGCTAGATTTTGCTATGTAACAAACCACCCCAAAATGTAATGGCTAAAAACAATAGCTATGTAGCTCACAATTCTGTGGGTCAGTGATTTGGACTGGGTTCAGCTGGGTGGTTCTTTTGCTGGTCTTGGCTAGGCTAATCCATGCACCTGTTATTAACTGCAGTCAATAGCCATGTCCGATGGTTGGCTGGGTGTCAGCTCAAATAACAAAGTAAACTGGTTCATGCATCTCTAATTATCTACACAGCTAGCCTGGGTTTCGTCACATGGCTTCCTGAGGGATTCTAAAAGCAGCAAGAAAGTAAGTTCCAATGCCCAAGTGCTTTTCAAAACTCTACTTGTGTCATGTTTGTTAATGTCCTATTGGCCAAAGCAAGTCACAGGACAAATTTCAGGAGTGAAGAAACAGAGTCTGTCTTTTGATGGGAAGAACTGAAATGGCATGGATTACATTTGCTATTATATGGATTGCATGCAATTGCAAGGGCAGGGATGCATAACGGAGAATAATTCATGGTCGTTTTTTAATATTGACCTCACTGCCCCTCCCCACTTCATTTCCCACCCTTATCCCCTTCACTTGCTCCACTCCATACACACAGCATGTATGTCCCCATCTTATGACTTTGTACATAGTGTTCCCTCTGCCTAAAAAACACTTCCCTCAGATATCCACATGAATGTTGCATCAAAGGTCAGACCCAAGGTGAAGGGGGAATGAGGAGAAAAGCCCAGTCTTTCACAGCTGATTGGTTACAAATTGTTTTTGGTATCCCCTGACTAAGGTGTGCTCCCAGAGCTGAGTCTCTCTCTCTCGGTGTGCTTTATTGAGTTTCTTGAATATCTCCAGTGGGAATGTACAACTGCAACTACTATTTCATGGATGAAGTCAGTCTCTGGCCTCTTTTTTAAGCAGCTTTATTGAGATATAATTCACATACTCTGCAATTTGCCCATTTAAAGTGTACAATACAGTAGTTTTTAGTATATTCATAGATATGGGCAACAATCACCACAATCCATTTTATAACATTTTCATCACCTGAAAAGAAATACTGAATCCTTTAGCCGTTACAAGACTATTCCCCCACTCCACCTCAGCCCCAAGAAACCAATAATCTACTTTCTGTCTCTGTAAATTTCCCTATTCTGGACTTTCACATGAATGGAATTATATAATATGTGAGTTTTTTTAAACTCATGTCTTTTGCTTGGCAGAATGTTTTCAAGATTTATCCATGTTGTAGCATTTATCAGAATGTCATTACTTTTTATGGCTGAATGATATTCTATTATATAGATATATCACATTTTAATAATTTGTCAATTGATGGACATTTTGGTTGTTTTCACGTTTTGGCTATTACAAATAATATATGTCTACAAATGTACAAGTTTTGTGTTAACATAGATTTTCAAATCTCTCGGATAGATACCTTGGGATAAAATTGCTGAGTTATATGGTACCACTATGTTAAATTTTGGGAGAAGCTGCCAGACTGTTTTCCAAAGCAGCTGCACAATTTTACATGCCCACCAGCAGTGCATGAAAGTTCAGTTTTTCAACATTGTCAGCAATTATCTTTTTATGGATCTTTTTTATTCTAGCCATCCTAGTGGATATAAAGTAATGTCTCATTGTAGTTTTGATTTGCATTTCCCTGGTAATTAATGATGTTGAGCATCGTTTTATGTGTTTGTCATTTGTATATCTTCCCTGGGGAAATGTCTATTCAGATTGTTTTCCCATTTTCAAATTAGGTTGTCTTTTTTTTTTTTATTGAGTTGTAAGTATACTTTATACATTCTAGATACAAGGCCCTTATTAAATATATAAATTATAAATATTTTCTCCTATTCTGTGGATTGTCTTTTACTTTCTTGATAGTGTCCTTTGAAGCACAAAAGTTTTAAATTTTGATGAAGTTAAATTCATTTATGTTTTCTTTTTGCATGTATGCTTTTGGTATCATATCTAATAATTCATTGCCAAATCCAAGATAATGAAGATTCACCCCTATGTTTTCTTCTAAGGATCTTATTGTAGTTTTCACTCTTGCATTTAGGCCTTTGATACATTTTTAGTTCATTTTTATATTTGGTGTGAGGCAAGGGTTCAATTTCATTCTTTTGTATGTAGTTATTCAGTTGTCTCAATGCCATTTGTTGAATAGACTACTCTTTCCTCATTGAATGGTCTTGGGATCCTTGTCAAAAATCAGTTAACCACATACATATGGTGTATTAGCTCATTCTCATGCTGCTATAAGGATATACCCAAGACCGGGTAATTTTTAAAGGAAAGACGTTTAATTGACTCACAGTTCTGCATGGGTGGGAAGGCCTCAGGAAACTTAAAATCATGGCAGAAGGGAAAGCAAACATGTCCTTCTTCACAAGGTGGCAGGAGAGAGAAGTGCAGAGCAAAGTGGGGAAAAGTCCCTTATAAAACCATCAGATCTCATGAGAACTCATTCACTATCATGAGAACAGCATGGAGGGACCACCTCCATGATCTAATCACCTCCCATGAGGGCTCTCCCCCAACACATGGGGATTATAATTTGAATTACAATTCAACATGAGATTTGGGTGGGACATAGAGCCAGACCATATTTTTCTGCCCCAGGCCCCTCTCAAATTTCATCTTTCTCACATGTTAAAACACAATTATGCCTTCCCAAGAGTTGCCCATAGTCTTAACTCATTTCAGCATTAACTCAAAAGTCCAAGTCCAAAGTCTTGTCTAAGACAAGGCAAGTCCCTTCTGCCTATGAGCCTGTAAAATCAAAAGCAAGTTAGTTGGGGGTACAGGCATTGGGTAAGTACACTTGTTCCAAATAGGAGAAAAATGGCCAAAACAAAGGGGCAACAGGCCTCATGCAAGTCCAAAATCCAATAGGGCAGTCATTAAACCTTAAAGTTCCAAAATGATCTCCTTTGACTCCATGCCTCACATCCAGGTCATGCTGATGCAAGAGGTGGGCTCCCATGGCCTTGGGCAGCTCTACCTCTACAGCCCATCCTGGCTCTTTCCAGTGGCTGGCATTGAATGTCTATGGCTTTTCCCAGCACACGATGCAAGCTGTAGGTGGATCCACCATTCTGGGGTCTGGAGGATGGTGGCCCTCTTCTCACAGCTCCACTAGGCGGTACCCCAGTGGGTACTCTCTGTGGGGGCTCCAACCCCACATTTTCTTTCTATACTGCCTTAGCAGAGGTTCTCCATGAGGGCTCCAACCCATAGCAAACTTCTGCCTAGACATCCAGGCATTTCCATACATCCTCTGAAATCTAGGCAGAGGTTCCCCAATCTCAATTCTTGACTTCTGTGCACCCGGAGGCCCAACACCATGTGTTAGCCCCAAAGAATTGGGGCTTGCACCTCTGAAGCAATGGCCTGAGCTCTACCTTGGCCCTTTTTAGCCATGGCTAGAGCTAAAGCAGCTGGGACACAGGGTACCGTGTCCCAAAGCTGCATAGAGCAGGGGGGCCCTGGGCCCATCACAGGAAACCATTTTTCCCTCCTAGGCCTCCAGGCCTGTGATGGGAGGGGCTGCTGTGAAGGTCTGTGACATGCCCTAGAGACATTTCCCCCATTTTCTTGGTGGTTAACATTTGGGTCCTTGTTACTTTTGCAAATTTCTGCAGCCAACTTGAATTTCTCCCCAGAAAATGGGTTTTTCTTTTCTACTTCATCTTTAGACTGCAATTTTTCCAAACTTTTATGCTCTGCTTCCTTTTCAATGCTTTGTTGCTTAGAAATTTCTTCTGCCAGATACCTTAAATAATCTCTCTTAAGGTCACAGTTCCACAGATCTCTAGGGCAAGGGCAAAATGATGCCAGTCTCTCTGCATAGCAAGAGTGACCTTTACTCCAGTTCCCAACAAGGTCCTCATCTCTATCTGAGACTACCTCAACCTGGACATTATTGTACATATCACTATCAACGTGTTGGTCAAAGCCATTCAACAAGTCTCTAGGAAGTTCCAAACTTTCCCACATTTTTCTGTCTTCTTCTGAACCCTTCAAACTGTTCCAACCTCTGATTGCTTGCTTCATAGCTGACATCCTGGGACTTACCTTCATGTATTATTGGTTGTTTTTTTTTTCCTGGATCCTATGTCTTCTATTTTCTTGGTTTGCACCCTCATTTCGTAGAATATATCCTTCAGAAGCTTCTTGAGTATGAAAGTTTTTATGGAAGATAAATATTGCCCTTGCACATCTAAAACTATTTTTGCCATATACTTGCTTGATAATTTAGTTGCATATCAAATTAAAATTTGAAAATGGTTTTCATGCAGATTTTTGAAGCATTTCTCTATTGTCTTCTATCTTCCAGTATTGATTACCATTCCATCACCCTTTGCAGACACTTGAAAATCCAGAAACAAACTCATATGATACATGGTCTGGCTCTGTGTCCCACACAAATCTCATCTTGAATTGTAATGCAAATTGTAATCCCCACGTGTTGGAGAAGGGATATTGTTGGAGGTGATTAGAACATGGGGGTCCCCCCATGCTGGTCTTATGATAGTGAGTTCTCACGAGTGATCTGATGGTTTTATACCTTCACTCTGCACTTCTCTCTCCTGCCACCTTGAGAAAAAGGATGTGTTGGCTTTCCCTTCCACCATGATTGAAGTTTCCTGAGGCATACTCAGCCATGCAAAACTGTGAGTCAAATCTTTTTCCTTTATAAATTACCCATCCTTGGGTATGTCCTTATAGCAGCATGAGAACAGAATAATACAGTAAATTGGTACTGCAGAAGTGGGGTACTGCTATAAAGATACCCAAAAATGTGAAAGCAGCCTTAGATCTAGACTCCATCTCAAAAAAAAAAAGTAACACAAAAGTTAGTTAATAAGTAACTCTAGGAATAAAAGCAAATTGAAAAAGAAAGTAAATGTATTCATAGTTCACTAATTGGCTCAACATTGAATTATACTGCATAGACACAGTAGTAAATGTATGATACATATTTCCACAAAATAGTAAGACATATTGGAAGGATGTGGGATGGAATAGAGAAGAGTATGTATGTGAGCCAAATTCCAGATTTGACATAATAATATTCAATAGACAATGTCTAAACTTGATCCAATAACCCTTTCTCTGTGTGTGTGTGTGTGTGTTTTGAACATTTTGGAAAATAGACATAAATATCAGAGGAAATAGTTACAGATTTGAAAAAGTTGCCACTAAGGAATGAAGTTGAGCAGGTTAAATCAAGGAACTGATGTTTTTTATTAAAGGACTTTTAGCATTTTGGACTTAAAAAATCTTATTGTACACATTTTGATTTTAAAATATATATATATTTTAAAATAGTGGAATATATCTATTTATTAGGGTTTCTTCCTAGGGCTATGCAGGGGTTAATTATGAGTGTTGATTTTGCCAGAGGTTAGATTTCACTACAACTTAAATGTGCTTTTGGACTTTCCTATGTTAGATTTTATCCATTTTTAGCTGATTCACCATCTTTGTACGGCCATCAGTGCTTTTGCAATCATTCGAATGTGTTATTGCATTTTGTTCTGTTATTTTATAAAAATGACTGTAAATAGAAATGAGTCTCATAAACAGAACCTAATTGTGACAAAGATCATGCCCAAAGTAACAAATATTTAACTTCCTTGTGATGTTTATTAGGCTTAAATTGACCAACTGCAGGTTCACTTGATGAATTTAAAATTCAATTTTGAAATATGTGGAAAATTCTGGCCATATTAAACATTGAAGATTATGTCTGAAAGGCAAAATATAATTACCAAATAAATATATTTTAGCTTTTCAAGAACAGAACCACACTTAGAGCATCCAAATGAATTGTTTGACTTCTGCATATTGGACTGTCACCTAAATTTTCAGGAAGACATTATGTAGGAAAATTTGTGGCTGAAAATAGAGGCAACTATGTGATAGGTGGAAACTGAGAGTTAGAAGCAGGATTAAAACCCTAGTCTTATCTCAGGCCCCTAAAAATCTAGACGTATTTCAGCTTTCCTATTAATTACCATATTTCAAAATGGATAAATTAATGAAGAAACAAGAAACCTAGAAACTTCCCCAATTAAATATAATTCAACAGCAGATATACTGTATCCCTCATTAACAAATGTATATCTATAAAATACTGGCAAAAACAGGATATTTCAAAAGTGATGCACCATAGGAATCTCACAATTGGACTTAAGTCATTTATTTACCTTCTTTCCAAGTAAAGGCCAACTACGAAAGTTACCTAAAATGAGAGGATAGTGGTGGTTTTAGTGAGTGGTTGCTAAGTACTTCATATTGGTCATTTGCCATTTTGCATATGCAGATGCATGCATGTGTACATATACACAGTGTGGAAAAGCCTACCATTAAAAATGTAACTACTAAGAGAATATTTTTCACTTTTATGAACTCAAGACCAACCTCATTTTTTTATGATTTCCCACCTATAATTTCTTTGTAAATGTAGCTTTTTGAGCAGAGGTTCTTGTAGACTAGAAAGAGATCTGGCTATCACATCAATCAGAGATTCTGAACCTGGTGTGTGTGTTGGGACAGTGGTGTACGTATGTGTATGCATTTCTCTGAAGCAATCCATAACATTCATCAGGTTCTCGGGGGTGTCCATGACTCAGGAAGTATAACATTTGGGGAAATTGAGGCCCAAGGCGGGAAAGTAATTTGTTCAGACACATAGTGGCTGAACTGGAAGTAAAACTCACTTTGTCTAACTTCTTTCCATTGCATCCTGGAGCCTAGCCCCAAATCCATAAGCTTTCATCATGCTTTGTGGCATGGCACACACCCAAAGGGAGTTCAATTATTTACTGATGAGAATGAGGGGCATAACGTTTTAATATAACCCAATAGTAGGAATTCAGTGGTGCATGACTTTCTTCCATTAAGGCAATTTCTTTTCCAAGATTGGCAGGGGTCTCCCTCATCCATTACTATAAACAGTTCCCCTTGTGAGAGATGTAAAACATTCTTGAATGCTGATGTGCACTTATGTATCAGATCTTTTCAAACAGGAATAGAATCATAGGTCCCCATCCTCTTTCAAATCTTCTACTTCAATTTAAATCCTGGCTACGTAATTACTTCTCAACTTTGCATGATCTCTGTCTATTCAATATTGACTTCTTGGCAGGAACTTCCATCAAAGATCTTTATTTCTGAACCTGCAGGTTGTTGGAGTCTGACCATATGACTTGGGCTCAGAGTAGTAAATGTTACAATCCAAACATTTCTCAAAAGGCCAACATGTACATTTGAGGTGAAGTTAATTTTTGGTCTTTGCTGGTCAGAGATGATTTAGGCCAAGAAAGCTAAATATTTAGGCTACATATCTATTCCCAAAGTCCTGCAATCTAACCTCCTTACTTGCTGACACTTACTTTAATAGGTAAAGTCTGGGAATATCCAAAAGCATAGCTCAATTTGATGAGTCTGCACTACAAATTCGAGTGAAGTGCTTCAAAAAGAGATTTTGCAAATTCTTTTGAATTTCCATAAAGCAGTGAGTGTCTTATACTATATTTATTTGCTGTGGGCTTAGTTTTGTATTTTTAACTCTCTTTGTTTCATGGTATGCTATAATTATGTGCTCAAACCATAGTCTAAATTTATCTTATTGTAGTTTTCTGTAAAATACTACGTACTACATACAACATTTATATTTGTAAAGTCTATGATGGAGGCAGAAAGAGATTTGTTTGGATATTTAAATTGGGGTGTGGGGAAGAGAAGGGGAAAAAAACTAATTTCAAGAGAATTTTGTGTCAAAGGGTACATGTTAAATGCTCTCAGGGATGTTACTGCGTGAGATGATATGATAACTATTCATTACTATCTTTTTTTGTGCTAGTGTTCCAGAATGAAGAGTCAGGGACCATTCATTCTCTCCCTAGTCCTGCCTTAAACTAGCTGCCTGACTGCTGAAGTTTCAGTGTCTCATTTGTGAAATAAGGTAGCTGGACTACACAATTTTGAAGGTGCCTGCTAGCTTAAAATCTGCAATATTCTGCAGAATAAGGGACTGTAAATGTCTTCCTAAAGAGAAAAAAAATATATGCCTCAACTATAGCAGCCTTCTAGGACCACCATCTATAAAAATATCTGCATTATTTTGAAAAAAAAAAAAAGAAATGTATTTTAGGGAATTGTGAATCTCTAAAGATATATACATAATTACTTATTTATTTAGTAACCAAGATATTTTTTAAAACAAAATGAGTAGGCTGGACGCGGTGGCTCATGCCTGTAATCCCAGCACTTTGGGAGGTCGAAGCGGGTGGATCACAAGGTCAGGAGTTCAAGACCAGCCTGGCCAAGATGGTGAAACTCTGTCTCTACTAAAAATACAAAAATTAGCTGGGCATGGTGGCGGGGACCTGTAATCCCAGATACTCAGGAGGCTGAGGCAGAGAATTGCTTGAATGGTGGAGGTAGTGGAGGTTGCAGTGAGCCAAAATCACACCAATGCACTCTAGCCTTGGCAACAGAGCAAGACTCCATCTCAAGAAAAAAAAAAAAAAAAAGAATAAGGAAGAAGAGCTTGCCCTGCCAAATACTTAAATATTTCTTAAAGCAACAATAATTAAAACAATATTATACTAGTATAGGAATAGACTGGCAATATTAACAGATCAGGAAAGAAAGCACAGAAACTGTTCCGCATGTACATATAAATTTAGTATATGGTAAAGATGATATTTCAAATCCATGGGGGAAAGGAAAATTCTGGGATAATTATTAGCTCTTTGGGAGTAAATTGAGCCAACATTAATTCCAGATGAATTAAAGAGTTAAATGTAAACGCTGAAGTCATAAAACCTAGGAGAAAATACCACCTTGGAGGAAAGAAGGCATTCTAGGCATGGTAGCAAAGACAAAACTATACAGATTAAACAATTTGACTATATAATATTAAAGTATTCTGCATGTCAAAATAATGCCATAAATGAAATTAACAGACAAATAACAAAATCAAAGATAGAATTACGTCATATATGAAAAAGACTATATAATACACAGAAAATACTTAAAATCAAAAGAGGATAAACACCTTATTGGAAACATAAACAAATGATATGAGCAGACAATTCACACACACACACACGCGTGCGCACGAAATTTCCAAGAAACATGAGAAAATTATGTTCTGTCTCATTACTACTCAGAGAACTGAACATTAAAATAATGACATATCCCTATTCAATAAATGATGCTGTGATAACTGGCGAGCCATATGCAAAAGAATAAAACTGGACTCCTTCCTTATACCATATACAAAAATTAACTCAGGATGGATTAAATACTTTAACGTAAGACCCAAAACTATAAAAATTCTGGAAGAAAACCTAGGAAATATCATTTTGTACATCAGCCTTGGCAAAGAATTTATGACTAAGTCCTCAAAAGCAATGGCAACAAAACCAAAACTTGACAAGTGAGTCCTAATTAAAGTAAGGAAATTATCAATAGAGTAAACAGACAGCCTACAGAATGTGAGAAAATGTTTGCAAACTGTGCATCTGACAAAGGTGTAATACACAGAATCTATAAGCAACTTAATTCAGCAAACAAAAAACAGATAACACCATTAAGAAATGAGCAAAGGACATTAACAGACACTTCTCAAAGAAGACATACATGTGACCAAGAAACATATTAAAGAATGCTCAACATCTCTAATCATCAGAGAAATGCAAATAAAAACTACAATGAGATACCATCTTACACCAGTCAGAAAGGCTATTATTAAAAAGTCAAAAAATAACATGTTGGTGAGGCTGCAGAGAAAAGGAAAACACTTAAACGCTGTTAGTGGGAATGTAAATTCATTCAGCCACTGTGGAAAGCAGTTCAGAAATTTTTCAGAGAACTAAAAATAGAACTACCATTTGACCCAGCAATCCCACTACTAGTTACATACACAAGGGAAAATAAATCATTCTACCAAAAAGACACATTTACTCACATGTTCATTGCAGCACTGTTCACAATATCAAAGACATGGAATCAACCCAGGTATTAATCAATGGTGGATTGGATAAAGAAAATGTGGCACATATACACCATGGAATACTATGCAGCCATAAAAAGAATGAAATCATGTCCTTTGCAGCAACATGGATGCAGCTGGAGGCCATCATCTTAAGAGAATTAATACAGGAACAGGAAACCAAATACCTCATATTTTCACTTGTAAGCAGGAGCTAAACAATATTCATGGACATAAAATGGCAGCAATAGAAACTGGGGACTACCAGAGGTGGAAGGGAGGGGAGCAAGGGCTTAGAAACTACCTATTGGTTAGTATGCTTACTACCTGCGTGACAGGATCAATCATACTCCAAACTTCAGCATCATGTAATATACCCACGTAACACATTTGCACATGTACCCCCTAAATCTAAAATAAAAGTTGAAATTTAAAAAATAATTCCATAAACAAAATTAGGAGGCAAATAATAAACTTGGAGAAAATATATGCTTTAAAATAAGCCACTCTTTTAAAACAAAAATACCAAGTTGGCATATTTTTCTTAATTCTAGAAATATTTTGCAACAGCTATTACTTATCAGGCACTGCATTAAGTAATAAGTGCTGGTGAATTAGACGTGGGCTTTGTTTCATAAGTGTTCGGACAGAGATGGAGAAGGAAAAGTGGTAAGAGAGCTTCAGACAAAAGGCACTGTCGTGCACCACTGGTAGGACAGTAAATTGGTATACCCCTTCTGCCGAGGAATTTGAAAAGAAGCATTAAGCATATTAAATATAGATGTACTCCTTAACCCTGCCATTCTACCTGCAAGATTTTACCCTCAGTAAATGATCAGAGAGGCATACATTTAACAATAATAGTAAATATTACAAGTGCTTACTTGGTATTAGGCTTTGTGTAAGAATTGTACTAGCATTAATTCATTTAATTCTCTCAACTTTCTGAGACTGCTACTATTTTATCTCTATTTTATATATGGGAACATGGAAGCACATGGAAGCTAAGTAGTTAGCCAAAGATTTACAGAGCTTATAAGTGGCAGAGTTAGAATCTAAACCCAACAGTCTTTACTCTTAACCCCTATGCCATGATATCTATGAAAGGATACCAGGTACAGCAGGATTTATATTTGTGTACAAGTGTAAATAACATAAACACATGCCAATAGGGGCTCGCTTAAGTAAATCCAATGGAATACTATGCAGATACCAATAATCATGACCTAAAAGATTATTTAATGATTTGAGAAAATTATCACAACTTATGTGGAGGAAAACAGTTTGCAAAATATTAATGGTGGTGCCCTCACAATGAGGGCATTCAGAATAATTTCTACTTTTCTCTTAGAGTATGTTTGTAATTCTCAAATTTGACACAAAAGGCTGTTTTATGTTTATAATAATACATTTATCAGAAACATATATTAATTGAAAATCCATTTAACAAAATTGAATGGTTATAGGGATTTTTGTATCATATTAAAATTTGACCTTCATACTTGCACTATTGCCTCTACCAGGGGTGCCATGTGCCACCCCCCTGCTATGCCCTTTCTTACCTCTCCTGGCTAATTCCTGCTTATTCCCGAAGATTCTGCTCAGGCGCACATCTCCACAAAACCTTAACAGACCACCAGCATTCCCTCCTCTATACTCAGGCTAGATTTAGGCACCTCTCTTCTGTGCTCCCATAATCCCCTGCGCATATCTCTAGCATTCCATGTGCCATATTATTTGTTTAGCCCTCTGTCCTCTACGTCCAATCCCTATTAATGTCACAGATCTTTATAGCCCTTGAACAGTGTCTGGCCCATGGTAGGTATCAAGCCAGTATTTATAAAAGGGATGGAAATTATTTCTTGGTGAAGAAAAGGAGGAAGAAACTCATTCTCCAACTGTGCAAAATACGGGTTTTATAAGTTTGCTTGAGAATTAGTGGAGGGGCTTGGCTCTATAAGACTCGCTACCATAGGTCACCTTAGCGTTAGTACTTTTAACAGCCTAGGTCTCTGTATTAGTCAGGGCTCTCTAAAGAGACAGAACGAATAGAATAGGTGTATATATGAAAGGGAGTTTATTTGGAGAACTGACTCACGTTCACAAGGTGAAGTCCCACAATAGGCCCCTGCAAGCTGAGCAGCCAGGAAGCCAGTCTGGGTCCCAAAACCTCAAAAGCAGGGAAGCGGACAGAGCAGCCATCAGTCTGTGGCCGAAGGCCCGAGAGCTCCTGGAAAATCACCGGTGTAAATCCAAGAGTCCAAAAGCTGAAGAACTTGGAGTCTGACGTTCGAGGGCAGGAAGCATTCAGCACAGGAGAAAGATGGAGGCCAGAAGGCTTAGCCAGTCTAGTCTTTCTATGTTCCTCTGCCTGCCTTTATCTTAACCGCGCTGGCAGCTGATTAGATGGTGTCCACCCAGATTGAAGGTGGGTCTGCTTCTCCCAGTCCACTGACTCAAATGGTAATCTCCTTTGGAGACACCCTCACAGACACACCCAGGAACAGCATCCTTCAATCCAATTAAGTTGACACTCAATATTAAACATCACAATCTCCAATGCCTAAAGGCAACCCCTTTTGCTACTATTGCCCTCCTTTCCTTCTTCCAGTCTAACCTTTATCACACTGTATTGTCCCCCACTAGACTGTGAGCTCCTTGAGGCCAAGAGCAATGTCTATTTTGTTTCTGGGTATTCAAAGCCTAGTACATTGCCCGAGGCTTTCTTGCAGATATCCTCTGACTAATTGCAAACCATTCTTAGCAAATGGTTAGAGCAAAAGGCCTGAAGTCCTTTGAAATGAAGCTATCTGCACGGCACCAGAATTTGCTGTGCCCCTTGCTGCCCCTGCTGCCTGTGTTGAGGAACTACTGTGAACATGTGTGCTAAACATTGTTTTGTTTTCCCTGTTTTACAAGGCAAACAAAAAATTCCTACCTCTAGTTATCACAACCAACTTAAGAGGGAAGTAGGTGGGGACAGAGAGTGGAGGAATAGCTTAAATTGCATCTTATGGCTGGGTCACATAACCTAATTGAAAGAGTAGTGTTTCTCAGAATTTAAAGCCCAAGTGAGTAAAAATACGTAAGGAAAACCAGTGCATTTACAAGATATCAAAACAACAAGTTGACAATCAAACACTCAAAAGATTCCGTTACGTGTAGTTTATATATTTTTCTCCAACATTGGTTAGCCTCATAGCAGGCTTTTAAACTTCTTCAGTCAGGCCACCATCTCTCCTCAATCCGTATGACCGATTGCAACCTCCACCCTTCACAGAGCATGGAGTTTGCCATATCCAGGTCTCTGCTTTCTCCAGGTGCATTCTCCTCCCGCGCAAAATATGCACCTGAAAGGCCCGTTGCTTTCAGTGTGTAAGGTTTCTGACCTCAGGCAGTCTGGATTCTTTATAGCCTTGGCCACAGATCCATGCTAATTTGCATCCCTGAATGCTTCACTTCCCGGCCCTTCTGATGATGGCCAAGACCCAAAGCAGAACTCTCCCAGTACCACAAGAGTACTGTTAGATCAATGTCCCACATGACTCAAAGGGAACTGGAAACCTCATCAGAGAAGTAGCTCCTGAGATTTCCAACCTCATTTCCAATCATCATTCCCTACGTTCATAAACACTTCATATACCACGTGTGAACAACATTCCAAGAGAAACTGTGGATAAGAATCTGATTGAGGCAGTATATTTTATCTATGGACATATTCTGAAAGCTCACCTGTGGCGAGCTAAAATATGACTGGGACGTTGGCCAGCTATAACATGATATAAACACCCAAAGAGCTAAAGAAAGCGTTTTACTAAATGATCTGTGTTTCCATTAGGCTGGAACTCAATAGAATATATTCCAACATTAAACAATCATATAGGGCAGTTATAAGTGTATAGACGTTAAGGGATCTAACTCTGAGGTCAAGTAGACCCAGGTTTAAAGCACAGCTTTAGAGCTGACTTGCTGGATTACGTGAACCTCCGTTTCTTCATCTGAAAAACTAGGCTCACCTCAAAAATAGTGCTCACCTCATTAAGGTTGCAAAGATTAAGTAAGATAATGCATGTAAATGCACATCGCACAGAACCTGGCACAGAATAAGTGTCCTAAAATGTTACTTATGATAATTGTTATTATTACGTGCGCAGAGACTAATTCATCAATATCCATGTTCTCCTCTTTTTCCTGGGCACCCAGCTACAGTGTGTTTCCAAATTTCCCTTGTAATTAATTGTAGTCATGTCTGGCTAATAAAAAATGAATAAAAGTTGTGTGCACCACTTCCAGGCCTTTAAAACACAATCTTATATGCTCTTTCCCCTCCCATTTGCCAGATGCTGACCCCTAGGACAACCTTGGATACCTCGTGTTGAAGGGCAACCAGAGTTACTCAAATGACTACATAAAACAGAGCCCTATCATTATTACCACAGACTGGGAATACCTATATTGGACCATTACATAACCAATAAATAAATTTCTGTTGTGTTAAGGCACTTGATATGGTTTGGCTCTGTGTCCCCACCCAAATCTCACACTGAACTGTAATCCTTAGTGTTGGAAGTGGAGCCTGGTTGGAGGTGATTGGCTCATGGGGGGTGGTTTCTAATGGTTTAGCACCATTTCCCTAGTACTGGCTCGTGATAGAGTTCTCATGAGACCTGGTTGTTTAAAACTGTGTGGGACCTTCTCTTTCTCTCTCTCTCCTGCTACCATGTGAAGAAGGGCGCTTGCTTCCCTTTTGCCTTCCTCCATGATTGTAAGTTTCCTGAGGCTTCCCAAGACATGCAGAACTATGAGTCAGTTAAACCTCCTTCCTTTATAAATTACCCAATCTCAGGTTTTTTTTTTTGTTTTTTGTTTTTTGTTGTTGTTGTTTTTTTTTTTTTGAGATGGAGTTTCATTCTTGTTGCCCAGGTTGGAGTGCAATGGCGCAATCTCGGCTCACGGCAACCTCTGCCTCACAGGTTCAAGCGATTCTCCTGCCTCAGCCTCCCAAGTAGTTGGGATTACAAGCATGTGACATCACGCCTGGCTAACTTTCTATTTTTGGTAGAGACAGGGTTTCTCCATGTTATTCAGGGTGGTCTTGAACTCCCGACCTCAGGTGATCCGCCCGCCTCGGCCTCCCAAAATGCTGGGATTATAGGCGTGAGACACTGCACCCATCCTCAGGTAGTTCTTTATAGCAGTGTGAGAATGGACTAATGCAGCACTGAATTTTGGGATCTATTGGTTATAGCAGCTAGTACTATCCTAAATAATACACTGCCCAAGTCACAGAAGAGCAGATCTGAAAATGTTTTTAAAGATCTTCTCCATTACGCAGAAGGAGACTGAGGCTCAGAATTATTGCTGAAGGTACTTATGGATCCTTAAATTCCAGGACTCCTTCAACACTAGGCCCTGCCCTTTTACATATAATGCTAATTAAAGACCATATGATCAAATTTTCGCTGTTTGCCTAGTTAGAACTAGGTCTATTCCTAGGGAAATTTCAGCATGGGAAGTTGGTAATACAAACCCACCAGAAGCACAGCAGAATGGACTAAAAACAAGAAAGCCCTTTCTCGCTGTTTCTGCAGTCATTAAAACGTAACTGAAAACACTCTATGCCTTCTTCACAGGGGGTAATATGATTATCATAACATTACACTTTGAAAGGGCTTTGAAAAATAGGCCAAAATATGGTATTATTACACAGAAATATTTTTGTCCTGTTTAAAATGTATTTATTTTTTAGAGCAGTTTTAGGTTCACAACATAATTGAATGGACTGTACAGAGATTTACCATTTACCCCTTGTCTCCACACATGCACAGCCTCCCCCACTATCAATATCCCCCATCATAGTGGTACATTTATTACAGTTAATGAACCTATATTGACATATCATTACCACCCAAAATTCATAGTTTACATTAGGGTTCACTTTTCGTGTTGTATATTCTATGGGTTTGGACAAATGCATAATCACATATACCCACCACTGTAATATCACACAGAGTGGTTTCACTGCTCTAAAATCCCCTCTATACTCCACCTATTCATTCCTTTCCCCTCTATGCCCCAACCTCTGAAAAACACTGATCTTTTTACTGTCTCCACAGTTTTGCCTTTTCCCGAATGTCATATAGTTGGAATACTACAGAATGTAGCCTTTTCAGATTGGCTTCTTTCATTCAGTACTATACATTTAGGATTCCTCCACGTGTTTTCATGGCTCAATACCTTTGTTTTTTAGCACTCAATAATATCCTGTCATCTAGATGTACCACAGTTTATACATTCACTTACAAAGGGATATCTTGGTTGCTTCCAAATTTTGGGAATTATGAATAAAACTGATATAAATATAAACATATATGTCCAGGTTTTTGTGTGGACAGAAGTTTTCAACTCCGTGGGGTAAATACCAAGATGCACAATTACTGGATCATATGTTAAGAATATGTTTAGTTTTGTAAGAAACTCCCAAACTGAGTGGCCGTACCATTTTCCATTTTCACCAGCAATGAATGAGAGTTTCTGTTTATCCACATTCTTGCCAGCATTTGGTGTTGTTAGTGTTCTGGACTTACCATTCTAATAAGTGTGTAGGTATCTCATTGTTGTTTAATTTGCATTTCCCTGATGACATGATATAAAGCATCTTTGCGTATACTTATTTGCCATTTGTATATCATCTTTGATGAGGCATCTGTTAAGGTTCTTGAACATTTTTTTGGTATAGTTGTTTGTTTTCTTATTGTTGAGTGTTATTCAGCAATTTTTATTGGCTTTTCCTCTGAATGATCCAGGGAAATTAATCGACAAACATTAATTAAGCCACTATTATGTGCTTTCATGGCCCTGTGCTAGTCATTGTGGGAAACTAATCACAATCCTCAAGACGTTTACAATCTAACTGATAACCACACAAAAGATTTTAGAAAAGCATAGTTACGTGGTACTAACAATGTTGAACTATAGGAGAGATTTATTGAGCAGTTGAAGAAAGCCTCAGAGGAAATGGAACTTAGGCTAGGCTCCAAAGACTCTCAAGAGTTGGCTAAGCAGAGAGACCACACATATGGACATATATGGGTAATTCAAACAAAGGTTGGGGGGTGATGCCCGGATTACCGAGATAATTATGGCAGTTGACACGTTGCTTCTACTACTCTTCTATTCCTTTCTACATTCATCCAGTAATAATAATAATAATACTGAAATAATGAGAATTTACTGTGGGCCAAGCACTATGCTATGCACTTTTCATCCATTGTCTAATTTCACCTTAACTATAACCCTATAAGTAAGGTAACCCTATAAGTAAGGTAATATAATATCCTATTCTACAGATAAGGAAAGAAGTTCAAGGAGGTTTAGTTAATTGTCTGCAGTTTCACAGCTAGGAAGTTATAGAGACAAAATTCAAGTTTGTCCCTGTGCTCTCAGTTGCCAACCCACACCATCAACAACTCATTTGGAAAGATAGCTATAACATCTCCAATGATAGGAAATCAAGACAAGACTCAGATATGCAGAGAAAGTTCTCTTCTTCTCTGAATGGGCACAGCATGGCAAAAGTACTGGACTATCAGAAGCTGTGCATTCGAATCCTGGATCCACCACCACTAAGCTGTGACCTAAGGCAATTTACATTACTTCTCTGAACCTCAGTTTCTGATATGGTTTGGCTCTGTGTCCCCACCCATATCTCTTGTAAAATTGTAATCCCCAGTGTTGGAGGTGAAGCCTGGTGGGAGGTGATTGGATCATGGGGGTGGTTTCAAATGGTTTTGCACCATCCCCCAGTGCTGTCTCATGATGGAGTTCTCATGAGATCTGGTTGTTTAAAAGTGTGTGGCACCTTCCCCTTTGCTTTCTCTTCCTCCTGCTCCAGCCATGTGAAGATGTGCTTGCTTCCCCTTTGCCTTCCATCATAATTGTAAGTTTCTTAAGACCTCCCCAGAACCAGAAGCCTGTACAGCCTGCAGAACCATGAGCTGATTAAACCTTTTTTCTTTATAAATTATCCAGTCTCAGGTATGTCTTTACAGAACTATTAGAATGGACTAATACAGCTTCCTCAATTAGTAGTTACAGTTTTGGGACTGTTAGAATTGACCTCAATTGTAACAGTTACAGTGTTACAGTGGGCTGTTAACAGTGTTTCTCAATTGGGCTGTTACAGTGTTTCTCATACGGCTGTTGTGATGATTAAATGAGATGGTATAAATTTAAATAATTTTGAACTATATAAATATAACACCATTACTTTTCTTATTAGAACTATTTTTACTTGTAAGATTAGGATCAAATATAAAAATGTTTTAAGGACATTAGAAATGATCACAGGAAACCATTGAACCAGAAGGCAGAAACTCACATGTGAAAAGAGAGTCCTATACTACAACCTACTACAAAATAGTATATGAGAAAAATTTATGGGGCTCAGGACACTCTACCCCCAAATATGGCAACTTGGCAAGTTGAATATTTTAAGCTGAAGGTATTTGAGAAATGGCAGGTGTACTTAAGACTCTCTGATCTTTCCCTGAAGCTGGTCATAAAACCCTTATGTGAGAGGTGCCCTCCCTATACCCAGGCGAAAGGAACACCCTTATCTACCAAGGCAGAGGGATGTGGAGAGGAATCTGAATGAATAGGCCTTGCTAAGTTTTCCCCAGTTTATTACTCTTAGCTCATACCTGTTTGTTCAATCAAATTTTCCCAGTTTCTCACTCCTCATAAACATGCTCAGGTTTAACCATTTCTTGGTGTTTTCATTTGTTTATGAAGGCTACCTTGCCATGTAAAAATTATATTAAATAAGTTTGTATGCTTTTCTCTTGTTAATCTGTCTTTTGTTACAGGTGCCCCAGCTGAGAACTTAGAAAGGTAGAAGGGAAAAGATATTTTTTCTCCCCTACATAATCATAATAGGTAAAATTTAGAGGGTTCTTAACTATGCGCCACTCATTTCATCTGTACAACAACCTGTGAGATGGATTGTAGACTTTTTTCCCGGTAATGTTTGTTTGTTTCACTGTGTTTTGACTTGCTTTATGGTAGTCTAGTACCTGAACATTCTTCCCTTGTTTGAAAATTCTACCACAGTGTGAGTCATTTTTTTATTTTTTTATTTTTATTTTATTTTATTTTGTTTTGAGACGGTCTCACTCTGTCACCCAAGCTGGAGTGTAATGGTGCCATCATGGCTCACTGCAAATTCGACCTCTCAGGCTCGAGTGATCCTCCCACCTCAGCCTCCATAGTAGCTGAGGCCACAGGTATGCACCATCACACCTAGCTAATTGTTATTATTATTATTATTATTATTATTATTATTATTATTTGTAGTGGCAGAATCTCACTGTGTTGCCCAGGCTGAACTCGCACTCCTGGGCTCAACCAATCCTTCTGCCTCAGCTTCCCAAAGTTACGGAATTACAGGTGTGAGCCACTGCATCCAACCCACTGTGTGAATCTTTATGGAAGGCAGGGTCCTACCTCCCATTCCAAAAGCCAGATCCTGCTACTGTAGTGATCATGAGCTAGTGCCCTAAAGTTGGCCAATTGAATAATCCCATAGAGGACTTGGCATCTGAAACAAGTGATGCCTTTCAACAGTAGGAGCATCAAGTGATCAGAGTGATCAGTGGTGGTGGTACCAAAAATAGCCTCCAGAGTCTAGTACCTAAACTGGCCTTTGCAGCTTCCTTTGTTTTGTACCATTTTTGAAACCTGTTTTGCCAGCCTTCCTAATATCTTTCCAAGAAATTTCTGTTTTGAACATGCTAACTGTAGTCGGTTGCTGTTGCTTGCAACCAAGAAACCTGGCTGGCAAAAGTAGGCACTATTATTGTCCACATTCTATAAATGAGAAAACTGAGGTGAAGCTAAGTAATAATGGAGCTGGGATTTGAACACTGACAACATGACACCAGATGTTACACTAAGAAAAAGAGAAAACAAAGAGACCATTTACCTAGGACATTACTGCAAATGGATACACAGAAAAATAGATAGTTCAAAAAATAGTATGTGTGAGCATACACACATGCACATACACATACATGTAAGACCATCTGCCTCATAGGAAATTTCAAACAGTGTCTAGGACAATGTCAGTGTTTGATATTATTATGTGATTCAAGTGTTTTTGGACTGCAAATGAAATCTTTAAATCCATCTCAAGCAAATAATCTACATTTTCTGAAGAAATTATCAAAATCTGATCAGATAAGGAACATTTAATATTCTAATATAAAAAATTCATCAACCAAAGAAAATCCTAGAATCTTGAGAATTTCAAAATGGCACAGATTTAGGAAGATACATCTCTTACCTAGATTGCCTTTGTTTTTTGAATGAAAAAGGTGCAGATAACTGAGTTGCTGTCAAATGACAAAGTATCCTATACTGCTCATTGAGACAGGAGAGCAATGAAAATGCTAGCAGAAGATACCTAGAGTATTTTTCCCTACCCAACTATACCAACTCACAGAGATCAGGAGCAAGAGTTGTTAGTAAATCCAGCTCACATGTACTATAAGACAATGAGGTACATAGGAAGGGGAGCTAGCATTATTGGGACCCCTTCTACATACTATGCTTTTTAAATACATTGCCTCATTTAATCCTCACAACAACCCTCAAAAATGGATACTATGATTCCCACTTGACAAGGCTATGAAACGGCAGAGGTGTGATCTGAATGTAGGCCTGTTTCACTTCAAAGTGCATTTTAAAACCCTAACATGAAAACTTCACAGAGGCAAATGCATTAGCTGGGGAAGCTTGAAGTACACCGCTCCGAGAGAGGAAGAAGAAATCAACAAATGCTAGAACCTAACACAAATACAGCACCAAGGACTGTTTGAAATAATTTTCTCGTGTATTATCTCATATTAGTAATCTGGCAGACTGAAGTTCAGTGGTAAAATGCTTCAGACAATTGTTCCCTGGTATTTAATGAATTCTAAAGTGACTTTTAATAGTTGGAAAATAAGATCTTAAAATAGCTCTGTTATGCTTTTCAACAGACACATGCAACCAGTTTGAGCCGTAGAATAAACATAATACATCTTCCTGGAACATCTATTTTCCTTAAAGATTGGGAAGGAAAAGTTATGTAATTTGCGTGACAATGTAAAATATTTTTAAAAATCAAAACAAACATGAACATATCATGAAGTAGTATGCAAAGGCCCGTGATGTTTTAAGATAAAACAGAATCTTCAAAGAAATCTCAAGCTTTTAACAGACAGCTTCTGGGCCCCTGGGGTGTTCACACTCCTCTGTTGTTAGGGACACTTGGGGAGGGGAGTTTAAGAAACTCTGCAATATTATGTCCCATATAGGGTTATTCCATCTTGTTCGAAAGTTTCACTAAATTCTTATGTACATTTCAGTCTGTCATGACTTCACAAACAATAGTCTTGTCAGCTAGCTTTTGCTTATAAATCTGGAATAAGTTAGACTTTTAATCAAAATTGGAAAAAATAGTATACAGGCTACATTTCTTTAAGCAATGACTACCAAATCTGATATTCCAGACATTGGTAATAATCATAGCCCTGGTAATAATCACAGCCCAATAGCTGCCATCTACATTCTGGCTAACATCATAGTTAGCTGACGGGATATGTTATTATCCAGAAGGGGTTACTTGCAATCTTGCAATGAGAACAGAGAGAATTGGTTCAGTGATGTGGACTTGCAGAAAGAATCCGCAAACTTGTATTCTAATTATTCCTCTCATATTCCCAATTCTATGAAAACATTAGAAATTTCTTTCTCTGCCTCAAGTGAACTACTGCTTGACTTAGCCAACCAATAAATATTAAGCAAAGCTTGAGTTTTAACAGAAACACATGATTTTTTAAAACTTGTATACCTATATCCTTTTTTAAAAGTGTTACATCCACTAACTGTAGGTTTAGCTGTATATATAAACCTTTATTTAGGAATTCTGTCACCCCAATCACTTTTTGATCATAATTTCCATCTGCAACAGGAATCAGTGTGTTTGTTGATATTCAGTATGCCTAAAATAAGCCTTAGCCTCACAGCCTTAGCCTCAATGCAGTGAGCTTAAGGTCCTCAGTCAACAGAAAGGAATAGCTTTCCTGTAAGTGACGCACTTCAAAAATGCTCGTTCTGTAGTCAGCCTTCTGGTGGATCCCCAGAAATCAGCCTTGTTTCCTTTTATTAGGATGATATTAAGCCCCCAATGGAGTTGTCGACTGGCCTGCACTGGGCTCCTTTCTCTGAGCAGCCTGGCTCTCAGAATAATGGGACAATCTTATGCAGCCCTCTTTTGGCTCCCCCACTTACAATGAGGATTGAAAAGCAAACAATGAGCCAACCTAGTCTACTCAGGGAACTTTCTATACTTTGAAATGCTGGGCTTTATTTGCCCAGCAAACCTCAGTATATGAGTTTCAGTTTTCTGCTGTGGGCTCTGCTCTATTTGTCCACAAGAATGTGCTATATAGCTTTCCTTAGAACCCTATTGCTATAATTTTAAACAGAAAAAAAAGCAGATTACAAAATTGCTTCTACGCTGGAAGTGTAATTATGTAAAAATTAGGTATGCATATTGACAAGGACTAGACGGGGATGAGGAAAAAATGAAAACAATTTGATTTGCGGGGGGTGGCAGGACTATGAATGAGGATTTGTTTTTCCTTTCCTTTAGAGATTCATTAATATTCTCAGAGGCTGCTTGTACAAAAAACACAAGACAGTTAAAACTGTATTTTCGGATATAAAATGTTGATCATCCTTCTGTTCATTTAGCGTTTGCCTTATACTGCCAATGTTCCCTTTTCTACATCACCTGAAAGAACAGATTTCACCATAATTTAGGGAGTCTTTGCCAAGAAAATCAATAAAGACATATTTGTACAGAGCCTAGAGTGGGCTGGTTTTATCCAGGAATGTGTTGAGTTAATTGAAAAGGTTTTGGTTAGAGTTAGCCAGTCGGAGATCACAGCATTGTAGACAACACATACTGTGAGTATGAACTTCATACAACCTTTCAAATACCTTTGGGAAGGCAGGAAATTGAAATATTGTGCTATATTGGCAACTAAATGGTCATTTATCATCCATGCTAAGTTTGGAGCTCAGAAGAATGATTTAGAAACTCTTGAGGGCCTTTATTAACAATTTCAAAGTTAGACCTGTATATTTAGATTTTCGCAGCATATTTGGGGAAGACTAAGAGATAACATCTGCGTATACTATTAACATGGCCTCTCTAATAACAAGTTCGGACTGTATTCACACCCACAAAAGCTGCATTAAAATACATTAAGCTTGAGACACCAACTGACAAAAGCAAGGAAATTCACAGTTAAAGGGGAAACGTGCCATATGTTCTTCAATACCTAAGAGCAACGGGGTGCATTTGGAAAGTCATTAAAGCGGCACCCAGTTGTGCCTAGGTACTGGAGAACATATGGAATCTTTTCCTCTGCGAGTGTAATTTTCCCTGCTCTCAATGAACGCATGTATCAATCTTCACTTTTTGGTCGTATAGGTTTTTGTTTGCTTAATTACCGCAGCGTGTAAAATAAATACCTTCTTATTTTCAAATATCAACACAATCACACAATGGAAACTAATCCTCAGTCATTGCTGCCTGATTATTCCTAGTGATTTGTCTTTCTTTCCCAAGGTGCCTGCACCATCCTCACAGTTCCAGCTGTCCTTTACCTCTTAAGGACTACTTTTCCTTTTCCTACCCCAAGGATGCAGTCACCCATAGTGGCCAACAATTGCATCTTCTATCAGCAATTCAGTGGGTCAGCTGGCAAAAGTCAGAGTTTTGAGAGCCAGAAGAACCCATTCTTCTGGACATTTGCTATTAAGATAGTCTCTTTCTTCTTTATTTGTATTTTTTTTTTTTTTAACTTTTATTTTAGGCTCAGGGACACGTGTGCAGGTTTGTTATATAGGTAAACTCATGTCACAGGAGTTTGCTATACAGATTGTTTTATCACCCAGGTACAAAGCCTGCTACACAATAGTTATTTTTTCTGCTCCTCTCTCTCCTGCTACCCTCCACCTTCCAGTAGGCCACGGTGTCTGTTGTCCCTTCTATGCATTCATGAGTTCTCATCATTTAGTTCCCACTTATAAGTAAGAACATGTGATATTTGGTCTTCTGTTCCTGAATTAGTTTGCTAAGGATAATAGCCTCCATCTCCACCCATGTTTCCACAAAAGACATGATCTCATTCTTTTTCATGGCTGCATAGTATTCCATGGCGTATATGTACCACATTTTCTTTATCCAAGCTGTCACTGATGGTCATTTAGTTTGATTCCATGTCTTTGCTGTTGTGAATAGTGCTACAATAAACATTTACAGGCATTTGCCTTTATGATAGAATGATTTATATTTCTCTGGGTATATACACAGTAATGGGATTGCTGGGTTGAATGGTAGCTCTGTTTTTAGCTCTTTGAGGAATCACCATACTGATTTCCACAACGGTTGAACCAATTTATACTCCCAAACAATATGTAAGTGTTCACTTGTCTCCACAATCTCACCAGCATCTGTTATTTTTTGACTTTTTAATAATAGCCATTCTGACTGGTGTGAGATGGTATCTCCAATTTTTTTTAATATGTACTTTAAGTTCTAGGGTACATGTGCACAACGTGCAGGTTTGTTACATATATATACATGTGCCATGTTGGTTTGCTGCACCCATTAACTCGTCATTTACATTAGGTATTTCTCCTAATGCTATCCTGCCCCCTACCCCACAGCAGGCCCCTGTGTGTGATATTTCCCGCCCTGTGTCCAAGTGTTCTCATTGTTCAATTCCCACCTATGAGTGAGAACATGCGGTGTTTGGTTTTCTGTCCTTGTGAGAGTTTGCTCAGAATGATGGTTTTCAGTTGCATCCATGTCCCTGCAAAGGACATAAACTCATCCTTTTTTATGGCTGCATAGTATTCCATGGTGTGTATATGCCACATTTTCTTAATCCAGTCTATCATTGATGGACATTTGGGTTGGGTCCAAGTCTTTGCTATTGTGAATAGTGCCGCAAAAAACATACATGTGCTTGTGTCTTTATAGTAGCATGATTTATAATCCTTTGGGTATATACCCAGTAATGGGATCACTGGCTCAAATGGTATTTCTAGTTCTAG